>NC_042615.1:153647543-153951543 GCF_901001135.1 Rhinatrema bivittatum
AAAACAAACGAAAGGGAAAAACTTCGGGCCACCCACACAAAAGTTCAGTAATCTTCTGATGTTGAAATAGCATGGCATCATATAAACTTAATATGTCATCAAAGATTAAAAAAAAAAAAAAAAGACTCTTTCCAAATTTCAAAGCCAATCAGCTAACATGGTAAGTTCAAAAGCATGAAAAAGAATCACACACAAATCCACTATAAGCACTTAAGGGAAATTTTTCAAAAGTATGCACGGGCGTCTATATGCCGCAGTTCCCGGCATGCATACATGGATGAGCCAATTTTATAACATGCGCTTTGTTGCTCACATATTATAAAATCTGGCACCCACGAGCATATGCGAGCCCAATTTTATATCGGCGCATGCGGGAGCCCACTCACGCGCGCAAGGAGGGGATTTTCTTTAAAAGGGTGCAGCGATGCAATCGGGCCTTCCCTAGTTCCCTAACCCCCTAGCTACCCTTCCTCCCTTTACCTCTCTCTGCCTCGACCCGTAATCCCCACCTAACTAATCTAATTTTTTTGTTTTTAAACTTACTTGCTCTCAGGAGAAAAAGTAAGTTCCGCATGCCCGCTGGTGCGCGCTTCATCAGGATAGCCCCTGCCATGCCCTGACCCTGCCCCGGCCCACCCCTTTTCAAAAACCCAGTACTTCCCTGTATACCAGGAGATATGCGCATGACCAGGCTGCTCTGAAAATGTGCATGTATCTCCCGGCATTTGCCCCGTTATTTGGGGATCAGCTGATGTGATCCACATTTCCTCACATTTCAGGGTGAACTGTCAAGCAAACAGTACAAAGATGACCCGGATTTGTCAAAACTTGAAGAAACATTTCTCCCACTCTCAAACATGATTTCAATAGCAAATACTTGCAGCTTTCAGCCAATCAGCAAGTCCATTTGACTAACCTTGCCATATTGGTCCAGTAACTGCCAATCAGACAGCAAATCCATTCAACTATTGATAATCATCAACTCATCCATTGAGCCATAATCTTCCCATCAGAAGATGAGTCTGTTTACTTGCATTCAGCAAGATTAACCAAGTACTCTCAATCAAGCATCAGACTTAGCCACTACTTCTATGGTCCAATAGTGAAGTTCACTCAATCAAAAATAAGCTGCAATCAAACTGTCGCCCAATCCTCTTTCACCATGAAAAGATTAAATTCTATTCTATGTTGCGGTCTGCACTGCTTCCCCTCTCTTCCCCGTGACCAGCGCCTACCTCCGCGTCTAGGGACGCCGCACTCCGCGGTCTCCAGGACCCAAGGAGCGCTCAGTTCCATGTGGCATCCGCCATTTGCCTGTCTCTCTCACCGCGGCCTCGCGCGCGAGTATGGCCACTTTGAGCACCCAGAACCCGGAAGTCAAGCCCCGCCTGCTGATGACGTCACGCTCTGAGACAGATATAACCGGCGTCCGGACGTTCCATCATCGCCTTGCAACGAGGTTCACTACAGTCTTGTAGTTCTGAGTTGCGCTTCGTCTTGCTGAGTTCCTGCCGCTGACCTTGGAGTTCCTGACTATGCTCTGCCTGCTGCCTGCCTCGACCCCGGTTCGTTCCTGACTACGCTCTGCCTGCTGCCTGCCTTGATCCGGTTTGTCCCTGACTACGCTCTGCCTGCTGCCTGCCTTGATCCGGTTCGTCCCTAACTACGCTCTGCCTGCTGCCTGCCTCGACCCCGGTTCGTCCCTGACCCGCTCTGTTGCCGCCTGCCTTGATCCCGGCTCGTCTCTGTTCCTGCTTCAGCCTTCAGCCTTGCCTTCACCTGCTGGCTGCGGACCCCGCTCCAGGTTTCTACTTGCTCCTCTCACGTCTGCTCACTTAGAGACTCTATTATCTTTGGACTTCCTGGTTCTCTATTGCTGGACTCTCTCTCTAGTACCCAAGTCCCAAGGTACCAGAACCCTACGGGCCCCTCCTGGGGGGTTCTGGGTACCCGGGTGAAGATCTTGTGCTAGACTCAATTACCATTGGACTTCCTGGTTTCTGTTACTGGACTCTCTCTCTGGCACCTAAGTCCCAAGGAGCCAGGACCCTACGGGCTCCTCCTGGGGGGTTCCTGGTCCGGGCAATCACCTGGTGAACACTTTGAGCCTTGGCTCCGCCTCCCGGCCTACCCCGCCTCTCGTGGTAGGTCGGCCCAAGGGTCCACTATTCCACAGCAGTACCCAACTGCAACAATTCTATACAAGAATTAAATCAGTGGGGATAGAGTGACTGTCAGCAATAAATCTGTTGCTGTTCTTTAGGACTCAACAGGTGGTCCCTATTACTTGCCCCTCCCCCGGGAATGAAGAAGCAAAAGATCTATGATGAAAACAGCATAGCTCTGAAAAGAATAATGACACATAAGACTGCTCAACCAACAGCTTCAAGACCTGTGTTCTGACCGATGTTTTCTTAACTAGTGTGTGTTTTGCCCACATGCAATAACTGAAAAATAATCACATAAACTACATAAGTGGACTGATAGGTAGAAGAGTGTTTTCAGGACAAAACTTCGGTGCATATTTGCATGTTAGAACCCACAGCTACCAGCTCCTCTCTCACTGCTGAGCGACTTACAGGCATCCTGCTATGTCTTAGTGAAGGAACACCGCCATTACACACACATAGTAGGGGACCCGACTATGGACGCCTTAGGCACACAAGGCCAAGTAAACATATAATATATGTGGCTGAGGCAGAAAGTGCAGGAGTTGCTCTTGGATGACATCATTGGCCTCTAGCATTTAAACCGGCTTTGCCCGATACTCCTGCTTCTGCAACAGGTCTCCTGAGTGATCTGTTCCTCAGTGTGAGTTGCGTTCTTCCTCCATTGTCTGCCCATGTTCTGTTTCCTGTATCCTGCCTCCTGCTGTGGTTCTATGTTTTGGTCTGTCCTTCCTGCCCGGTTCTGATCCTCTCTGTTTGTGGTTGTCCCTGTCCTTGCCCTTGCCTCGCCCTGTCTCCTTGGCCTGACTCCATGGCTTCACCTTGGGCTTGTTCTTTCTATGCCTGTCCTGCCCTGACCTCTGCCTGCCTACTGAATCTTGCTGTCTGCTCTGCCTTGACCATTGCCTGAACTTGAACGACTTTCTTGCTATTACCCAAGGGACCCTACTAAGCCTGCTGGTAGTCAGAACCCAAAGGCTCAACCTGTTGGGGAGATGGTTGGTATAGGTGAAGCTCTAGGTAGTCCCTATTGGGGTACATCTTTCCAACTGTCAGTGTAGACTTGCTCATCTGGCTGCACCAACCACACCACAGCCCTAGGGTTCACTTCCCTTACACTGCATCAAAGTAGCAGATAAGTCCAATGATTGAGCGTGGGACAGTTTAGTTGATCTTGTGAAATGTGAGTGGACTTGTTTTCTGCTTCTAAATTTATGGACCAATGGATGAATCGAATGGACTGTGTTGATTATCAGTAGGGTGAGTGGATTCATTGTCTGATTGAAAGGTATTGGACCAATGGGGGAGTCAAATGGACTTGCTGATTGGCTATGAGCTGACTGGTATAGTGCTATACAAATCATGTTGTTTGAGAGTAGGAGTACAGTTTCTTCAAGCATTGACAGACCTGAGTTGTCTTTGTACTGTTTGCGGAGAAATGTATGCTAGACAGTTTCACCCTGAAGCAGCCTTGGCAAAATGTGGACCATGACAACAGATCCACAGAAAAATGTTTATAGTGAATGTGTTTTATTTTTCATGCCTTTGAAATTACTATGTTAACTAATTGGCTTTTGAAATTGAAAAGAGGTTTTTATTTTATTTTTTTTACATATGATAATATGTTAAGTTTATATGATGGCATGCTAAGACTATATTGAAATCAGATTACTGAAATTTGGTGTGGTGGCCTGAGGTTTTTCCCTTTATTTTTTTTTTTTTTTTATTAGTTTTGTGAGTTTTTTGCTGTATTTGGTATGTTTGTTCTCTCAAAAATTGTGTACCTTTAACCAAATTGATAAGGGGGCCTGGAATGGTTGCCTTATGAGGCAAAGGCTAAGGAAATTAGGGCTGTTCAGTTTGGAGAAGAGACAACTGAAGGGGGATATATAGAGGTCTACAAAATCATGAAAGAACTTGAAAAAGTTAATGTAAATTGGTTATTTACTCTCTCAGATAATAGAAGGACTAGGGGGTATTCCATGAAGTTAGCAAGTAGCTCATTTAAAACAAATCAAAATAAATTCTCTCACACTCAGCGCATAATTAAGCTCTCGAATTCATTACCAGAGGATGTGGTTACAGCAGTTAATGTAAATGGGTTTAAAAAAGGTTTGGGTAAGTTCCTAGAAGAAAAAATCCATAAACTGCTATTAATTAATAAGCAATAGTAGCTTGATATTTATTTATGTTTAAGTACTTGGCCAGGTACCTTGTGATTTGGATTGGCCACTGTTGGAAACAGATACTGGCCATGATGGACCCTTGGTCTGACCCAGTATGGCAATTCTTATGGGAAAACAAAATTGGAGTTTTTGTAATGTTTATGCTGAACCTACCTACAGCAATTTATACATAGATCATATTGTTTTTGTAGATGAAAAATGTTGTTCACTAAAATGTAAATAGAAAAATTACTTTTTATAATCGAAAACCATGAAAGAGTACAGATCCTATAAAATGAGAAGATTCTAAAACTATATTCTGAAGATATTCTGCATCCATAAAAATTACAGTACATTATAGGAGCCCCTTGAGTAGAGAGTAAGGCAAGATAAACAAGATTGTTCCATAAACACAATTATGCTACTTTATCTTCAAATTTTGATTATATTTTATTGCCCTATTCAACTGGCATTGGGAGAGCAATTTTGGTGATCAGTAATAGCAGCATCCATTATATTCCTTAACATAAATTCATTGACACCGCAGCAGTTAATTGCATTGCACTCTGTCATGTTGTATGTGCAGTGTGCACTTCAATTCAGAGAATCTAATGCAGACTACAAACCAAGCAAAGAAATGCTCTTGCTGTAAAAAGGTTATATTTTGTCCATTTTAGTGGGAAATTAAAATAAAATATATTGAGTCCATAGCTAAGTTGTTATTGTCTACAGGAATCAGTGTTGGTAATTGTTTTCCCTGAAATAATACTCAAGTCCAATCATAAAAACAAGCACATCTTTATAGCCGTGTAGCATACCATAAATACTTCATTTAAATTTAGTTTTCATGCTACAAACATTTATCTGGCTTGAGTGAAATGAATTCATTCCTACAAGCTATAATGGCTTAGCTCATTTTCCCCTTCCCTTGCCCAAAACTCGGTCTTATGGGCAGGGGAAGCAAAGCCAAATATAACCATTATATTCTGATTTTCCTGGATAGCAAATGTCATAAAAGGTTTGTTCAATAGATATTGGGGATAGCCAAAATATATTTGACATGGCTCTATAAAAGAAATCTGTGGTGAGCAGATTGTGGAATACATCAGGAGCAGCAGGTACTCTGCCCATGAATAAATCCAAAAGGGCAATTCATCCACAAACTTAACTCTCAACCCATATATGATTAATCTAGCTCGGGTAAGAGTAATCTGGGTCAAGATTCTCAGAGTCACACAGGTTCCATTATTGTCCTATTAATTATTTTTTTTCTTCTGCCATAGACCATGACACATTCTGTCCTTTCATTCTTCATATTCCATTTACTTAGAATGTGGAAGAAGTGTTGGAAGAGTTTGCAAAAGGTTTCATTTCAGAAGTCTTTCTTCCTTCTTTAAAGAGACTGGACCATTTTTTTTTTCTGCAACTTATATCCTAATATTGATCTCAGAGGACAAGAAAGAGGGTGGTCCAACTGCAGTGCTTCCAGCCCTGGTGCCTCTTTCTGCCATCATCCTTTCTCTGTCAGGAAACAAGCTGGAGTTTATAGTGTGCGGGACCATAACAATAGCAGCATGTCAGAGCTATTTAAACCAACAACATTTGAAATACCTCCTGCTAATTCCACACAATCACCAGACTGTTCTGTAGTTCTCTTTATAGGTTCCGCTCTGTTAAAAGAGCTCCATGGCCTGGCAGTATGCACAAAAAGGGCACCTTTTGCTTGTACTTTTCTAATGCTACTTTGACCTGGTTTAGACTTTCTAAACTGCCTTACCAGTCTAGCATTGGGAAAAGGAAGTGCTGATACTTCACAGGTGGAGAAAGGTGTGCTTTGTCATCTGAGACGCCAGTGTTCCACCTTCATGGACAAGAAAGTTGTTTATCAGTTTAAGGAGAAGAGAAAATGTAGACATAGAAAGGGGCAGGTTTTAAAACCTCCGCGCGCGGCCTACATTTGTGTGTGTAAACAGGCGCGCACAAATGTGCGCTCCGATTTTATAACATGCGCACGCAGCCACGTGCATGTTATAAAATCCGGGATCGGCGTGCGCAAAGGAGGTGCACACTAGGGCACCTTGCGCCCGCCGAGCCCTTGGGGAGACCCGACGGCTTTCCCCGTTCCCTCCGAGGCCGCTCTGAAATCGGAGCGGCCTCGGAGGGAACTTTCCTTCGGCCCTCCCCCCCACCATTCCCCTCCCTTCCCTATCTAACCCGGCCCCCCGGCCTTACCTACCTAAATCCCCCCCTACCTTTATTTTGTAAGTTACGTCTGCCTCTTGCAGGCGTAACTTGCGCATGCGGGCCGGCTGCCGGCACGCGATCCCCCCAGCACAGAAGCCAATGGGCCGCTGTGCCGGAGGCCTCGGTCCCGCTCCCTGCCCGTTTTTTCAAGCCCCGGGACATACGCGCATCCTGGGGCTTTACACGCGCCACTGGGCCTTTTGAAAATAGGCCTGGCGCGCGTAGGGCTTTGAAAATCTGCCCCAAAATGTTTTTTTTATGGGGGTTGGATACATATTTGTATTTCAAGACATCTGGCATTTTATTTTAGCCCCTGCTTAAACCATTATTACCCTTTTTAGTGTGCTTTCATCTAAGGCAGAAAGCAGTAATGAGTTGGTGTGAAGGAGTGGATACCCCCTCCCAGATAACCGATCATGAATAACCTCCCAGAACTATAGAAAACCATCCTACTTAAGAAAATCAGCAGGCATGGAGACAGAGTACATGAAAAAGTGCTGTTGCATGCAGCCACACACTACTTCTGCCTAGAAAAAAGCCATGTTCCACAGAAGGTCCAGAGAGCAAGGATGAGGTAGGGCTGCAGCAGAGCGTCTGTGCCTGAACACAGGGAGTCAGGTAAGCCAACTAAAAATTGGTAACACAAAGAGGAAAATTTTCTTCCCTAAAATTTTCTATTTTCAGTCAGTATCTGGCTGTGGCTTTTTCCCTTGAAGAAGGGATGAAGCTTTGCTGGATTTATGTAACTAATAATTAGCCCAGAGTATTAAAAGATGGATTTGTACAGCTGATCAGCTCTGCTATACTACTGGGTAGACCTGTTACTGGGCTCTCTTAGGAAGCTAGAATCGCTATTGGTTATTCAAATCCCTTCGATTATCCCTGGCATAAAGTCACATAGCCAAGCAGCCAGAGGCTGCAGGGACTCCAGCTATAGCCAGAGGCCTTTCTGTTTTACTTGTCCCTAGGCTGAAATCTAGAATGTTGCTTTATGTGAAGCCATAGGGGTACATTTTCAAAGTATGCGCGGGCATCCGTGTGCATGCGCACACATGGAAGAGCCAATTTTATAACATGCACGTGTGGTCGCGTGCATGTTATAAAATCCAGCACCCGTGAGCACATGCGCACGGGATTTTATATCGGCATGTGAGTGTGCACGCGGGGTGCCCTCTCGTGAGCGCAAGGGGGTGAATTTTCTTTAAAAGCGCGCAGCGACGCAATCGGGTCTTCCCCAGTTCCTTCCCTAACCCCCCTAACTACACTTTCTCCCTTTTCCCCTCTCCGTCCCAACCTCTAATCCCACCTAATTAATCTAATTTTTTTGTTTTTTAAACTTACTTGCTCTCAGGAGCTGAAGTAAGTTCTGCGCGCCGGCCGGCTGCTGGCATGTGCTTCACCAGGACAGCGCCTATTGGTGCTGTCTCAGGCAGCTCCCACCCCCACCTCTGCCCCGCCAGACCCCATCCCCTGGCCCACCCCGGTCCGCCCCTTTTCAAAAACCCGGCACGTTTGTGTGTACCAGGAGAATCATGCATGGTTGGGCTCTTCTGAAAATGCGCTCAGCGTGCACAGCCCAGCCACACATTTATCTCCCGGTATTGGTGTGCACCAGGCATTTAAAATTGCCTCAATAATGAGGACAGGAGCCAGAAATTATTTTGTTATACCAAGTCTGGGAGCTCAGACTGACGGTTTGACCTGAGTTGTTTGATTGCTTCTACCACTATGGATACAATTTAGGGAGAAGGTGGACTCTGATCCTGGGATCTACCCAACTGAAAATGGTTTGATCAGATAAAGTGGAGCAATACTCCTCAAGCCAGTTTTCTGGACCTGCCAACCTAGTCTGGTTTATAGAATATCCACAATGAATATGCATGAGATATATTGGCATACTGTGGAGGCAGTTCATGCAAATATATCTCATGTGTATTCATTATGGATATCCTGACTAGCCAGGCAAGCTTCAACAAACAGGTTGAGAACCAATGTTAAAAAAGGAACAAACAAGTAGAAACCAATCCAGAACTGCAACCTGTCAAACTGCAGCAGTGGAACATTAATTTTTAGGAGATTTCTGAGAAAAGAAATCTGAGAAAACTTGATAGAACTTCTATCAGTGATTCTACCAGTTACTAAATGTAAAGTTATAGCTGAAATGTATGTAAAGTGTTTCCTGAATTTAGACATAATGAATATGATTGATGAAATCATCAGAAAATATTTTTTTTTTTTTGTGTAAACGTTTTATTGAGATTTTACAATAACAAAATGACGAACAGCCTAGAAGGTGTGGGGCACTGCAACACCTCCCAGTATTCATTCAGACTATTAGATATGAAAAGGCATACCCGACCCCCCCAAAATTCCTTCCCTATCCCTCCCCCTGATTCCTGATTGAAGTCTACAACAATAGCAGAGGATACAGCAGCCCCAAGAGCAAGGAAAACCAAGGTTAGTCCTGCCATGGCCTCTCAAACCAGAAATAACAATAGTCAATCATTGAGCAGTCGACTGCGAGCTCGATGCGGCAGAGACTGAATGTAGGATTCCCAGACAGCCAGTAAATGACTCCTGTGATGCGGCGAGCTGCGGGACGACAAATGTT
Source organism: Rhinatrema bivittatum (assembly GCF_901001135.1). Lineage (NCBI taxonomy): Eukaryota > Metazoa > Chordata > Amphibia > Gymnophiona > Rhinatrematidae > Rhinatrema > Rhinatrema bivittatum. Next base: position 153,656,732 of record NC_042615.1, read on the forward strand.
CCATATGCATGCGCGAGTAAAAGAGATTTCTCCAGGTCCAAAACGACGGTGGTTCCACATCTCTCCAGCCCAGTAGAATCACTCGCTTTCCCACCAGGCCGGCTTTCTGCAGCAGGAGACGAGTGCCTGGGTCTCGAAGTTGCAAAGGCGGAATACAGCCAAACAGGAGCCATAATGGCATTACTGGAATAGAAATGGTTAAAATGGTGGCCAAATATTTCGCTATTTTTGTCCAAAAAAGCTTAACAGCCGGGCAGGCCCAGAACACATGTGACAATGTGCCAATTACATGTGGACAATGACCACGAAAAGCAGTAGTAGTGATACATTGGTGGTGAGCCATCTGCGAAGAGACATAAGCCCTCCCAAAAAATTTATACTGGAGTTCTCTGTAATATGAATTGCATGAAATTCTGGCCACCTTAGCAAAACAGACATGCAGTATTGAAGAAGTGACAACAAACTCCCCCGTCCTTTGACCAGCGCTCCCCCAGCTCTGCACAAAGTTCCACCTGCCCCACCTTAATTAATTATTTATTTATTTATTTTTAACTTTTCTATACCGATGCTCCTGTTCAGGATACATATCGCACCGGTTTACATGGAACTGAAAACTGTTGCCGGAAGGCGTATACAATGAAACATAGGAACCAAGAACGTGCAGGGAAAATAAAACAGATATGTGCAAAACTTTAGCAACATAAGAGAATACACTATCATATAATGTGGTAGATATAACATAATATTAAAATGAGTAACTTTAATAAGAATGGGAACGAGGCCTAAGCCTCGGGGAAACGAGCCGATAGGTGGGAAAAGGGAGAGAGTTAAGGGAGAAAACCACAATGAGCAATGGGATGTTTAGCATTGGAAGGATTCAAGGGGGAGAGAGAGCATGGGCGAGGGGATTATCTGTCTGAAAAGGCCTGTCTGAAGAGCCAGGTTTTCAGTTTCTTTTTGAAGACCAAAGGGCAGGGTTCTTGGCGGAGGTCTGGTGGGAGCGAGTTCCAGAGTGGAGGCCCAGCTGTGGAGAGGGCGCGCTTTCTTAAAGAGGTTTTAGCAGGTGGGGTATATAGCGTGTCTTTGTATGCTCTTCTAGTGGGACTGTTTGAGGTGTGTGGCCTTATTTGGAAGGTTAGATTGAGGGGGGAGATATTATGTAAAGCCTTGTGGATCATCATGAGGGCTTTAAAAGAGGATCCTGAATTTGATTGGTAACCAGTGCAAGTTTTGAAGGATGGGAGTGATATGTTCTCTTCTGTTGGCATTAGTGAGGATCCTGGCTGTGGCGTTCTGGACCATCTGAAGAGGTTTGATTGAGTTGGCGGGTAGACCCAGCAGGAGGGAGTTGCAGTAATCCACTTTGGACAAGACGATTGATTGTAACACCAAACGGAAGTCACGGATTGTTTATAATAATAAGAGAGAGAAGGGGCAGAAGTGGTATTCAATTGAAAAATCTGCTCTAATTTCTGGAACATGGTCTGTTGGAGAAATGCAACAGGTAAAGAGTTCAAATAATGTGAGATTTGCAAATAGGGAAATACGGAGGACCCTCCCAATCTATAATATTCCTGAAATTCAGAATAAGGAAGTGGGCCACCTCTCTGGTAAGTAAATGGCCCAGGCGTGTAATGCCCGCTTGAAACCAGCGCCGAAACGCAGCGGTCTGGGAGCCGGGGAGAAAATCAGCGTTGCCAGATATTGGCAGCAAATATGCACAAACACAGGGTGTCTGTAATCATTTAGTTAATTGAACCCACGCTTGTCGAATAGGATGGATAGTGATAGAAGTCAAAAACGTAGAAAGCTTCGCAGGCTCCACTTGCAGGACATAGGGCTCTTCCAGAGGCACCACCGAGGCACAATCCGTGACAAACGGAGAATGAAAAGAAGTATCCAAAAGCCAATCTCTAATTACTCGCATATTGCAGGCTAAGTTATATAAGTGAAGATTCGGCACTCCCAGCCCCCCCACTCCCCACCGTTCTTGCAGCCAAGAAAGAGGTAGTCTAGCCCTCCCTCCCCGCCATAGGAAAAGCTGCAAGGAGCGATCCAATATCATCAAATCTCGGTGTCGAAGACAATGGGTAAGTTTTGAAGAAGGTAAAGCACAAATCTCAGTGTCAAAGACAAATGGGTAAGTTTGAAGAAGGTAAAGCCATTTAGGGAGAAGAACCATTTTATATAAGTGTACCCGGCCAATCAGAGACAAAGGTAAAGGTTGCCAACGTTGCAATAGGTCCTGTGTGACTTTAAAAAGGGGAGGAATATTCAGCTGATATATCTGGGTGGGATTCGCGGATAGGCAAATTCCCAAATAGCGAAATGAATAATCAGCCCATTGCAAGGGAAAGGAATCCCCGCCAACGCTCCCGAAGAGTGTCAGAGAAGGCTAGCACTGAAGATTTCCTCTCTTCAACCGGAAGCCCGAGAACGCACCAAAAGCTCCAAACGGATCTAAGAGCAAGGGCAGCGACGCATAAGGGTCTGTGAGGAAAACCATAGGACAATAAAATATTACAAAAAGTGCTAACAAAAATGTGTAACTTAGAATTTGATTCTATTGCTGTACTATACACATGGTGATAGTATGATTACAGAACAGTTATTAATTAGTAACATAAGATTCTTGAAATAAGGTAATTAATGACAGCACACTTCTAAGACATGGTCACTTAGCCCAGGTTTGTAAATTCCAATTACAAAACCTTCTGATTTTTAAAGTCTTATTATTTCACTAGAAAATACATGAAAATTACAAACCCTAGGATGCTTTGGCATGGGAGTTAAAGAACAGGAGAGGTTGAACTTGAAAATGCCCTGGTATTTAGGAGAAGGGGAGTGGGAGTGAGGGGAGGAAGGTTATCTAGTCACTGTACAATCTTTGGTAAATGCCCACCATTGTAATAGATGGTAGTACAACGGGGTAACTGTAACATAAAAACATAGAAATGATGGCAAGAAAGGACCAAACGGTCCATCCAGTCTGCCCAGCAAACTTCCTATGGTAGTATATGCCATACCATGCAATTCACCCCCATAATTATCGGTTTCCCAGACCACCAAGCCAGGGGCCTTGTTGATTGCTGTTTCAGTCCAATTCCCCATCACCTCGTGCCGTTGAAGCAGAAAGCAATGTTGGAATTGCATCAAACGTTTCAGGGAAGTAACAGCAACATCAGCAAGTTACCCCCATGCTTGTTTGTTTTTCCACACTGTAAAATTCAATGTCCTTGTTGGTTGCTGTCTGAATCTAATTCCCTTTTTCCTCCTTTTTCTCTGACGTTGAAGCAGGGAGCAATGATGGAGTTGCATCAACATATGAAAGCTTATTGGTTAAGGGTAGTAACTGCCATACCAGCAAGTTACCCCCATGCACTCTTTTCCTCATTTCTATTTTCTAGCCTTTAGGGATCCATAGGGGCCAATGCAATATGGTGTACTGAGCTGAGCGCACTGTTAACCTGCAGTCAGACGTGGGTAGAATAGGCGCTAATCAATTCCCTAATGCAATAAGGGGATTAGCGCATATTCAACGCGCATCCAACGTGGAGTGAATCTAATAGCACTCTTCACACGCAAATGCATGTGAATGAGGCTATTAGGCATTCACTCTCGATGCAAAAAAAAAAATGTACGTCTCAGACGCACATTTAACTGGAGCAGGCGTTAATAGCTGTGTGCAACAAAAAAAGATGAAAAATAAAAGAAATAAAAGTATTAAAAAAAAATTGACAGTCGGAGCCATCACAAAAATCGATGCTGAGTTTATCGGTGTCTGTTTACCTGGGCAGCGCACAGCCAGGAAAACCGATGCCGATTAACCCAGCATTGGTTTTCGTGACTACCGTTCACCGTTAAAACCAACACCAAGTTTATCGGCATTGGTTTCCCTTACTACCATACGCCGGTCACGAAAACTGATGCCAGGTTTATCGGCGTTGGTTTCCCTCATTTAAATATTGCATGGTGCCCCCGCTTTCTACGCAACTTTATTGCATCGGCCCCATAGTGTTTAGCCCATGCCCCTTTGAATTCTTTCACTGTTGTTGTCTTCACCACCTCTTCCAGAAGAGCATTCCAAGCATCTACCACCCTCTCCATGAAGAAATATTTCCTAATGTTAGTTCTGAGTCATCTTCCCTGGAGTTTATTTTCATGACTCCTAGTTCTACTGATTTTTTCCCAATGGAAAAGGTTTGTTGTTGATTGTGCATCATTAAAACCTTTCAGGTATCTAAAGGTCTGTATCATATCTCACCTGCACCTTCTCTCCTCCAGGGTATACATATTTAGTTCCTTCAACTTCTACTCATAAGTCATTTCATGGAGACCTGTCACTATTTTGGTCGCTCTTCTCTGGACTGCCTCCATCCTGTCTCTGTCCCTTTTGAGATACGGTCTCCAGAACTGAACACAGTTCTCCAGGTGAGGCCTCACCAAGGACTTGTACAAGGGGATTAGTACCTCCTTTTTCTTACTGGTTATTCTACTCTATGCAGCCCAGCAATCTTCTGGCTTTAGCTATCACCTTGTCGCATTGCTTCACTGTCTCCAGATCGCTGGATAGTATCACCCCAAGGTCCCTCTCTTGCTCCTTGCACAACAGCTCTTCACCCCATCACATACAGCTCTTTTGGATTACCGCATCCCAGATGCATGACTCTGCACTTCTTGGCATTGAATCCCAGCTGCCATATCTTTGACCATTGTTCAAGCTTCTTTAAATTTATTTATTTATTTATTTAACAGTTTTTTATATACCGACCTTCATAGTGAATAACCATATCGGTTATATATATATATAAATCATGTCTCATTCTGTCTACTCCTTTTGGCATGTCCACTCTGTTGCAGATCTTAGTATAAACTGCAAATAGACAAACTTTACCTTCTGTCCTTCCACAATGTCACCCACAAAGATATTGAACAGAACTGGACCCAACACCGATCCTTGAGGCACTCTGCATAACACCTTTCTCTCTTCAGAAAAGGTTCAATTTACTATCACACGCTGTCTTCTATCCGACAACCAGTTTGTAATCCACACCACCACCTTGGTGCTCATTCTCAAGCTTCTTGTTTTATTCACAAGCCTCCTATGCAGGACCATATCAAAAGCTTTGCTGAAATCCAAGTAGATAGCATCAAGCACTCTTCCTCGATCCAATTCTTTAGTCACCCAATCAAAAAAATCAATCAGATTTGTCTGACATGACTTTCCCCTAGTGAATCCATGTTGCCTTGGGTCGAGCAATCCTCCTGACTGTAGATAGTTCACTACCCTTTCTTTCAGCAGCATCTTCATTAATTTTCCCATCTCCGAGGTGAGGCTAACCAGCCTGAAAGTTTCTAGCTTCCTCTCTGCTACCACTCTTGTGGAGTGAGACTGCCACCACTGATCTCCAATCAATCTGCACCACTCCCATTTCCAGGGATCCATTCAATAGGTCCTGCAGCAGATCCTCTAGCACATCTCTGAGCTCCCTTAGTATCCTGGGATGAACCTCATCTGGCCCCATGGCCTTGTCAACTTTCAGTTTTCCTGGCTCTTCCCATAGATTCTCTTCTATAAATGGAGTTTCATCTACCCCATCTCCATCTATGGCCTTGTAAATCAGCAACGGTCCTTCTCCACTTCTCCAGGGTCTTCTTTAGTTAATACTGAACTGAAGTATTTGTTTTATATTTCTGCCATTTCTTCATCTCTCGCCACACATTGTTCCTTGTCACCTTTCAATTTCACTATAACACTTCAGGCCTCCCTTCTTTTTCTGATGTATCTGAAAAAATATTTTGTCTCCTCTCTTAACCTCTTTAGCAATTCTTTCTTCTGTTTGACTTTTTGCTTTCTTGATTTCGTACTTCGTCTCCTTCATTTTTAACAGATATTCTTCTTTGTGTTCCTTTTTTTAGATCCTTTATATTTTTCGAAAGCTGTTCTTTTTGCCTTCATTTTTTCAACCAGTGCCTTAGAAAACCAGATCAGTTTCTTTTTCCTATGACTCTACTTTCTTAACATATAGATTTGTTGCCTTTGTAATAGCTCCTTTTAATTTAACCCACTGTTGTTCTACCTCACCCATTTTCTCCCAGTCTTCCAGTTCTTCCTCCAGGTACATTCCTATTTTGACAAAGTCCGTATTTATGAAATACAAAACTCGGGTCTTTGTGTGCCTTCTCTGTATCTTATTCCCAATATCGACCCATACTATCCGATGATCACTACTGCACAGGTGAGCCTCTACCCGGAGATCAGAGACATTACCCCATTATTGAGAACTAGATCGAGGATCATACCCTCCCTTGTGGTTTCCATTACTGTTTGTTTAAGCAAAGGACCTTGAAAGGCATCTGCTATCTCTCTACTTTTTGTAGATTCCACAGAAGGGATGCTCCAATCCACATCCTTTAGATTAAAATCTCCAATGAGCAACACTTCTCCCTTCTTTTCCAACTTTTGGATGTCCTCAATTAAGTCTCTGTCCAGATCATCTGTTTGGGTTGGAGGCCTGTAGATCACACCAGTAAAAATAGAAGCACCATATTCTCTTTTTAGGATAGTCCATAAAGCTTCTTCTTTACCCCACGACCCTTGCAATTCAGTTGCTTGGATATTGATTTTGACATATAGAGCTACTCCTCTCCCTTTTCTGTCCTCTTGGTCCTTCCTTAATAAGTTATAGCCCGGGATGGACACATCCCAATCATGAGACTCTGTGAACCATGTTTCCGTATCAGCAACATTGTCCAAGTCTGCCTTCACCATTAGGGCCTGCAGGTCAGGGATTTTATTGCCCAAATTACGAACATTTGTTGTCATAGCTTTCCAAATCTTCTCCCTTGATTTGTTGCACATCCTAGACATTTGTTCTGCTTTTTTTAGATGAATGATTTTGTTATTTTTTCCTACCACATCTTTTATTGCTTGGAGGTGACATGTCATTTTCATTGACCATCTCCTGCCACTCCCATTCTTTAGTTTAAATGTCTGGTAATATATGATCTGAATTTCTCACTTAGCATCCTTCTACCTGCTACACACAAATGTAGGCCATCCTTACCATATAGCCTTTTTTACTGCTCCAAAACATGACCCCAGCTTCCAATGTATCCATAAACCACTTTCTGTTCACCAGTTTTTGAGCCAGGAGTTGAAATTATGTATATGGCATAGCTTCTCAATTCCCTTTCCATGATCTCATAATACTTCTGAAAAGGCAATAGGCTTTACAGTTTGTCCTATCATCTTTCCTAGATTTTGGAAATATTTTTGTACTTCATGGATACCATTTCTATTGAGGTCATTGATCCCTAGATGAATGATAAGACTGATCTCAAAGTTCCTACTTTCTTCTGTAGGAGGTATAGAGATAAGGTGAATAGCCATAACATCTGCTTAACAGCAGGGATTCATTCTGCTACAAGAAAACACAAAATAATATACTGTGCCTGCATGATCATAACCACATCATTTTAACAGTTTTCAGCAGTCCTTAAAAACAAAAATAAACCCATGATTAGGAGTTTTCTCAAGATTCTTATCCAAGATAATAGCTTTTGTTAGGGATGTGCAGGGGAAAAAAATTGTTTTCATTATTCGGTTCATTTTCAGGAAGTTTTTTTTCCTACAAATTTTGGTTTGTAGATTGCTTGATTCGTTTCATTGCATTATGTAGGTAAAGGCAGGTTGCTGCACAGCCTCAGCCTACTCAAGGCTGGAGGCTTTGGCCTAGGCAGGAGGCCAGATCCAGGGCCCGACACCAGCGGGCCGGCCTGGAAGCTGGGTCCCAACACTGGGACCTTGGCCCAGACCCAGGCCCAACATCGTGACCCGACCCAGATACTGATTCCCAACATGGGACCTTGGCCCAAGCCCAGGCCCGAAGCCATGACTCGACCCAGCAGTCTGAGTACTGATGCTGGGGACTCAGCCCGGAACCCAGGCCCGACACTGCAACTTGACCTAGAGGCCAGGTCCCAATACCTGGGCCTCAGCTTAGGCTAGAGCCTGAGCCTAGACCTGTGTCTAGGCTCAGGCTCTAAGCTGGGTCACAGCTTAGGCTAGAGCCTGAGCTGTGACCTGACCCAGAGGCCAGGTCACAATGCCTAGGCCGGACCCTGATATCAGGCTCAATGCTGTACCTGACCCAGATTGCTGGGTTATGACATCTGGGCCTTGGCTTAGGCAGATGATTGAGCCCAGGTCCGATGCTATGACCCAATACAGAGGCCAGGGCCTGGGTGCCAGAGCCTCAACCTGGATCCAGGCCAGATACTGCAAACCTCACCCAGAGGCTAGGTCCCGACACCTGGGTCTTGGCCCGGGACCCAGGCCCAACATTGTGACCCGACATAGGGGCCAGGGGCCCTATTTCGGGTCACAAGACTTCAGGGACCCAGCCTCAGAGGCTGGGTCCTGAAGTCTTGGTCTCAATTCAGGTCAGGCCCAGGCCTTGGAGCCCAGGCATAGGAGTTCCTCTTCTGATCCTCTTCTTCTTTGGCTCTTCAATGCCAAATGCTGTTCCAGAACATCAAAAATTGCGCCATCAGCTAGGGTGAATGCGCCGGAGTTAATTAACTCTGGCGTGACCCCAGTGGATGCCATCATTTGGCATTGAAGAGCCAAAGGAAGAAGAAGATCCAAGGACAAACCCCCAAATCTTGGCTCCAAGGCTTGGGCCTGACCCTGGGGCCGAGGCTCAGGTGCCAGGACCCTGGCCTCCTAGCCGAGGCCCCGGTGTTGGGCCTGGGTCTCGGTCAGGTTACGGTATTGGGCCTGGATCCGGGCCGAAGTGCCAAGACCTGGCCTCCAGTCGAGTTGCGGCATTAGGCCTGAGTCTGGGCTGAGGCCCCGCACAGGGCTCAACTTCTGGTCAAGTCAGGCCTGGGCTCAAGCTCCGGCCTATGCCAAGGCCCAGGCATCAGCACCTGGCCTCCAGGTCAGCTCTTAGCTTCAGTTCTGGGTCTGGGCCCTGGCCAATGCCAAGGCCTCGGTGTGAGGACCCGGACTTTGTTGGATACCCACAGATCAGGTAAGTTGTTTTTTTTTTGTTTTTTTTAATTTTCGGAGGTCACGTTTGGCCCTAGTCCTGTGGCCCTTGCTTTGGGCCTCAGTCTAGGCCCTAGGTGAGGCCCCAGCTTTGGGTCCTAGATCTAGGCACAATGCATTAGTTTAAAATGAAAATGAATTAATTAGCCTTATTTGTCTCATTTTGCACTTTCATTTAAACAAATGAAATTAAAACTGAGAAATGTTAGAAAAAGGACAATATTTTTAACACTTTGCAATAGTCTTTATTACTAAACTATGTTACCCGGACATCTAATGGCACTTCCTATAGATAGTATTAACTTATATACTTTCCAAAAATGTATATATGTGCCTCATTGTAAACCATTGTGATGGTATACTACTTAACAACGGTATAGAAAAGATTTTAAATAAATAAATAAATAGATGCACATCCCTAGCTTTTGTAGGACAAGAGCCCATAACAGCAACACCGGAGATGATGTACCAACCTGAAAATGTTTTTGCTGAATGGGGGCCTAGCAACATAAAAACATTCACCCCAAAATAAGCAAAATTTCTAGCATTTTGGGCTTTGAGTGTAGGGCTTTACAGCGTAGACCCTATTGGTGAAAACATTCACAAATTTATAAGTGACACATTAAGTTAAATTCATCACATAAAAATATTTGATGACCAATGATTAAAATACCTCGGCAGCAGCAAACAATTATGCTAGTCTGTGTGTAACGGCGAATGACAGTGCTATTATGCACATCTGAGCCCAGTATGAGGTCATTCAAATCCAAAAAAAATTTTTGTTGGGAAAATATTGACTGTGAATGATTAGAGGTATTGGAGTCCCTTTAAGTTAACATGATGACTAACTCACCAGAATTAATTAAGAGAGCAATATAACCTAAAGATATAAATATTGCACAAGAAGCAAATCTTATACAGTGCAAAGGAAGTTCTAGACCAAGAGGTCAGAATATGAGTCTCTAAGAATGTAGACTCAGAAAGAACCAGTCCATAAGGAGAATTAGCATTACCATGATAATGCCAAAATAAACAATAAGACTTACAAATACAACCAATTAATTCTTGGAGACTACAAAGACACCCAAATAAACATTTTACTATAATTACTACAATTACAATACCAATCAGATTATAGCATGCATGTAATCAGAAATTTAGATATTTGAATGTACTTGGAATCTCAAGGAGAATTTGTAAACGAGTAATGTTCTGTTAATAATCATTGCAAAGTAATACAATAAAACTTACAGTTTGGCCAAAACTGCTTCTTATAGATCAGATGGTCAAGGGGGCAGATATTAGTCTATAGTATACCCTAATCTGCTTGACGATTATGATGACTAAAGTTCCTTTTTCTTTTCTCATTTTTATACATTTTTCAGCAGTATGTCTCTGACTGCAGGGCCGATGTCATCCCTGTAAGTTATGATGCATATACTATGGACAGGAGTTACTGTGATTGCCAACATAGAAGTTGTGGTTTTGCAAAGAGATTTGTGTACAATTGTTTTGGTAATAGAGTTGGTTTGTTTTCGGGAGGTTTTTTTCCCATCAATTTCAGTTCATAGAATGTTTGATTCATTTACTTCATGTAAAAAAATGAAATCAATTATTTAAAAAATACAAACCCCAAAATGAACAAAAAAAACAAAAACGGGCCTCCCTCTCACCCATCCGGAAAAATAACGGGGCCAGGATCCCCCGGCCCCCACTTACCCAGTCTGGTTGGGATCCACTAGTGAGGCCTACGCCCAGGCCTATACCTCAACCTTGCATAGGCCAAGGCCGCAGTAGGTCACAGCGAGCTTGGCCTACCCAAGGCCGAGACTTCACCTCGGCTTAGGTCAGAGTCTGGGCCCAGGCCCCAACACCACTGCCTGGCCTGGAGGCTAAATGCCAGTGATGGGGGCTGTTGCGTCCGTCGGTCTCAGAAGGCTTCGCCCAACATGCCTCACCTCTATTTCAGCCTTCTCCACCAGCCTCAGGAGAATGGCGTCCGTAGCATCTCCTTGCCGCACCCTCTGGCATCCCTGGAGTGGCTTTGGTGCACCGTCCCACCAAGTTGACCTGAGGCCTCCTAGGGGCACGTTGGCGCGCACGCACGCCTTACATCTTATAGCAGTGTTGGCGCAAAACCTCGGGGGGCGTCCCCCTCGAGTGACATCACTGCTTCCGACTACAAAGGGTGCCCATTTGCTGACTCTCGCCGAGTTAGCAACAGATTGGCTTTGTTCCCGTCTGAAGCTGCTCTGCCGCTTCTGCTGCTGTTGGAAGCTATCTACACACCCTCCAGGGTTCTACAAACTTGGGTAACCCGCTCCTCAGGGGCCCTTTGCTTATTTCCAGGTGCCTGTCCTGAATCTAGGTACTCGCTCCTCGAGGGCCTGTGTGTCTATCCTGGTGCCTGCTACCAATTCTTCTACCTGCTGGAACACTACCTATCAGCTACAGAGAGTGAGTACAACTTCTCCCAGTCTGTTTATCTACACCTCCTCGTTGTCTATCTGCATCGGGCCCTACATCACCATGGTGGAACGGGACTCCTCTGCTGAGGATCACAGACTGTTGCTACCTATCCTCTCTCTATTGCTTATTGGGAACCCTATCTACTCAGCTACAAGGCGTGTGTAATAACATCTGCCAGTCTGTCTCTCCTACAGGTGCCTCATTGGATACCTGCATCAAGGCCTTATACCACCACTGTGGGACGGGTCTCCTCCGCCGAGGATCACAGACTGTTGCCATCTAATCTACTCTCTACTGCCACCTCTGGTGAACCATACAAGCTGCATAATAAAGATATATTCTCTGTGTTTGTGCATCTGAGTCTAGCCTGGTGCTACAGTTCCCTTCGGGGCTCCCCCCCCATGGGTGTCCCTATCACTGTTGCCCCTAAGAATCCACCAAACACCTCGATATCATGACAAGGGCCACAACACGGACCCAGGCCCAATGCTGAGGCTCAACTCAGAGGCTGTTTCTTGATGCTGGGACCTTGGCCTGGAGCCAGGCCCAAATCTTGGGCCTGGGTGTAGGCTGGGGTCCCAGCACCATGACCTGGTCCAGAGCCCATGTCCTGATGCTGGACCTTGGCCAGGGCCAGGATCCCAGTGCTAGGCTTCAACCTAGGCCCAGGCTCAGGCCCAACACTGAAGCCCTGCCAGATACCAATGCCTAGGCCAATGCCTCTCCTAGTAATTACATAAAAAGTGATAATGCCTTTGTACAGGTCACTTGGGGCATTGTGTCTGATTCTGGAGGCCATAGATCTGTAGGCAGGAGAAGGTGTAATGAAATGGTGCAGGGTGTGCTTCAAATGCCATATGAAACTAGACTTGGCTGCATAAGCATATATACGATGAAAGAGAAGAGAGATGGGGGTAGTAAGAAAGAGCCTTTCAAATACCTCGCAGGTACAGTAAATGCACAAGAGGCAAATCTTATTCAGTGCAGTGGAAGTTCTAGAACAAGAGATCAGGATATGAGGGCCTCAAGGGCATAGATTCAGGAATTACATCGGAAAATATTTCTCTACCAAAAGGGTTAGTAGATCCATGGAATGGTCTTCTTGCGAAGTTGATGGAGGCAAAAATGATAAAATTCAAGAAGGCATGGCATAAGCACAGAGGGATCTCTAATTGCAAGTAAAAGAAACGTGAGAGATCAAATGGGGGTTTGTGCAATGCACCACACAAAAAGGGAAGCTTAGCAAAACATCACCAATAAGTTTGAAGAAAATCAGCAAAAGATCCTAAAATGTCCATATTAATATGAAGTATTCATTCCTGTCTTGTCAAATCTAAAAAAGGCGTTTCTCATATATTTTAGAGGTCGCACATCAAGAACATCACTTAAGACTTCTTAACATAAACGATATACCCCATAATCTAATCATATTTAAAGTAAAAATAATTAATATACAGTCCTTTATTTTAAAATTCTTATAATTAGCTTTCAGATGGCAAAGAGGTTAAAAAGCCTCCTTTTAAATATTACAGTAGCTAGAAACTCTTCATTTAAAATTATTTAAAAAATGACAATACTTAGCTTTCAGAGATGTCACGGTGAGAGGAACCCCAACATGAGCTGTCATTTACTTCAAACTGAACCTGCTTCAGGAGAATTAATATCTGGACATAATAATCATATAATATATGTTATACTACTATCTAACACCTTTTACCTCCCTAGCGATGCCTGCTGGATGCAGGCTTCCTACAACATAGCTCCAGGCACTGTGCTGCATCCAGTGGCTCTAACGAGGAGGCAGACAACAATATCTGAGCCTTTATAGGCCCTGCATCTGGGATTTTCCTGTGGCGCTGGCTGATGACATCATCACTGCCTTGAGAAATAAGAAAGCCAGCACCTCAGCAACTGGTCCTTTGAGGATTCCTCTACCAGATGTTGTAATCACTCCTGATCCTGTCTCCTGTTCCTGCTCATCTTCCTGCCTGCTTGTCTGTTTTCTCTGCCTCCCACTACAGTCCTTGCCATTTACCTGCCATGCTCCGCTCCTGGCCCCTCACCCATTCTGTTTCCCTACTTGCCCTGCCTTTCCCTCACCTTTGAACTGAATTCTTGTTGCTTGACCCAGCCTGACCCTTAATGTTCTTTTTGATTGCTTGCCTATTCTGATTTCAGCTTGTCTTTTCATCTCTGCCAAAACTCTGCCAGCCCTGACCTTCCCCTTCTTCTCATCTCCACCTGAACTATGTCAAGCCCTGACCTTAGTCTGGCCTTCCATCTCTACCTGGAATCTGGGCCACCTGACCAAAGCCTGTTGGGGCCTAGTCCCATGCCCCCACGAACTAGGTGCAACCAATCTGACAGCCTTAGTAGGGCTTATTGTCCTGAAACATGACACACTATAGGCTTTAAAACAATCAGGAGCAAAGTAAAAGCAGTGAGTGTCTGAATCAAAATAGCAGATATTAATTCCCCCTGGAGTAAATCAGTTATTTCAATATACTATTGTTTTTGAATAATTCATTTTGCATGGGTCTTTTTAATGATATGAGATTATCCTGTTTGGTTTTAACATTATAGCATACAGGAAAGGGTAAAACTTTAGTGGTTATGAAGTATACTGGAACCAAAATCCCATTTTTTAGAAGGAAGTCTATACAATCAAAATTATTTCACATTGAATTTGAGACATGGCTTTATTGTTTGTGTTGACTGTTTTTTACAGAATTTCCTGTTTATAAGGAAGGTAATCAACTTAAAAAATATAACCAACTGCCAGTTTCATTTTCCTAATATAAAATTCATAAAGTATGTGCCAAAAAATAACTTCAATGAAGAAAGTTAAAAGAGGTATAAAGGTGTTTGTGTGTGTATAAAAAGTCATTGCAAATAGCTTCATCATGCCAATTACTCTACAATCTTTTGGCATATAAGAGAAATCTACTGTATGCTTGAATCTTATAAAATATGCCAGCAGAGCAATATAATAGCCTTCTATTTATTTATTTTACTTATTTATAGATATTTGATATTCTTCTCTTTATCAAAAATGAGCACAAGGCGGATTATAAAGTTAATTACAATTGCAGTTGAATCTTAGTTTACAATAACCACAGAATTTATAATCATAAAGGGAGAGTTAGAAGGAATAGAAAAGAGGTGGAGTTTTTATGATCATCAGGTATCAAAGGAAGTGAAGAGAGAAGGGCCGTTTGGGAAGAACAAAAGTCTTTTGTAGTTCAAAGCAGTAGTAGTATATAGGGAAAACAAATAGATAACACAGTTGGAAGTTAAAAAAGCATATTATTCATTCAAATCCATGTTTTAGCTCTGCTTTTTATTTCATACTTTATCACATTTAATTTAATCAATTTTTTAAAGGAATGCAAGACACCAACCTAAGAAAAAAAATATGAAGACAATAAAGCCATTACAGCAGAGCTGAGTGGGAGCAGTTTGGATTGAATGAGAAGTCTAAATTGACAAAGGCATAAAAATATAAATAAAGGTATATACACCAGCCACAACAAGATGACTCAAACCTTTTATTTTGCTCTGATAATAAATAGATTTCAGAGGCATTTATGGTTCATTTATAAAAATCAAGTCAGCCTCCCACACTGGTTACTTAACTTTGGTTCCATAGGGACCCAAAAATCTAAACAGTTATACCTCTTCTTCATTCTCTATGTCAAAAGGACTGAAAGAGAGGTAAGGAGAATATTGGCAACAACAAAATTCCCCCAATTCAATGATGCCAGTAGGAATCAAAATAGAGCAGGCATGAAGGTGAATAACATCTGGAAGTATAGATGTTAGTGGCTTGGGGACACAGAAAAGAAGAGGAAGAGCCATGCTGACAGTAACAGGACTGTGGAGGCTGAAAGTCAATGGAACAGGATGAACCTATTCGTAACAAGTCTCAGGACCCCCCCCCAAGAGAGAAAGAGACTCTGGGGATGGCACCATAGTAAGCAGCTATTGATACTATGGGAGGCCCCACCTAGTAAATCGAGGTGAGGTTTAGGTATTAGTGTAGGGGGTTAGGGGCCCACATCTTGTTTTGCCCAGGGTCCGGCAGGTTGTCTCCTTGAGGAAGAGCTCTGCAGGGCCCATCTCCCTAAAGGAGGCTCATTTTCTGGCAGCCATGCGTGAGAGCTATCCTTCCCAGTAAACTTGAGTGCACATTTCTTACTAGGTCTCGCAGGCTTCTGCAGGGCATCGTTCTCTCTACCCACACACACACACACACTCTCATGTAGGAGTATTCCTCTCTCCTCTGATTGAGACCCCCAGTGCCAAAGTGGTCAATCTCACAGGCAGGCCGTGATTGAGAAAGCTGTTTTTTTCCCTCCTTCTTGACGCAAGTGGGGGTAGGCTTGAGTCTACCAGCAGTCTTGGGAGGTAGTTTCCTGGAGTGTGGTGTTGGCAGCATGATGGGAGTGGTGGCTCAGGAGTAGCTTTGCTGCAAGAGGCCTAGCCTGTCAATCCTCTTCATTGCCGTGATGCCAGTGGTGAGGGACACACTTTCTTGGCTTCTGTTCCTGCGAGCCAGGGGGAGTGGGTGGCTCCAGCAGGTTAGGGGTCTTGCATCAGACAGCCTCCTGATATGGACAGTGTGGTAGCGGTGTGCCTTCAGCTCCAATCCAAGTTTTCAGCGGGGTGAGTAGAAGTAGAGGCTATGGCCCTTGCATAACTAGGGATAACGCAGGTGCAGGTTGGACTGTGGCTGGGGCCACAGGTGGATCTGGACTTGAGCCCAGATAGGGGTTACCGAGGGGTTTTGCCGTGTGCCTGTAGTGGCCAGGTTTGCATGGCTGGGAGGTGTGTGTTTGGTGGAAAAATCACCAAGGGGCTCATGAACAGAGTGTGCACTGCAGACCCCCCACTACAGGCAGTTGATCCAGTGTGTGTTTAAAAAAAAACTGCTGGAGGTCGAGAGGAGAGGGAGCAATATTACCTGCTACAGCTGATTTCTCCAGGGGTAAGCGGTGTTCTTGCCCCGATGGCATCTTTTCCATCCACCAGCTGAGTTTCCTGATTGGGGGTGTGCTCTGGAGGTGGGACCAGAAAGTGGGGCTATATAGCCAAATTGCCTGTTTTGCTCTCTGAGTTCGAGAGGAGAGGGAGCAATATTACCTGCTACAGCTGATTTCTCTGGGGGTAAGCAGTGTTCTTGCCCCGATGGCGTCTTTTCCATCCACCAGCTGAGTTTCCTGATTGGGGACGTGCTCCGGAGGCGGGACCCGGAAGTGGGGCTATAAAGACGAATTGCCTGCGGCGCGCAGCTGACGCCAGCGTGCGCCGCTAAAGCCGCGCGCACTTAAGGGGCGCGCACCTAAGCTGGGCTTCGCCGGGACTTTGCTGGGATTTTGCCGGATTGCTGTTTACCTAAGACCTTGGATATCTATAAGCTAATTCAGGTAATAACTTACAAGTTTTTAAAGTCTTCTTATCTCCTCTAAAACCTCCCAAAGTGAAATCTATTATAGACTTTGCATTACTCCATCGGACTCTAACCTATTGCCTGGCTTTTTTTTCCTCTTTAAGAATTGTTTGAAATTATGCCACACACCAAAAGGAAGGCCAAATTGAGGCCCCCGACTGGTATGGCCATGGTAGAAGCAGGACAAAGGACTGTGTCTGAATGGCTAGATTCCCCATGTAATACCCCTATTGGGCTGACTGCTGTGGGAGGGGTATTAGAGCAGAATTACCCCCCCCCCCTCTGGTCAAGGAAATATCATTGAGCCCTGGGGTGCCAGAAACACCTTCTCCACCGGGTATTGTGGGGGTACATACCCCAAAGAACCCAGGGAATATGCAAGAAGAAACTTTGAGATCTCTGAACTTAAGAGATGGTATTAAGCAAATTGATAATGTTTTAGAAACATCAGAACAAGTGGTGAAAGATCTACATTTGAGTAACCTGGAAAATCCATGTGATATCCCTAAAGAAACTAGTACTCAAAAGTTAATTAAATCTGTAATTGAGAAACAGAAAGATGTTGAAGTAGTAATTAAGACTGATCCTTTACTGATGAGACCTGTAAACATAACTTTAGAAAGTGTGTGGAATTATTAGCTAAATTAGATATGTCTAATAAATTAACTGAAGTGATAATGAAGACTACTAATACTTCTTTACAAAATACAGTAAAACTGGATGAGCAAATAAAAGAGGTAAATCAGATAGAAAAATGTGTCTCACAAATAGAAAAAAATCCAAAATCATCAGATAAATGTTGAAGGAGAGGTTAATAGAAGGATGGAAAATCTTGAAAATTCTATAAGATCATTAAGTCTAAGGGTAAAAACTTTCCAGTAATAAAGAAGATTGATCCTTTAGAATTATTTAGAAATTATTTAATACAAATCTTGAAAATTCCAGACAAATGTCTTCCGGTTATAGTTAGAGCATTTTATCTTGGAATTAGAAATAAAGAGTTGGGACAGGATAAGTTAACAAGGGATGATAAGGAGAAAGAAAATGAGATGTTAGAACAGAAGTTATCTAAAATAGCTCAATTGCTCTATCTGATTTATTGGAAAAATCTCAAGAAGACCTGGAGGTTAAAAACTCAGGGGACTTTATTAGTACAGTTTGCATTCAGTACTGATAGAGATAATATAATGAAGTCTTTTTTTCGAAACCGACTAAAGACTTTCTATAGTCAAAGAATATGGATCTTTCCAGATCTTGTAAAAACCACTCAACTGCGTAGAAAGCAATTTTTGAGTATGAGGAAACAAGTGTTAGATATAGATAAAGGAGGATATTTTTTGCTTAAGTATCCATGTAGATGCAGTGTTAAATTAAATGGTAAGAACCATATATTTACAGATCCAGATGATCTTAAGGGTCTTCTAGTGATATAATCACCTGTATTAGAAAAAAAGAGGGATTAGTAATGCTTTTTTTTTTCCTTGTTATTTCTTTTGACTGATCCGCTTATTAGTAAATAGAATTCACATTGTTTTACCTATTTAGAAATAACTGACAGGTTGTTTATGATTTGTCATGATTATATATACTTTCCTGGTTGTATAAATGAAACATAAGTCAGTTATTGTGATATTGCAATTATAAAGGATATTTGTTGTTCATATTTTGAAAGCAATAAATAAAGAATTAAAAAAAAAAACTGCTCCCTTAATGTCGCTGCTTATCACCCTTCTGGTCCCCTGCTGCACACATGGTGCCGCTCCCGACTGGCCACGCAGCAGGAAGACCCCTGCATCTACCCAAACAATGTGAAAACTGGTGCCACAGTGGGCTTGGGAGACTGGTGGGGGGTCCTCAATGTTATTGCAACTCTTTAAGCATCCTTCTTCTTGGGGCCACCCCCAAATTACATGGACATAGCTGTCTTACATGGGGAAAAAGTATAGCAACAGATTGGAGTAGCCGCCGCTCCTGCAGATAAACAAACTACATAGGGACAGCAGTGGTTAGCAGGAGAGGAGGGTGATCATTTCTCCTGAGTTAGGTCCCTGGTGATACCTCATTCAGAAAACTGTGTGCAGTTCTGGTGACTGCACTTTTTTAAACCGGTTGCAGCCAGACAAGTAGATGGCTGCGAAACTGGTTAATGGCCTTCACTGTAAAGCAGGAAAGCCTCCAAAACCAGCACTCCACTGTTTTTCAAAGCCAGCCAGAGTTGTCCTTTCACCTCTTCTACTAGGCAGGTCATTAGCTAGGACGGCAGTAAGTTCCTGTAGCACAGTGCTATAGCATGGGCTGAATTGAGGCCAGCAGCCATTCATCAGTGGACGTATGTATATTGTATAAAACATTCTGCAAAAAGGACTAGATGTTTGATAATGCTGCTGCCCTCAACACAGGGCTTGTGGTTGGCCTGTACAGAGAAGCAGTTACTACCATAAGAAACATGCTGGGCAGATTGGATGGACCAATTCATCTTCTCTGCCTTCATTGCTATGTATTGTGATGACTTTGATATTGGTCTTTGCGCAAAAGAGAGGATTTAAAGCTTTAAAGGAGGATTTATTTAGGAGCATATTAATCAGGAGTTGATAGCTGCTCCAAGGGGAACTACATTTCCCAAGGCTCCCAGGGTTGGCTTGGAGGATGATGTCACCAGTGAACAGCTGATTAGGGAGGAACCAGCCCTTTGCAGCTATAGGTTGCTAGGCTCCATACAAAGGCAGCAAACAGACAGCATGGGGGAGGGGAGGAGTATGGCATGGCATGGCTGGGCTGGGCTGCCATAGAGCAACTCTTAGAGGATGAGGAGCCTGTGCCAGATGAACTTTGTAATGGTTGAGCTAAATTATGTTTGAATTTATTAAGTGACAAAGCTGTACCTACACTGAAGTAGTGCTCCTGTGAAAATGAAAGCATGAAACCCAGTGTGTTTGTTAAGGAATAAGGAGGGTTAACGTTGGCTGCCATAGAGCAACTCTTAGAGGATGAGGAGCCTGTGCCAGATGAACTTTGTAATGGTTGAGCTAAATTATGTTTGAATTTATTAAGTGACCAAGCTGTACCTACACTGAAGCAGTGCTCTTGTGAAAATGAAAGCATGAAACCCAGTGTGTTTGTTAAGGAGGGTTAACTTTGGCTGTGTTTATGCCAGCAGAGCTCCTGTAAGAAACAAATATTAAATCCAGTGTATTGGTTGATTGAAGCTGAGTTTGGCTGTATAAAATGCAGCAGTGCTGAGAAATTAAACCCAGTGTATTTAAGTAAGCCTAAACTGGGCTGGGTAACTATAATGATACATTCCAAAAGCATTTTAAATGCTAGGTTTACAAATGATCTTATTGTATGGTTTATATTGTGAGATCATGAGCCTAGTAGCTAAGCAAGGTCTTTGATTGCAAGTCTAATGGCTGGTGCAGAGATTAATCAGGGCTAAGGTTGTGCTTCATAACAAATGGAAGCTGAGTATTTAAATATACTTTTGACACTGCTGGTAAAATGGAAGCTAGTCCTAAGTGCTAGGGTGCCAGCTACCAGGGGTTAAAGGAAAAGTTATGTGATAGAATCCACCTCCATTTCCTGCATGTGTATATAGAATTACTTGTATAGTATCTTATTCTGACTTCTGGCATTTGGCATGCGGACATTTCAAGTAGTTGTTTGCACTTCTTTTGTATATGCTGGCTTATTTATATGCATCCACTACTTGATTATTATCAGATTACAGGCAGTTTGGAGTCATTCTATCTGCATGCCTGGTAGTTAAGCTGTGGCAGTTAATTTTATATGCAGACCCATTAATAAGACATTCCACATCCTCCTGTATGTAGACTGCTCAGGCATGAATTGGCCACTGTTGATACAGGATACTGGGCTTGAGAGACATTGGTCTGATCCAGTATAAAAAATCTTATGTCATTATGTACCCAGGCAGCAAATAACCCAATTTCTTACTTTCTCATTGCAGCCAACACCGATAAGACGTGTTATAACATTCATCATTTTTTAATTCTTTCCTTATTGTCTTGGTTAGCACAGATATTGATCGATCATTGATGGACTTCGGTAATGGGGGACCGAAGCCATCTTAGCACAGAAGGTGGTGCATTGATCTTATAATTTAAAGGTCCTAGGTGCATTCCTCAGAGAAGGCAGCTTTCAGCATTATTACCCCCAGCCCTTGCTTGTCACTACATTCTGGGTGTCTTCCTTTCTCTCTCTAGCGGGTCAGGGATGCCTCAGGCACTTATCAGAGATTCCTGCTGGCTGTAGCATAGCATGCCGATGCACTGATGCAGTTTTAAAAATACTGCCAGCCTTAGGTCAATAAGTTCATTATTGTATCTGGGGCAATTGGTTTTTGGGATGGTTTTTTTTTTAAGTGCCCATATGATTCTGGTATGTAGTGCTACTGAGCTGACCAGCTACATTGCCTATCACATCTTAGAAGAAGACTGCTATTTCCTGTTCAGCCTTCAGGTGGTGCAGGTATTCCTAAGGGGTAGACAGTGTATTATTGGCATGTCAAGTTTTACAGGTAGTATTTTACCATGTTCAAGACTGGTACATATAACATACCCTTCATTTACCATTCCTGAGGAGCAGTTGTTGTTGCCAAGCTACAGGTGGAGGCGAACCGGGCTTGTCCTGGGGCGCCGCTCATAACTTGGGATCGAGCGGTTGGCAAGGCAACGAGGCATGAGTGGGTGGAGAAAAGGGGGGGGGATTTGGAGCGGCGGGAAGGAGGGGGCCAATGGCAGTGCAGCGATTTAAAATGCTGCATTGCTATTGGTCAGTAAAGAAAGAAAGAAGGAAATTTAGCGGAGAGCAGGCAGTTGGGAATTTGGCAGCGGAGCAAGTGGATGGGTTCTGCTTCCCTCCCTCCCTCCCTTGAAGTTGCTGGAATGGGTTATATTGCACATTTTGACATGGTTGTCGCAGTAGGCGGAAACCCGAGCCATATTTGGTATTGTATTGTTGGAAATTGTGAAGGACATGTTGGAGGGGGGGGAAATGCTCGTGTAGTTTGGGGCTGCTACACGGGAAGGCCTAAAGAGCAAGGGGGGGCCGATGCTCAGGCCGTAAGCTTAGCCTCGCTGGTGACGTGGTGGGGTAAGTGATGGGGGGGGGGGGGGCTCCACGCTAGCTGATCATCGGGCCGCGGTGGTAAGCGAAGAACGGCATGCGGCAGAGGAGGCGGTGGTGGGGGAGTTACTTTGGATTTATGTTAAATTGAGGCTCGAGTTAGGTTTAATAAACTGCAGCCTTTAATTATTATGCCATACAGTTGTATTGTCTATTTTGTATGAGGAGGGGGAGTGAAGCTGAGTGGATGCCTGAACGACTGGTCTCGAGTACCTATGTTACATCCTCTGTTGGCTTTTTAGAGGAACCTAGTAAAGTGAGCCCCTGTATTATTTGTGGGCATATTACCATCTCTTCTAGCATGCATTTTGATCTGCTTGCATTCACCTATATGACTAGAAGTCAAGGCGAAATTCTGTGGCAATGGCAACCTCGCAATATATAATAGGGATTATAGGATCAAAACCCAATGCCATGCACTTTGGCAGATATATTCAGATGAATCACCAATATAGGTTCTTTTTTGTTTTATTAGGCCAGGCTGACATATGAAATTCTGTTTCTAGCTTAATTGGAAAAACTGTTTCCTGCCCACAATGGAGGTCTTCCTTTGACTACTTGCTACTGATGGATGGCTGAAGTGCTATTTGGTGGTTGTGGACAGCAATGGGTCTGTCCAACCCTGGACTGCTTATGCTGTGGTGTAACCTGGTGTTATGGACATGACAATCTTGAGTATGATTCTCACGTGCATTGGTTTCAGGTATAGTTAATATGTGCTCCTGCTCTTGTACTCAGGGGTGGTTGGTCAAAATGTAGAGATCTGGAGAAACTGTGGGATCCTAGAGAAGCTATTCATCCTCGTATCGGAATTCATGCCGCTACTTACAGGGATTGACTGCCTTTGTCCATTTTCTTCATGGTCCCTATATTATTTGTATTTCTGCATGAGTTTGCTTCAGCCTCTTGGTGTGGTGTGCCATTCCTCTATGCTTGAGAAATGTTGGTGGACCCATTGTGGATCAAGTAACTCACACACTATTCTCTTTGATTATTACTGAATGCAACACATCATGTTTAATAATCATGGCAGCTCTTGGGATGGAAGCATTCATAGTTGTGTGACAATATATAAGGATATGGCAACATATGACATGTTATACCAGTCCTAAAAGGGGGCAATTACATTTATTGGTGTCAATATAGAATATATGGAATATCTTCCTTTGGTTTTGGAGAGGCTGTGCTATCTTGGAGGTAGTGTGCAGTATGTTACAGCATTATCTGGGCTTACCAGGCTGTTGAACAAGAGCATTTAAAATTAGGTAGTGTTAAGGATTTTGTATATGGCTGCAGCTGGATTGGTAGGGAGCCCCCGCCCTCCTGACCCCCTCAAGACTTACCAAAACTCCCTGGTGGTCCAGCAGGGGATCCAGGAGCCATCTCCTGCACTCACACCCTTGGTTGCTGGTATTCAAAATGGCGCCGATAGCCTTTGACCTACTATGTCACAGGGGCTACCGGTGCCATTGGTCAGCTCCTGTCACATGGTAGGAGCAATGGATGGCTCCTGGACCCCCGCTGGACCACCAGGGACTTTTGGCAAGTCTTGGGGGACCCTCCTGACCCATACAAGACTTTCCAAAAGTCCAGTGGGGGTCTGGGAGTGACCTCCTGCACTCAGGCCATCGGCTGCCAATATTCAAAATGGCGCCGATAGCCTTTGCCATCACTATGTCACAGGGGCCGATTTCTTGTGCTCCTACCATGTGACAGGGGCTAACCAATGGCACCGGTAGCCCCTATGACATAGAAGGTCAAAGGCTATCAGCGCCATTTTGAATACCGGCAGCTGAGGGTGTGAGTGCAGGAGATGGCTCCTGGACCCCCTGCTGGACCACCAGGGAGTTTTGGTAAGTCTTGGGGGGGTCAGGAGGGTGGGGGGTTGTACTTAATTCAATTTTAGCAGGGAAATGAATAATAATTAACGCATGTACGTATCGGGGGCCCCCCTTACCGAATGCAATGTATCTGCCCCCCCGACGAATGCGAATCCCGAATGTAACATATGGCGTCCTTCTGCACATCCCTAAAAACTACTACTACTACTATTTCTAGTGCTACTAGTATGAAAATGACAACAAGTATCCAGCCTAGAGTAAGGAACAGTACAATGACATCTAAGATTTGGAATCATTATCATGTTGTGGCTGATCAGAGAGTTGGACAATGTATCCATTGTAAAAAGATGGTGAGCCGTGGAAGAATGATTGGGCATCTTACTAACAGCAACATGAAATATCACCTGCAAAAAGAACATACAGCACTGTTACTTGTAGAAGAAGCTGGTCCCACCGTTCTTGCCCAGGCTTCAAGTAAAGCAACAGGGAAGCAGCCATAGAAGGAAAGTAGTAGTACAGAAGATACATATTGTGTGCATCTGCAGCAGCAGCAGTCTCCTCCTCCTCATCCCCGGCAGCAGCGGCAAACTACCATTGAGCAGATAGGGTGGTGTCCTTCTGCAATTTCACAGAGTAGGAAGCAGGCAATGTCCAAAGTGGGTACACAACATATTGCTCTAATGATTGATTTGGATAATCAGCCACTGCAGATTGTAGAAAATGAGGGATTTAAGCAGATGCTCCATTATTTTGCCCCTTACTACAAACTTCCTTCAAGAACTTTTAGCCATCAGGTGCTTCCTTCCCTATACACAAAATGTCGTGCTGAAATGCAGATTGTGATGGCAAGGGCAAAGGGGAGGAGCATCCATCTCACCTCTGATATTTGGACTAGTATGAATGCAATGCATGCATATTTGTCACTAACAGCACATTGGTGGCAGCTGAATGAGGCATTACCACCTGTAAGCAGTCGCAGTAGAAGCACCAGCAGCTCCAAAAAGGTTTCTCCAGGATACCGATGGGCTTTACTGAATGCTCAAGTGCTAGACAAGAGCCACACTTCAGAAAATATCTTACAGGCAATTCAGGGGATGATGGAAGGATGGAATGGGATACTTAGAAGCAGTGATATGGAATGTTTAAATGGATATTTAATTTCTGACAATGGTGCCAATATTGTTAAGGCTCTTTTTGATGGTGGATTAAAGGGCATCCGATGCTTTGCACATACCCTTAATCTGATAGTAAGGGATGCTTTTGGGCTTAGTGCCAAAGAAGATGGTACTAGTTAACTCCTGAAGTGGTTGATTGAAAAGTGTCGCAAAATAGCTAGACATTTCAACCGCAGTATGAAAACTGGGAAGCAACTCAGAGAGAGGCAAATAGCAGTTGGAGCACCTTTGCACAACCTTCTTCAGGATGTGCCTACCAGATGGAATATCACTTATCTTATATTGGAGAGGTTGTGTGAACAGCAGACAACTCTTCATGATTTGGCAATGGCAACTGAAATTGGATTGGAAAGTCCTCTTGGATGTCAGGACTCGACAAACATTGCACAGATGGTGCATGTCCTCAAGCCTTTCAAAGTATATACTGATGCATTCAGTTCAGCTATGGCCACGTTGAGTGGTGTCATCCCTGTAATAAACTGTCTGGAGGAGGTATTAGAGGAATTTCTGCATCAGCCAGATTTCTCAAAGGAAGTGTTACTGCTTGTTAAATGCTTAAAAGAGCAAGTTCAAAAAAGATTGAAACCTCTCATGCAAAGGAATTGCTATATGTTAGCCACGAAGTGTGACCCATGTGTGAAAGGCAGTATTGATCTCAAGTGCAATGCTCTTATACACTGGAAAAAACAGTTGATTACAATGATTGAAAACATAATGTCAGAGGGTCTGTGCCACTGGTAATGATGAAAAAGAATTAGGATCATCCTCTGTCTCCAACTCCATCCTGCTCAAGTACTATCAGCTGCTCCCCTACCCTGTTCACACCAAATTATTAGACATTCCAAGTTTAATGAACTGGCTGCCATGTCACAGGCAGTCGCATCAGCTGTTGGCAGAAGAGTGACTGCTGAGCCTACCCACAAGAGAATGTTTCAGAAATTCATGTTAAGAGTTTTCTGTCTGAGCCAATTCAGAGTATGGACTCAGATCCCTTGAGATATTGGGCACAGAAAGCTTCAATATGGCCTGATCTTGTGATAATAGCACAGCACTTTCTTTCCTGCCCGCCAACCAATGTGCAAAGTGAGAGTATTTTCAATGACAGGGAACATAGTGGGCCGGATTTTAAAAGCCCTGCGCGAGTAAATCCGGCCGGATTTACACGCGCAGGGCACTCGCACGCCGGCGCACCTATTTTGCATAGGCCGCCGGCCTAAGGTAGGGGGGGGTTTAGATAGGGCCGGGGGGGGGGGAGGTGGGTTAGGTAGGGGAAGGTGAAGGGAGGTGGAAGGAAAGTTCCCTCCGAGGCAGCTCTCGGGCCATCGGCTGCCACTAATAAAGATGGCGCCGGCCATCCATTACTCCTACCATGTGACAGGGGCCGGCCAATGGCATTGTTACCCTGTCACATGGTAAGGGTAAAGGGCCACGGGCGCCATTTTTATTAGTGGCAGCCGATGGCCTGAGAGTGGAAGATCGCTCCCGGGCCCACCACTGGACCACCAGGTAATTTAAAACATTTTGGGGGGGTCGGGAGGGTGGGAGAAGCTAAGGGAGATGTTTTGAAGGGTCGGGGTGGGTTTAGGGATTTTTTTTTGTGTGCCATTTTTCCCGCCCTCCCCCAAAATGATAAGAGAACCCCACGGAAAATTTTGTGGGGTTTTTCTATCGGTTTCGGGGAGCCCCTGATTTCTGACGACTTTGAAAATATCGTACGATATTTTCAATCGTCAGAAATACGATTCACATCCCTATTAATCACATCCTCTGGCAATGAATTCTACAGCATAATTGTGCTTGAGTGAAATAATTTTTTCTGATTCATTTTAAATGTGCTACTTACTAACTTCATAGATTGCCCCCTAGGCCTTTTATTATCTGAAAAAGTTAATAACCATTTCATATTTACCCGTTCAAGTCAATTACCCATTCAAGTCAAGCTCAGAATACTTATGTGATCCTCAACTAACAACTTTGATATACTCTTAGGTAAAGCACTTCATTTTGTCTCCAGAGATCTGGTACTCTCTTCTGTTTGGAGAAATTTGAAGTTGGAATTTGCTTGCCAGAGGACAGAATAAATTGGACTCTGGCAATTCTTCTACAGACTTTTATTAATTACAGATGAAATAAAAGAACCAAGAGCCTGATTACATCAGCAGTGTTGGAAAACAAAAATGCAATAATCTTCACACAAGTAGCTTTAGCAAAGCTTCTGCTTCTTTCTCCTCACGTGTTGGGCCCGCTGTCTTCCCTGGGGCCTGCCTTCTTATCCCTCTCCCCAAGGGAAATGCCCTACAAGGATTCCATTGTTGGTTGTCTTAAGGTAGACCAGGCTTAATGTCTGTTCCTGGACTTTTAAGGAGGGTCTAACTTACACTGCTTTACCTGCAGGTACTGCTGATGCAAGCCCAGTGATGGGTTTTGCACCATCTAATTTAAACACTAACAAAGAGGTACAAATTGTAGGAAATGTTTTCAAAGCCAAAGCGCCCTAGTGAATTCTAAACAGTAAGAATCAGGATTCAAGATTAAACAGTGTACTCCCAGCCAGCACAAACCCTGAAAACAATACTAAACAAGGATTACCTTCACAAAGATGATGTTTTCAGTACAGAATAATGTATTTCTTTAATAGTCTCTTCCTGTATAACTTTGTAAAGTCCTTAAAAACAAAAATAGTGTGCAGATAGACTCTGAGTCAGAGATCCACTCTAATACTCAATTTGTTCTCTTTGCTATTTGGAGCCATTCCATTAAATCTAAACCCAGTAGGAAAATATCTTGAATCCCACCTGTTCATGTTGTGCACTGGCTGGGACTGTCTCTCCAAGACAGTATTCACTAGGGATGTGCAGAAGGAAAAAAATGTGTTTCAACTCGGTTTTTGTTTCGCTGGGACCCAAATTCATTGCATTAGTTTCATAGTGGGGGAAACCAATTCATTGATTAGTTTTATTCATTGTCCATTTTCCCATTAAAGTCAATGGGGGAAGTATTTGCAGCCTATTTTTTGCTGCAGTATTAGGGTTTTCTTATCAATTCTGATGAAACTTCTGGGGAACAATCATCAGAATGAGAAAAGAGCTCCAAGGTACTTACACTGTGGCTAAGTGGCACCAAAGTGGCATGAATAGCCTAAGGCACTGCAAAGGGGTACCAGGAGTGGCAAGAGTGCTTTAATAGAGGTGCAAAGCAGCAGCAAGAGTGTGAAAAACACACCACAGCTTCAAAAGAGAGCACCGATAACAGTTGCATGAACCTTCGAAGGCAGCACAACAGGAAAAGCAGCAAGACAAGTGGCATAAACATCCTACAGCACAATGAAGGGGGAACATAGCAAGCAGAAAGAGTGTCATAAAAAACCACGAGGTGCCAATAAAGGGACAAAGCAGCATAAAGACTAGCACCAACACACTGAGAAATCATGATAGTGGCAAGAACACCACAAGGAGTAGAGTGAGTCATCTGGTGTATGGCAGCAAGGCAGAGTGGCAGAAAGTTGATAGGGGCAAGACAGGCTGGCAGAGCAGAGGTAGTCTGGTCCCTGTGGTTTTGGTAGGGGCAAGACAGGCTGGCCCCGGGAAGAGTTCCCTTTCCTTTGCGCAGGAAAGGGCTCCCTAGAATGGGTTGGCCCCTAGAGTGGAGCATGAGCCTTCAAAGTGTGGCGAGTTGACGTGGAGGAGGTCTCCATGTGAACAGCGGCTCTGGTTCAACATGGGTCAACGGGTACTAAGAGATAGGCTGGCTACATCCGGGGATAGTTCCCTTTCCTTTGCGCAGGAAAGGGCTCCCTAGCATGGGTTGTTGGCCCCTAGAGTGGAGCACAAGCCTTCAAAGCGTGGCAAGTCGACGTGGAGGAGGTTTCCATGTGAACAGCAGCTCTGGTTCAACATGGGTCAACGGGTACTAAGAGATAGGCTGGCTACACCCGGGAAGAGTTCCCTTTCCTTTATGTAGGAAAGGGCTCCCAAGAATGGGTTGGCCCCTAGAGTGTGGTGGTTCCATTGGCATCTAGTGAATACCCAGAAGCTATTAACTGTACTTACGCACTTCAGATGATGACAAAGGAACTTGAAGAGCTCTCAGAAATAAGAAAAATGCTACTCAAGTCCATATCTACAATATCAACCGATGTTGACTTTGTAGTTTACACAGTGCTTCTGTAAACTATGGGGACACAGAGGATGAATTAGAGTACAACTACCACCAGTTTTCTATAGCACTAGAAACATTAATGTTGGCACCTAAGAAACATGTAGGGAAAATGGCCCGTTTTATGAAGGTCAAGAAAACTATTGAGCATATGAAATATCCAAGCTCCAAGCTGGACAGACAGGCACAGCGTTTGAGGTCAGGCCCTTGTAGGGACGTAAGGCCTGGACAGTGGACAGACAGGCACATCTTTAGAGGTCAAGCCCTTGTAGGGACGTAAGGCCTGGATGGACAGGCACAGCATTAGAGGTCAAGCCCTTGTAGGGACATAAAGCCTGGACAAACAGGCACAGCATTAGAGGTCAGACCCTCATAGGGATGTAAATCCTGGATGGACAGGCACAGCATTAGAGGATAGAGGTAAAGCCCTTGTAGGGACATACGGCCTGGACGAACAGGCACAGCATTAGAGGTCAGACCCTCATAGGGACAAAAGGCCTGGATGGACAGGCACAGCATTAGAGGTCAGGCCCTCATAGGGACGAAAGGTCTGGACAGCAGGCACAGCATTAGAGGTCAGGCCCTCATAGGGACGTAAATCCTGGACGGACAGGCACAGCACTAGAGGTTAGGCCCTCGTAGGGGCATAAAGCCTGGATGGACAGGCTCAGCATTAGAGGTCAAGCCCTTGTAGGGACGTAAGGCCTGGATGGACAGGCACAGCATTAGCGGTCAAGCCCTTTAGGAACATAAAGCCTGGATGGACAGGCACAGCATTAGAGGTCAGGCCTTCGTAGGGACAAAAGGCCTGGATGGCCAGGCACAGCATTAGAGTTCAGGCCCTTGTAGGGACATAAAGCCTGGGTCGTTCTACTCTACTTGAAGAGCTCTCAGAAATAAGAAAACCGCTACTCAAGTCCAAATCTACAGTATCGATCTATGTTGACTTTGTAGTTTACACAGTGCCTCTATAAACTATGGGAACACAGAGGATGCTATTGCATCAGTAGCATGGGTTCTTCTTAGTATTTGGGTAATTGCCAGGTTCTTGTGGCCTGGTTTTGGCCTCTGTTGGAAACAGGATGCTGGGCTTGATGGACCCTTGGTCTGACCCAGCATGGCAAGTTCTTATGTTCTTATGTTCTTATGAACTAGAGTGCAACTACCACCAGTTTTCCATAGTACTAGAAGTAGAAACATTAATGTTCGCAACAAAGAAACATCTAGGGGAAATGGCCCATATTATGAAGGTCATGAAAGCTATTGAGCATATGAAATATCCAAGCTCCAAGCTGGATAGACAGGCACAGTGTTTGAGGTCAGGCCCGTGTAGGGACGTAAGGCCTTGACAGTGGACAGACAGGCACAGCGTTAGAGGTCAAGCCCTTGTAGGGATGTAAGGCCTGGATGGACAGGCACAGCATTAGAGGTCAAGCCCTTGTAGGGACATAAATCCTGGACGAACAGGCACAGCATTAGAGGTCAGACCCTCATAGGGATGTAAAGCCTGGACAGACAGGCACAGCATTAGAGGATAGAGGTCAAGCCCTTGTAGGGACATAAGGCCTGGACGGACAGGCACAGCATTAGAGGTCAGACCCTCGTAGGGACAAAAGGCCTGGATGGACAGGCACAGCATTAAAGGTCAGGCCCTCATAGGGACGAAAGGCCTGGACAGACAGGCACAGCATTAGAGGTCAGGCCCTCATAGGGACGTAAATCCTGGACGGACAGCCACAGCATTAGAGGTTAGGCCCTCGTAGGGACATAAAGCCTGGATGGACAGGCACAGCATTAGAGGTCAAGCCCTTGTAGGGACGAAAAGCCTGGACAGTGGACGGACAGGCACAGTGTTAGAGGTCAAGCCCTTTAGGAACATAAAGCCTGGATGGACAGGCACAGCATTAGAGGTCAGGCCTTCGTAGGGACGAAAGGCCTGGACGGCCAGCACAGCATTAGAGGTCAGGCCCTCATATGGACGTAAAGCCGGGACGGACATGCACAGCATTAGAGGTCAGGCCCTTGTAGGGACATAAAGCCTGGGTCGTTCTACTCTACTTAAAGAGCTCTCAGAAATTAAAAAACCGCTACTGAAGTCCAAATCTACAGTATCGATCTATGTTGACTTTGTAGTTTACACAGTGCCTCTATAAAATATGGGAACACAGAGGATGCTATTGCATCAGTAGCATGGGTTCTTCTTAGTATTTGGGTAATTGCCAGGTTCTTGTGGCCTGGTTTTGGCCTCTGTTGGAAACAGGATGCTGGGCTTGATGGACCCTTGGTCTGACCCAGCATGGCGAGTTCTTATGTTCTTATGAACTAGAGTGCAACTACCACCAGTTTTCCATAGTACTAGAAGTAGAAACATTAATGTTTGCAACAAAGAAACATCTAGGGGAAATGGCCCATATTATGAACTTCATGAAAACTATTGAGCATATGAAATATCCAAGCTCCAAGCTTGACAAACAGGCAAAGCATTTGAGGTCAGGCCCTTATAGGGACATACGGCCTGGACAGTGGACAGACTGGCACATCGTTTCAGGTCAGGTACATGTGCTGTTAAAAGATGTTGGGATAAAGTTCACATTATAGGACATATAAAGCAATGTTCTGTTAATTAAAGTTCAGAACGGCATAAGGTTTCCCGTCCTGAACTAAAGTAGGGCTATAAAGTAAAATGGCTGAAGAATATTTGCTGTGGTAAAAGTTCACATTAATTGAAGATATTAAAGAAGATCATCAACTGTGTGAAAGCAGAAATTAATTGAAGATAACAAAAAGAACTTTTAATGAAAAAACAAAATTAAGGGGGTATAAAAGACCAGTGACTGAAACAATTGGCTAACAATAAGTTTCTGAGACAATCGGATCCTTTGCCAATACTGAGGTCTTCCCTCTATTATAAAAAAAATTTCTTACTGTAATTTGAGTGATTAATAAAGTTTATATTTTTAACAGTAAAATTATACACTAGAGCAATAATAATTTCAGCGATTTTTGACAGCAAAGAGTCACATTCATAACTAGTTATTTGTTGGATACTAATTGTATACTAGTTATTCCCTCCTTTAAGGATGCCAGAGCGGGAACCTCAGGGGCGTCTCCCCTTGATGACATCACTAGCCCTGGACTCTTAAGCACCAATGGGGCCTGGTTCTAATTGACTTGGCAATGAGATCCTTCCTTGCTGAATCCTGCTGATCTCTCTATGGACATCAGTTTCTGGTTCCTGCTCCTCCTGGCGTGAGACACTCTCAGGTACCCGCTCCTCCGGGGCCCTGCTCCTGTCTCTGGCTATCTGCTCCTCGGAGGGCCCTGCGCCTCGGATGTTGCCTACCAGCTCCCACACTCCTCAGGGTTGCTCCTGGAACTGCTTTACTCGTGGAGACTCAACATTGCCATTCTACTCTACTCGTGTTCAGAGTGGTGTACCCCACTCTGCAGACCACTGCCTTACTACACTGATTTGTGGAGACCCAATGTAGGTGTACCCCGCCCTGCAGACCATTGCCTCACTACTCTGCTTCGTGGAAACTTAGTGTTGGTGTATCCCGCTCCGCGGGCCATTGCCTTCGCTTGTGACTGAGTCGTGCCCCCCACTCCTCGGGGCAGTGCATTGTGTACTTTGTGACTGTGCCGCGCTTCCCCGCTCCTCAGGGCTATGCTTTGAGTATTCATGTGACTACGCCTCACACCCACTCCTCGGGGTAGCATCCTGCTGTACCTCAGAGACTGTACTGCACTCCCCCACCTCTCGGGGTAGTGTCCTCTTGCACTGCCAGAGACCCCTGGGGCTTCCCCGCTCCTTGGGTAAGTCTATGTCATTCCTCCCGCTCTCATTTTCTCTTGGCTCCGCCCCCTGTGTTCGCTCTCTCAGCACTCCTCCAAACCCTGCCTGCATTCC
The DNA here is from genome assembly GCF_901001135.1 of Rhinatrema bivittatum. NCBI lineage: Eukaryota > Metazoa > Chordata > Amphibia > Gymnophiona > Rhinatrematidae > Rhinatrema > Rhinatrema bivittatum. Next base: position 153,689,931 of record NC_042615.1, read on the forward strand.
CCGCTCTTCAGGGCCTGCTCAGCACTTCACCACTAAGAGGATCTATTCTGGCATACGTATCCACACCCCAGTCTCCTACTTTCTTTGTACTCTCTGGGCTGTGTCACCTATGCTACAGACCTCGCCTCCCAACGGTGAGGCCCAGTGGGGCTCCTTCCCATTAGCGGTACCATCTCTCATCTCGGGCTAAGCGCCCACTAACCCACGAATCCTAACAGATTGCCAAGTCCCTGAACCTGGCAGAGGTCTCAGCTCTCCAGGCCATTCCTGGCTTGGCACAACAAATTTCTGAACAACAAAAATTCTTGGAAACACTGAGGTGGAGTCCAACCCGAGTACTCGATTGGACTCCACCTCAATTTCTGCCAAACATAATCCTGCTACACACACGCCAATCTTCCGGCCTACTGTGCCCTTGCCGGCACCCCCACATTTCTCAGGAGATCCTCTTATGTGCAGGGGTTTCCTCAATCAGTCTAATATGCATTTTTGCCTTCCATCATACTTCCCAGATGTGATCACCAAGACGACTTACATCTTATCACTCCTGGATGGTAAGGCCTTGTCCTGGGCATCACCACTCTGGGAGCGAGCTGACCCGGTGCTTTGAGATTTACCTGGCTATCTCGCCTTATTTTGCTCCGTCTTTGACAATCCTGGTCGAAGAACCATATCCAGGTCTTCCCTTCTGCATCTTCGGCAAGGCTCTAGGCCTTTGACTGACTACGTTATTGAGTTCAGGACCCTTTCGTCTGAACTTCACTGGAATTCGGCCTACGTACTATCTTCCTTGAAGGCCTCATCCCATGGATCAAAGACGAGCTAGCGGCCCGAAAACTACCTGAATCCCTGGATTCATTGATAGACCTTACCAGTCGCATAGACCGCCGCCTTCGAGAATGTTCTCAAGAGGTTAGAGTGTCCAGAAGGATGGAGCCGAGCTCACCCTGAATTCGACGTACACACTCTCCTAAGCCCAACGCCACTCAGAATAAAGAAGTGGAAGAGCCCATACAAATGGGTCGGAGTAGGCTTTCTCCAAAAGAAAAACGCCATCGCCAACAATCAAGTATCTGCTTGTATTGTGGTCAACCAAGACATGCCATAGCCTCATGCCCCATCTGTCCAGAAAATTCCAGGGCCTAGGTTCTGCCGGAGGACTACTCCTAAGCCTGACTTCACTCTCTCCTCCATTAACCTGTCAAGCGCCTTTTGTTTATTGTAAACCGATTTGATATCACTAATGAATGTCGGTATATAAAACCATTAAATAAATAAATAAATAAATAAATAACCTTGCCAGTGTCCATCAAACTGGATGCTCAAGAATTTCACACACTGGCTTTGGTGGACTCTGGGGCTGATGGAAATTTTAATCTGAGGCAACTTGTGGAACATCTACAGATCCCCACTATCTGCTCCCCAGTGCCCTTACTACTCTCCTCCATTCATGGCGAACCTCTACCAGGCGAGGTTACTCACTCCACAGCCCCTATCCAGTTCCATACCGGCTCTCTACATGTAAAGACCATATCATTTCTTGTGCTGGATAAAGCTATACACCCCATGGTTCTGGGACTACCGTGGTTAAAGCTGAATACCCCGCAGTTTGACTGGGTCACATTACAACTATCTCGATTTGGTAGCTCCTGCCACGACAAATGCTTGGAGGCCGTACCTTGCCTAACCACTTCTGCATCTCTTCCAGGCCTTCCACCACAGTATTCCTCATACGCGGACTTCTTCTCCAAAAAGGCTGCAGACACCCTACCCCAACATCACTCCTTTGACCGTGCAATAAATTTGCTGCCCAACACAGAACCTCCTCGGTGTAGGGTTTACCCATTGTCCTTGACTGAAATGCAAGCCATGTTGGAATATATTTGTGAAAATTTATCCAAGGGCTTCATCCAGCCCTCCAAGTCTCCCGCTGGAGCAGGCTTTTTCTTCATGGGGAAGAAAGATGGCTCACTCTGGCCATGCATCGACTACTGTGGCTTAAATGAGATCACTCTGAAGGAACGCTACCATCTACCTTTAATTTCAGAACTCTTTGACAGACTTCAGGGTGCCAAAATTTTCACCAAATTAGATCTTAGAGGGGCCTACAACTTAGTCCGAATCTGCCAGGGTGATGAATGGAAAACCATGTTTAACACGGTTGTGATGCCGTTCTACCTATGTAACATTCCAGCAGTTTTTCAGAATATGATGAATGAAGTCTTCCAAGACATGCTCTACTGATGTGTCGTAGTATACCTAGACAACATCTTGTTTTTTTCTCAAGACCTTCAGAGCCGTTATCAGGCATCTGCAGTGTTCTTCAGCATTTGCAGGACAACCAGTTGCATGCCAAACTGGAGAAGTGCTCTTTTGAACAAGAGTCTTTTCCCTTCCTGGGCTATGTGGTCTCTAGCCAAGGCTTTTGGATGGATCCCCAAAAATCCAAAAGTATCTGCGACTGGCCTCAACCCACAGGTCTCAAGGCCCTGTGGAGATTTCTTGGCTTCACCAATTACTACAGATTGTTTATTCATCACTATTCTACGCTGACCACTCTACTCATGGCCATGACTTACAAGGGGGCCAATCTGTCTCAGTGGTCATCCGAGGCCATGACCGCCTTCCAGGTCCTCAAGGCCGCCTTCCTTCAAGATCCATGTCTGCATCATCCAGACCCCCGACAGCCCTTCATCGTCAAAGTCGAAGCATCTGGCGTAGGAGCAGTACTCAGCCAGTATTCGGCCACCCATACCTTACACCCTTGCTCATTCTTCTCTAAATGCTTTTCTCCAGCAGAACGCAATTATGCAATCGGGGATAAGGAGTTGTTGGCAATTAAACTGGCTTTTGAGGAGTGGCATCCCTGGCTCGAGGGACCACAGCATCAGATTACAGTATATACTGACCACAAGAACCTCGAGTATTTGCAACATGCTCAACGCCTAAATCATCAACAGGCTCGTTGGGCCCTTTTTTTTACTCGATTTAATTTCCTGTTATGATACCGTCCAGCCAATAAAAACTGCCATGCCGACGCACTCTCCTGGTCCTTTGTCTCTGAAGGTATCCCCAATGTTCCACGACACATTATTGATCCAGCCAAAGTCCTCCATTCTGCCATGTTCACTGTGCCGCCCAGGAAAATGGTAGTTCCCCGACAACTCCGACGACAGATACTCCACTGGGTTCATGACTCCTTAACAGCAGGCCACCTGGGTCAGTCTAGGACCCTTTCTACTCTCCAACGGCCCACTATGAAGAAGGACACCCAAGCCTATGTTGAGTCTTTCCCCACATATGCTCATCATCCTTGGGTCTCCTGCAACCACTTCCCGCACCCAGCGAGCCGTGGACACACATAGCCACATATTTCATTGTGAACCTTCCTTCTTCAAGTGGCAATAATACGATTTGGGTCACAGTGGACCGATTTTAAAAAATGGCTAGCGAACTTGTTCATCCGTCATATATTCCACCTCCATGGTCTCCCTGGACATATTTTCTCGGATCAGGGAGTACAATTCACCACCCGGTTTTGGAAATCCCTCTCCAAAAAATTTGATATTGCATTGGATCTCACTTCGACTTACCATCCCCAAGCCAATGGTCAGATGGAAAGAACAAACAGGACCTTAAAGCAGTTTCTTCGAGCCTATGTAAATTCCCGGCAGAATGATTGGTCTGACCTTCTGCCTTGGGCAGAGTTTGATCTGAATTCCCATCAGTTCGCATCCACCGGGTCATCACCCTTCCAGATGGTCTACGGACACCAGCCGCTGCCTCCTCTCCCGCTCTTGCTTTCAGTGCCGTCCCCAGAGGCACAGGCCACCGCACAGCAGTTGCATCAACTCTGGAACAACACTAAACAATTCCTTCCGCAAGACGCCCAAAGATCCAAAAAGTTCTGCGATGCTCATCATTGAGAAGCTCCGCAATTTAACCCAGGAGACAAAGTATGGCTCAGCACTCAGTTTATTCGTCTTAAACTGCCTTCGGCCCGCTTTGCCCCCAGATATATTGGGCCTTTTCCCGTACTTTGCCGGCTGGGCCCAGTTACCTACAGCCTTCGACTGCCCTCATCGCTTAAAATCCACAATGCTTTCCATATCTCACTGCTAAACCTCTGGTATTGTCCGACTTCTCAAAGAAACCATCTGAGCCCCAACCTCTGTCATCAGAGGTGGACGTAACCTATGAAGTACAAGATGTCTTCGACGTCGGGAATCATGGAAAGAGGTGGGAATATTTCCTCTCGTGGGAGGGCTTTGGGCCTGAAGAAAACAGCTGGGAGCCTGCGGCCAACATCCTTGACAAGGATCTAATCACTAATCAGGCAGTTCCATGCCACACATCCTAGGAAACCCAAACCCAGAGGGGGGGGGCCCTTAAGAGAAGGGGTACTGTTATGACCGTCGGTCGCAGACAGCTGCAATCCTATTACTCAATTCATGTGCTGCTACTCTCTCTCCTTTGGGGGAACTCGCGGCGGTGGCTAGCCGCTTCCGACACACATTGCTCTATTTCAGGACTCCTCAAGGCAGCAAGGATGCTGCCGACTGCCATGTCTCTCCCGGGCCTCCCTAGGCATGTGTGCATGCTACACGGCCCTCCTTTAAGGATGCCAGAGCGGGAACCTCAGGGGCATCTCCCCTTGATGACATCTCTAGCCCTGGACTCTTAAGCACCATCGGGGCCTGGCTCTAATCTACGTGGCAATGAGATCCTTCCTTGCTGAATCCTGCTGATCTCTCTACGGACGTCGGTTCCTGGTTCCTGCTCCTCCTGGCGTGAGACACTCTCGGGTACCTGCTCCTCGGGGGCCCTGCTCCTGTCTGGCTATCCACTCCTCGGAGGGCCCTGCGCCTCGGACGTTGCCTACCAGCTCCCCTGCTCCTCAGGGTTGCTTCCGGAACTGCTCTTCTCATGGAAACTCAACATCGGTGTACCCCGCTCCACGGGCCATTGCCGTTCTACTCTTCTCATGGAAACTCAGCATGGTGTACCCTGCTCCACGGACCACTGCCTTACTACGCTGCTTTGTGGAGACCTAACATAGGTGTACCCTGCCCTGCAGGCCATTGCCTCACTACTCTACTTCGTGGAAACTTAGAGTTGGTGTACCACAGTCCGCGGGCCATTGCCTTTGCTTGTGACTGAGTCGCACCCCCCACTCCTCAGGGCAGTGCGATGTGTACTTTGTGACTGTGCCGCGCTTCCCCACTCCTCGGGGCTACGCCTTGAGTATTCTTGTGACTACGCCTCGCCCCCCCCCCCCCCCCCCGCTCCTTGGGGTAGCATCCTGCTGTACCTCAGAGACTGTACCGCACTCCCCCATTTCTCAGGGAAGTGTCCTCTTGCATTGCCAGAGTCCCCTGGGGCTTCCCCGCTCCTCGGTAAGTCTACGTCTTTCCTCCCGTGCTGACTCTCTCCATGGCTCCGCCCCCTGTGGTCGCGCTCTCAGCACTCCTCCATACCCTGCCTGCATTCCTCGCTCCTCGTGGCCTGCTCAGCACTTCACCACTAGGAGGACCTATTCTGGCAATCGCATCCACACCCCAGTCTCCTGCTCTCTTTGTACTCTCTGGGCTGTGTCACCTATTGCTACAGACCTCGCCTCCCGACGGTGAGGCCCAGTGGGGCTCCTCCCCATGGGCAGTACCATCTCTCCCTCGGGCTAAGGGCCCAGTAACCTACGAACCCTAACATGCTCGCAGGCTTTTTATCTCGAATGTACCTGAAAAAGTGTTTATTATGACTTTTTGCTTCCATGGCAAACTTCCTTTCAAATTCTCTCTTTGCCTTCCTTATCAATGCTTTGCATCTTACTTGCCAGTGTTTATGCTATTTCCTGTTTTCTTTATTCAGATCCCTTTTCCATTTCTTGAAAGATGTTCTTTTAGATATTATAGCCTCTCTCACCTCACTTTTCAACCATGCTGGTAGTCATTTAGCTTTCTTTCCACCTTTTCTAATGGGTGGAATACATCTGGTCTGCGTGTCCAAGATGGTATTTTTAAACAACAATCATACCTGAGCTAAACTCAACATTTGCAGTTGCTCCTTTCAGTTTTTTCCTAACCATTTTCCTCATTTTATCACAGTCACCTTTTTGAAGTAGATTTCTTTTTTGCTTTCCATACCTGGCAAATTTTGATTTCCAGATCTCCTGAGATTGTGGACTAGCAGAGGGGGAATAAGGGGATTGTTGCACACAAACTTTCTCTTCTCTCTCCCTTATTCAGTCACACACACACACATTCTCTGTCTCTCTGCTATGTTAAAATCGCACTCAAGCACTCACTCTCTGCTATGCTCAATAACACCCACACATTCACTCTCTTTCTTGCTCAGTCTCACCAACACATACTCTCTGCATGCTTAATTACACCCATACCCACACTCTCTGCCATGGTCAGTCATACCCATATACTTTCTCTTTGCCATACTCAATCACATCCATACACTTGCTCTTTGCTATGCTTAATCACACCCATACACTTGCTCTTTGCCATGCTCAGTCACATCCACACCCACACTCTCTACCATGCTAAATCACACACTCGCTCTCACTCTCTTTCACTTGTTTGTCCCCTCTGGAAGCAGAAGGAGCAACAAAAACAGTATCAGCAGCCTTCTTCTTCAGACTCGGGATCTACCAGACTACTCTTTCAAGCATCGGGGCCGCACTGCTCTTGATCCTGCTCCAGACTGAGGGAAGGTCTATACTGCATCTTCTGGCTGGTGGGTGGCACTACGCCTTCTGCGCCTAGCTGCCAGGGGAAAAGGGGAAGATGTCTATTCTTCTGGCAGCTCCACAGGCTGCGTTTCTTTTGAGTGCTTGGGGTAAATGAGGCTGATTCTTCTTGCGACCCTATGGGCCAGGTTGCTCTCACTTCTTTTGGAGGGGAGGGAGGCCAAGCTGTGGGTGTTCTGCTTATCCTGCTTCCAGCTGGAGCAGGGGAGACAAGAAATTTAGCTCATGACCATGTGGCCCACACTTCTCCTGTCTGCCGAGGGAGGGGAGCTTGTGGTGGCCACCACCACTAGGGGTAGTGTTGATATTTTTGTTTTGATTTCGCCTCTCTTTTTTCAAGAGGGGCGGGGAGACTCCAAGAGCAGGTGCATTTCATATTCTTCTCCCCCTGGTGGTAGACCTCTGGACTAATTGGGAGGAGGGGGAGGTGGCTTTTCTCCAACATTGTGTGTGAACAGTAGCACCTCAGGATGGTTGATGTCTCTGGCTGTGGTCATATTGGCCATATGCTAGCTATGGCTCTGGTCAGCTGCTTTTTCAACTCCAGTTCTAAATCAGCACCAGCTGTCTCTATAGCTCCAATGCCTGTCTCTATCCTGTTAAAGTCAGCACTTGCTGACCATAAAGCTTCAGCCCTAGTTCCTGCATCCATGAAACCCACTCCAGCTCAACCCTAGGCCAGGCCCTGATCCCAATCTGGCAGGATATAGACCCATGTCTGCTTAGGACTGTGCCTCTCCAGGTTGGACCCTGGAGGTCTTTCAGGGGTGCCCAGAGGCTATCCATTGGGGGAGGCATTCTGTTGGGGTTGACGGAGTTTGAACTGTGGCCCTAGGACTTGCAGACCATGGACTTGCTGTGTTGTCTGCAGAGGCTGCTGGCTTTTCTCAGAGTCCTAGCACTTTTACCTTGCACTTCTGAGACAGCTAGACATGTCTCTGCGGCATTACAATTGGATCAGCACTGGGTGTGCCCCAAATTGACATCATTATATAAGACATAGCCAGAAAGCACACAGTTGCTGGTCCAACAACTTTCTCAGCATCCGCCCTGTAGAAGCTGTATCTATCTAGGCTATGATCCTGACCTTGTTCCATAGTTACTGTCTTGTAACCTTGTTTCAGAATTCTTGCCTTATAATCTTTTCCCAGAGTTCCTGTCCTGTAACCATGTTCCTGTATTCCTGCTCTGTAATTGTGTTCCTGTCCTATAAACTTGTTACTGCCTTCTTGTCCAATTCTAGTGTCCTGTTTTGTATTGAGTTCCTGTGCAATCCTTGGACTCTATTTCCATGCTCCTGCCTTGCCTTTTTCATAGTACAAACCTTCCCTCTAGGCAGCCTCTGTTCACTGAGCTTAAATCTCCCTGAGCATCCTGTTGTTTCTTAATTTTTTTAATCAACAAGAAGTTCTCTCAGTTTTGAAATGGTAAGAAATGCTTTTCTTTCAAAGTAATTAACTTTTTTATATGTGAATTTTTTATTCTACCGTTTTAACTTGCGTTAGATAAAATGATTTATAGTTATGGCATAGTAACTGTATTCTTTTGATTTTACTTTTATAAATGTCTTTACCAATACTTTGCCACTTGTGCTTTTATTTTAATTACAGGACCCAATTCATCACAGCAATAAAAGTCTGCAGTTTGGCAATACGTAGCTTCACACAGTCCAAAATGTATAGCAGTGCGAAGGCTGCATCACTAGCCGGTGCCAGGTGTGAACAAAAACAGATGTAGCTGTAGTGGCAGGCTAAATGTAGTGGAAGGTGCTGCAACCTAGTGGGTGGGATCAACATGGCCATATCTCTGGGGGAGGGATCAGTATGGATGCTTGGGCTGGAAGCTGCTGCAGACCTAGAGGAGAGATCAGCACAGCCACAAGGGCCTAGAGAGAGTGGTGAGGAGGCTGGGAAGGACAGAAAGCATAGAGAAAGTGGTGTAGTTGGGAAGGGGAGGAGGCAGAGAGAGAGAAATTGGTGGGGGATGGAAAGGGCAAGTGGAGGGCGCAGAGAAAATAAGAAGGTTAAGAAAGGGGGAGAAAGAGTGGTGAGGCTGGGGAGGGCAGGGAGATAAAGTGGTAAGGCTGGGAAGGGATCGGAGAGGAGGGGAGGATCAAAGAGCGGTGGGAATTGATTGGGGAAGGGGAGAGAGACTGGTGAAGACAGGCTGGGGAAGGAAGAGAGAGAGATGAGGGCTGGTGCAGATGGGGTTGGGGGAAGAGAGAAAGATTAGTGGAGACAGGCCAAGGAGTTAGGAGAGAGACTAATAGTGGTGATAGTGAGGGGATGAGGAGGGTGCTGGGGATAGGCTAGGGAAAAGAGATTAGTGTAGCTGGGGCAGGGGGTACAGGAAGGGAGACAGCAAGTGGTGGAATTGTTTGAGACAGGCTGGAGAATAGTGAGAAGAAGGGTTCTGGTGGGGATGGATTTGGGAGGAGATAAGAAGATTAGTGGGGACAGGCTAAAGTGTGTGTGGGGGGGGGGGGGGGAGAGAAAATAAAATAGCAGGGATGGACTAGGGCTCCCCCAACTTTTTTTAACATAGAAACATAGAAATGACAGCAGAAAAATACCAAACAGTCCATCCAGTCTGCTCAGCAAGGTTATGGTAGTATCTGCCATGCCTTACAGGGTATCCCCATACTTATCATTTTCTCAGACTGTAAAAGTCAGGGCCCTTGTTAATTTCTGTCTGAGTCCAAGTCCTCATTATCTCTTGCGGTTGAAGCAGAGAGCAATGTTGGAGTTGCTTCAGAAGTATCAGGTTTATTGGTTAAAGGTAGTAACAGCTGCATCAGCAAGTTATCCCCATGCTTGTTTCCCCAGTCTGTAAAAGTTAGGATCCTTGTTCAAGGTCAATAATAGATTGGCACATCCAAAATGCTTTGGAACCCCTGCTATAGAGGGTGTCAAAGGTACACGCACATATACCTGTGCATGTGTCAAAAGGAAGGGGGTGGAGAAGGGGCAGAGCATGGGTGAGACATGGGCATTCCGGGGAGGGACCAACACTTCCATGCATAACTCTGTATTTTAGAACTGGAGATCCCAGTGCGCGTCGGCATGTTAGCTTTATTGCTGTTCCTCATAAGGAGCAAGTCTGTAAATCTCACATTTTAGAAGCTTACAGGACAGGACAAGGGGTCTGTGTCAACTGGGGAGTAGGCAGGATGAAGAAGCAGAGGGGTCTGGAAAAAGTGAGAATGTCCCCCATGCAAGCATGCTTTAAAATCCACTTGCATATGCACGTTAAAGCCAGCAAAGTAGGCCTCCTCGAGTGATCTCTTAAAATCATGAGCATACTTACGTGTGATAGACTTATTTTAAATCATATGCATGCAAGTGCGTGCATGATTTAAAATTCAAGCATCTCTCCGCTCATGCACTGATGTGCACGTGCACTCATTTTAAACTAATTGTGTTATTATAGTATGACCCAAAATACACACATACTCAGTGGAGCATTGGATTACAAAACGTATCCCTGAATTACAGACTTAATTTACTGTAGATATTTTATGCAGGAGACCACAGGGATCCTTCCACACAAAGCTGCATATATATCTAGCATTTCAAGAACTTTTTAAATACTTCAAAATAGTAGAAATAAATAGAGAAAAGAAGGTTTGACAGCCTTGAAAAGCAGCATGAGTTTAATAATTCATAAAACAAATGTGAGATCAACAACCATTCCATTAAACCATTTACTTGAACAACAATTAAACTTCCAGGAAACACCATGTCAATGATTTCATTTGTCTTTTGGAACTTTAAGCACGGTTTTGGAATTAGAATGCAGTGATGCAACAAACCATCTGAGTCAGCTATTTTCACAGCAGTCATAATGTCACTAGGGACTCAATGCAGTAAAATCTAAATGACCTGAAATAGCAATATGAGGAGTTTATACCTTTATAGACAGTTTAATTGATTTTTGGCATGTTACCAATCACAGGAACTGTAGAGTCTATTCTCTCATTCCTGATTTATAGGTGGATTGGGTCTTCACCACTCTCATAACTTCTCAATTTATAAATTGAGGTCAGGGGCGGTTCTATGAGGCAGGGTGAGGCAGCCGCTTCAGGTGGCAGAATTTTGAGGTGGCAAAAAGAGGAGGGTCGCTGTCATGGGCCGCTGCCGCCGGAGGCCAGGCTGGCGGCGGCTGAAGGGAGGAGGGATGGGGCAGAACAAGAGGAGGTAGGGCAAGAGGGGGCAGAGAGAGGAGGAGCCATCTCATCCCTCGCCTCAGGCGGCCAAATGCCTTGAGCCGCTCTTGATTGAAGTGTATCTCTCCTAATGAATGAGCAGAGCAGATAAAATATTAACCTAATAGGCAGCCATTAGGCATTTTATATTTCTGCTTTATCAATATTAGGAGCTATGCTTCTGTCTGTTCTTTAAGATCTCAAGCTGAGAGGCTCTTGACTACTTTTCTAAAGGAAGTTATTAACACACAGTAGAGCATTTTACTAGGTGGTTCCTGATAAAATTTGTCTTCTGAATGATTATCTTTGTTTTTGTCTGCACTTGAAGTCCTGGCTGTTTACACAATTATATAGAGGTCAGTATTGAAAACTAAACATTTAAATGGCTAACTTGGCGTTAGATGAATAACTTGGATAACCTGGAGTTGGATGGAGAACTTGTGAGTTAGAGATAGATAATGTGACATTTAAATGGATAACTTGTGAGTTAAATCTGCTGGCTTGATATTTATAAAATTATGGCAAAGGCAATGTTTATTAGAGTCTATTTTTGATTGAGTAGCCTTTTGCAAATAGTCTGTGAAATGGATTGATCATAAGTAGGTATAAAAAAGTTTTGTTATGATGTGGTTTTTTATTATTACAGATCCAAAAGGTCTTTAACCAAAGTGCAAAGGAATGCAAAAAAATCAAGAATATTACAAAATTAAAGCACTCTAAAAAATATATATATATATTAATTCACAGTCAATCCCCAAAGAATAATACTAGGGAGAAAAGGACCTTCATCAAACCAGCTTAAGAGAAAGGTTTCATAGCCCATCCAGACTATCATAACTCTATAATCTTAGTCAGCTGGTAAAGTTTTAATCATTGGTTCAAAATTAACATTGTTCCTTTCAGAAATTTTGGGATTTGGACTCTCAGATAACTTTTTAAAATAGTTTTGTTGCACCAGGACCCAGTGGCCTCAGAGGTGCAAGCTGGCACTCACGGGTTCTGAAGAGGACACCAAGGAGGATGAGGGACCAGCACCAGAGCAGCGACAGTTTATGAGGAAGGAGGAATAGAAGGAGACCCAGCTGACTGCAACTCTGTCACGCACACCAGATCTCTGGTGGCATGCAGATGGTCAGTAGGAGGGCAGCTCAGCAGAGGAGAACCTCATTTCACCTCGGGAAAAGAAGGTGCAGGTCACTCCAGTAGAGGTTCATATAATTGAACTGAATGCCCAAATGTTGGAGATTGTTGGCCTCATGAATGAAAGGGCCAGAGGGATAGGTCCAAGAGCAAGAGCTAAGGGGTATTCAAGAAGAAATGCAGTCCCAGACTGCAGTGTAGAGGGAGATGCTGCACATTATGCCCCTCTGCCAGCCGCAGCTCCCACCAGCTCCGTACAATGTGATGCCTCCCTGGATGCAGCTCCTGCTAGCCTTTGGAGCACCATCACCCTGGATGGCACCTCCCAAGGCTAAGGTTATGGCTTCCCCATGGGCAGTTCCATCACTACCCAATGTGCTACCTCCTCTTCTGCTACCACCACAAGCATCGATGCAGCCTGCATCACACCACCAGAGAGAGCTGCTCCCCCCTTTCAGAGGGGACAGGTAGCTAATGAAGATAGGCCCACCACTGCTCTGGCCCATCTCAGCAACCTCACAACTCTCCAGGTCCTTCCATCATCTATCATTATGTGCCAATGCCCCCAGGTCCCAGACCATTTGGGGCAGCATCAGCTATGATAGAACTCCACTGCGGAGCAGCAGAAGAATTAGTCAGGCCAAGGCAGCTAATTTTCAACCATGAATAAGAGAGTAACCAAGAAAATACTAAATGTCAATTATCTATATATTATCAGATTGTACACTCCATGCAAATAAATGCACTTTCACCTTCTTAAATGTCTTTGTAGCAAAGTGTACTTTTTCTCTATAGCCTGTTGCTGAGTCTGGTGATTTATCTTCTGAAATTCCTTCTGACTCAAGTCATGTGCCTCTTCCTCCTCTTCATCCAGATTATCTTTTAGTCCTCTGGAGGAGGCAGCTCTCTGGTTTTGGCCAGATTATGAAGCATGCATCAGGCTAGAAAGATCTCATAGACCTTAGCAGATTTATTTATTTTTATTTTATTTAACAGTTTTATATACCGACCTTCATAGTAAATAACCATATCGGATCGGTTTACAATTAACAAGAATAAAAAACTGGGGTAACTATTCAAGTAAACGAAAGATAAACAGTAAGTAGGAATGAGTCAAAGTTACAATCAACAGGGAAGAGAACTTGGAAGCTTGCAACAAGCTGGAAAGAAGATAAGGCAGGAAATAAATATGAAGCGATGCCATAGGGCGTACGGGTTAAAGCTTAATGGTGCTTTAACCTGGGAGAGTCAGAGTCCATTCGTGAGTATAATCATCATAACGGGTAAGCGTGAAGGACAACTAGTGATTTGTAGACAAGGCATCCCACATATATGTCCAGGCACTGGAAACACATTTTGAGTAAGCCGAAGGTTCTCTTGATGACTGCCCTGGTCTATTGGTGGGCCCTATTGTAGCGAGCATCTGCAATGGTCTGTGGGTTAGCTAGCAGGATCATGAGCCAGGTTTTGATTGGACACATTCCTATTCCCATAGCATCCTAAAACTTAACTAGGAACTGATCAAAATTGAGATGAAGACAGCAGTCCAGCAGCAAGAGGGGGGCTTCCCAGTCTTTTGCATCGAGTGTCACATGTATGATTTTTTACCCACAGGTGAGAAGTTGTACATGTGCATGCGATGCAAAGAGCTCCTGGCTCTCAGAGAACGAGTCCGATCTCTGGAGGCTAGAGTGGCAGACCTGGAGGAGCTGAGGCAGACAGAGAGGTATATAGATGAGACCTTCAGGGACATTGTAGCCAAGTCCCAACTTCAGACTGGCAGCCCTGGTGCTGCCTTGGAGGAAGAAGGGCTCATGATGGGAGAGCATCAACCGGGTGCAGCAGGAAAGGATCCTGCAGCGAGGACCTGCTCTCCAGGTGATGCATTGTCCTTTCGCACTGAGGATATCTCCCCAAGGCCTACTGCCCAGGAGGGAAGGGTTAGGTCGGCCGTCATAGTTGGTGATTCGATTATTAGGAATGTAGATAGCTGGGTGGCATGAGGATCACCTGGTAACATGCCTAACTGGTGCGAAGGTGGCGGACCTCACGCGTCACCTAGATAGGATTTTAGACAGTGCTGGGGAGGAGCCGGCTGTCATGGTACATGTGGGCACAAACGACATAGGAAAATGTGGGAGGTAGGTTCTGGAAGCCAAATTTAGGCTCTTAGGTAGAAAGCTTAAATCCAGAACCTCCAGGGTAGCATTTCTGAAATGCTCCCTGTTCCACGCGCAGGTCCCCAGAGACAGGCAGAGCTCCGGAGTCTCAATGCGTGGATGAGACGATGGTGCAAGGAAGAGGGATTCAGTTTTGTTAGGAACTAGGGAACCTTTTGGGGAAGGGGGAGTCTCTTCCGAAGGGATGGGCTCCACCATAACCAGTGTGGGACTGCTGGCGCTAACCTTTAAAAAGGAGATAGAGCAGCTTTTAAACTAGAACAAAGGGGAAAGCCGACAGTCGCTCAGCAGCGCATGGTTCGGAGAGAGGTATCTTCAAAGGTTACTAATGATGCATTAGAACTAGGGCATCCTGACAGTGAGGTTCCAATAATAATAAAAGTAGTCCAAGTTCCTATAACTGAAAACTCACCTGAGCTAAAAAATTCTAACTTATCCCTATCAATTAAAAAGCAGAATGAAAATACAAACAAAAAACAAACTTTGAAATGTTTATATGCTAATGCCAGAAGTCTAATAAATAAGATGGGAGAATTAGAATGTATAGCAGTAAATGATGACATAGAGTTAATTGGCATCTCAGAGACATGTTGGAAAGAGGATAACCAATGGGACAGTGCTATACCGGGGTACAAATTATATCGCTATGACAGAGAGGAGCACCCGGGGGAGGTGTGGCGCTTTATGTCTGGGATGGCATAGAGTCCAACAGGATAAACATCCTGCATGAGACTAAATACAAAATTGAATCTTTATGGGTAGAAATCCCTTGTGTGTTGGGCAAGACTATAGTGATAGGAGTATACTACCGTCCACCTGGTCAAGATGGTGAGACGCACAGTGAAATGCTAAGGGAAATTAGGGAAGCTAACTGTTACGGCTATGCCTGCTTTGTAGCCGCCTCACCACTAGAGGTCCTCCTCGAGCATGTCCTTCTGGCTGGCCCACTCCTTCCTTCCTGTCTACTCTATACACCACTCTTGTCTTTATAACCCTGTCTAGCAGTACCATCGGCGCTTCAGCATCGAGCTCACTTGGGCTCCCTGCTCTAGCCCCCCGTGCTTGGCCTTTGGGCCTTCTGTCTGCTTCTGTGTTGCCTTGCTTGCGGTGTTTGGCCTTCGGGCCTTCTGTCCTGTTCTGTATTGCCTTGCTTGCTGTGTTTGGCCTACGGGCCCTCTGCCTTCTGTGTGTGTGTGTGGCCTACGGGCCCTCTGCCTTCTGTGTGTGTGTGTGTGTGTGTGTGGCCTACGGGCCCTCTGCCTTCTGTGTGTGTGTGTGGCCTACGGGCCCTCTGCCTTCAGGGTGTGTGTGTGGCCTACGGGCCCTTTGCCCTGCTGCCTTCGGGCCTATGTGTTTTATGTTCATTGTCAGTGCTGTCCTGGTTTGTCTGTACCGTTCTCTGTCAGTCTTGTTTTCTCTTCTCGGTCACTTATACATCCAGCCATTATCACTCTTACCTGCACGCTTCCTGAATTCATCCTTACCAGCACCCAGTTCCAGTTTCCTGTACACCTGTACCTGCATTCACATTCATACATACCTCCATGCAGTATCAGTACTTAAGTTCACCCTTACCTTCATGCATCTGATATTAGGTAACCCCAGTCAGTGTGAAACTCCATTTGCCTATTCCACCTTCCCACTTGCCCATAGGGTACATTCATTCCTGCCTGCACCAGCCAGCATCTGGACTCGTCTGCAACCCTGCCTCTCTCCACCCAGAGACACCCCTGTTAGTGGTGTTCTCAACTCCTGACCGGAGCCCTACCGTGACACTAACCATATTGGTAGTGCGGTAATAATGGGAGACTTCAATTACACTAGAAAGACGTCATGTAAATGTGATTTTGCTTAATGTGCTATTTACTTACAGAGCCATCATAACACCTGCAGGCATACCAGCGCTTTTTTGCTTTGAGGTTTTGCCACTTCAGGTCACGTTTAATTATTGGCTCTAGTCCTTTATTCTACTACTTGTATTTTTTGAATTTTTGAATTTTTTATATAAAATTCTGTGTCGGGGTTAAATCTTCCTTAAAGAGACTCTCAATGTCAGAATTACAAATCAGTCCAACGCGCGTTTCGCATTGCTGCATCAGGGACTGAAACACACTCCGCTTCAGTTTTTTTAACGGATTGCCCCATTACTCAGATTACTTGCTTGACTATTATTTTTCTGCAAAGGACAAACAACTTTTAGTTATTTAATGAAGCACATTATATTAATGTTAAAATTATTTGGCACATACCTTGGTGATGCTGAATAAAAACAACGGTAAACTCACCCAACCTTGCCGCCGTTTCCTCTTACCGGCGTCTGAGCAAAGTTGCCGCGAGAAGTCCACTGAATTTAAATGATTTTAAAGCTGTGTGAAATCAGTCCAATTCAGCTGTGTGTGAAATCAGTGCAATTCAGCTGCGGAGATGACGTTTACATGAAATGGGCCCACTCAATTTCTTTATTGAGTCCGTGAGGATGCACTGTATTTAATGTAAAAATCCATTGTTGCTCACTTTGGCGAAGACGTTGTATTCTGTCACCTCACCTCCAGTGTTGAGGTATTATTTCCAAGACTGTCCATTTAATCTCTGTGAACACATGTTTATATTCCAAAAAGTGTGTGACCAGTGGCTCCTCGGTTCTTCCTGTTTTTAAACAGCACTTGTGTTCTGTTAGGCGGATACGAACGGGGCGCTTTGTCATGCCCACATAAATTAAAGGACAAGGACAGAATATGGCATAGACAACATGTGATGTTCTGCACGATGATTGGGGTAACAGCATGGTACGTCCTGTTGCAGTACAAATTGTGGTCTGAGATGATTTTAGGGTGCAAAACATGCAACCAGCACAACTAGTTACTGTAGTGTGAGAAATTGATGACTCACATAGGCTTGAATGCACCACTTGATCCTTAATGTTCCTGCCTCTGGAGTAGGCTATTCGTATGGCTTCATTAAACATAGGATGAAGATCCTGTAGAATTGACCAGTGTGTCTTGATAGCTCTGCTGATAGAGGGAGACGCTAGTGAATGCCTCATAACCAAAGTTTGCGGGTTCGAATCTGACAACCTCCTGGGAAGGAACAAATAGTCTCGATTGGAATACAATGCACAACGATACGCCTTCTTTACGCAAAAATCGTTTTGCTAGATGTTCAGCCTGTGATTTGAATTCTTCCTCTTCAGTGCATAAATGTCGGATGCGCATAAATTGCCCCACAGGAAGGTTAGATTTGAAGATGTGCGGATGGAAACTATCAAATCTTAGAAAATTATTGCGCTCATTCTGCTTTCGGTAGAGCGTGGTGATGACGGTGTCTGCCCTTCTGGTTATAAGAATGTCCAGAAATGCCACTTGATGTTGATCATAATTCATTGTGAATTTTAGACATGAATTCAAATTATTTAACCAAGAGTGAAACTCTAGAAGGGATGCAACAGAGCCTTGCCAAATTATGAACACATCGTCTATATATCGTTTCCAATGTTTAATCTGAGCAACCCACTGGTTATGGTATATGTGCTGTAACTCAAACGCAGTGACAAATAAATTAGCCACATCTGGTGCCATGGCTGCGCCCATGGCAGTACCACAGATTTGTAAGTAGAATTTATCCTGAAACATGAAGTAATTCTTACTTAATGCTAAATGTAACAGTTCAATCACAAATGATGTGGGGATGCGTTGTGGAGGTGTGCGATTGTTTAAAACTGTAGAGATTATTGTCAACAACTCTTCTTGTGGTATAACTGTATAAAGGGATTCTATGTCCATGGTGACAAGGATGCTATCATTAGTCAATGTGACTGTGGAGAGAAATTTCAACATTTCAGACGTGTCCTTAATGTATGAGTCGACTTGAGAAACATAAGGCTGTAACAATTTATTTAAAAAAATTGAAATTGGTTCCAACACTGATTGTTTGGCAGAGACAATAGGTCTACCAGGGGGTTTTTCTACATTTTTGTGAATTTTAGGAACGATGTATATCACCGGAATAGTGGGTTGTTTATTGATGAGAGAGTCTCGCTCACTGCTGGTCAAAAATCTCGAGTCATATCCCCTGTTCACCACTTGGGTAACTTCCGCAAGTATTTCATCAGTTGGATCTGATTGCAACTCCTGATAGAACGATGTATTTGAAAGTTGCCTCTGTATTTCCTCAATGTATGAAGTATAACTCATGATAACCACTGCACCCCCCTTATCCGCTGGTTTAATGACAATATCCTGTCGGTCACGGAAATGTTGAAGTGCCTGATGTTCTTCTTTGGTCAAATTATAATAACTATGATTTCTTGTTTTTTCAATTTGTTCCACTTCGTGCATCACAAGTTGTTGGAACGTGGTGATGGCTGCGTCCCCAGGAGGTGGTGGACTCCACTTAGATTTATTTTTGACTATGGACGTGATGGATGTCGGGGGAGTCTCAAAAGGACTGAGTGACAAATAAACTTTACGCTGTAATTGCCTAATAAATTTATAAAAATCACAACGGAACTGAAAAGGATCATGGCGTTGGGTAGGTACAAAATTTAGTCCTTTATTTAAGACACTCTCTTCAATGGCTGTAATAGAGCATCCTGATATGTTGATGACAGCAGATCTTATTTCCATCCTTTTTGGGTCACCAAGGAAGGATTGTTTGGTTGGTACTGAGACCTTGTTCTTGGGCGATTCCAATCTGTGCTGTGGTAAATTCGGGACCCCCGTCTTCTGCCTCTGCCTGTTTGTCCACATTGGGGGGCTTGTTTGAAGCTGTCCCCCGACGATGTCTCTTCTTCACTACCTGAGGACTGGTCAGATGTATTAAAAGTGACTTGTCTTGGTTTTGCAGTATGGTTGAGCCACGGGTAAATGGGACCTTCTTTATAATCTCCCTCATCTTGTTGGAATTTACTGATCTTGGCTAACTTAGCATCAGATTTAAATTTTTCCATGTTGCGTTTAAACTCCTGATGAGCATTATCAAAAGCCTCTAAGGCTGCATCTTGCTTCAAGGATTCCAACATGGCCGTCAATTGATCTTGTAATTCCTGCATGATCGTATGGGTTTGTTTAACAGTTAACAACATTAAGTCCATACTGCATTTATTCAAGATGAAAGACCATTGTTCCAGGAACTCAGGATATTCTGTATAAATTTTAGGTTCCTTAACCATCCTGAGTCCTCTGGGAATACGATGATGTTTTAAGTATTCCACCATAGTGGCTCCATGAAGTTCCGTACGGATCAATCTTTTATTCAACATGGTGATTTCAGATTTTCTCAGGATCAACTCAATGATGCACTACAAAGTGAATCTTTGTTTTCTGATGATCAACCCATTCCATCAGTCTCCAGTTGGTCTGAAATCACCATGTTGAATAAAAGATTGATCCGTACGGAACTTCATGGAGCCAGTTATACCACAAGAAGAGTTGTTGGCAGTAATCTCTACAGTTTTAAACAATCGCACGCCTCCACAACGCATCCCCACATCATTTGTGATTGAACTGTTACATTTAGCATTAAGTAAGAATTACTTCATGTTTCAGGATAAATTCTACTTACAAATCTGTGGTACTGCCATGGGCGCAGCCATGGCACCAGATGTGGCTAATTTATTTGTCACTGCGTTCGAGTTACAGCACATATACCATAACCAGTGGGTTGCTCAGATTAAACATTGGAAACAATATATAGACGATGTGTTCATAATTTGGCAAGGCTCTGTTGCATCCCTTCTAGAGTTTCACTCTTGGTTAAATAATTTGAATTCATGTCTAAAATTCACAGTCAATTATGATCAACATCAAGTGGCATTTCTGGACATTCTTATAACCAGAAGGGCAGACACCGTCATCACCACGCTCTACCGAAAGCAGAATGAGCGCAATAATTTTCTAAGATTTGATAGTTTCCATCCGCACATCTTCAAATCTAACCTTCCTGTGGGGCAATTTATGCGCATCCGACGTTTATGCACTGAAGAGGAAGAATTCAAATCACAGGATGAACATCTAGCAAAACGATTTTTGCAACGGGGGTACCCTGTGTCTTGCGTGAAGAAGGCGTATCGTCGTGCATTGTATTCCAATCGAGACTATTTGTTCCTTCCCAGGAGGTTATCAGATTTGAACCCGCAAACTTTGGTTATGAGGCATTCACTAGCATCTCCCTCTATCAGCAGAGCTATCAAGACACACTGGTCAATTCTACAGGATCTTCATCCTATGTTTAATGAACCCATACGAATAGCCTACTCCAGAGGCAAGAACATTAAGGATCAAGTGGTGCATTCAAGCCTATGTGAGTCATCAATTTCTCACACTACAGTAACTAGTTGTGCTGGTTGCATGTTTTGCACCCTAAAATCATCTCAGACCACAATTTGTACTGCAACAGGACGTACCATGCTGTTACCCCAATCATCGTGCAGAACATCACATGTTGTCTATGCCATATTCTGTCCTTGTCCTTTAATTTATGTGGGCATGACAAAGCGCCCCGTTCGTATCCGCCTAACAGAACACAAGTGCTGTTTAAAAACAGGAAGAACCGAGGAGCCACTGGTCACACACTTTTTGGAATATAAACATGTGTTCACAGAGATTAAATGGACAGTCTTGGAAATAATACCTCAACACTGGAGGCGAGGTGACAGAATACAACGTCTTCGCCCAAGTGAGCAACGATGGATTTTTACATTAAATACAGTGCATCCTCACGGACTCAATAAAGAAATTGAGTGGGTCCATTTCATGTAAACGTCATCTCCGCAACTGAATTGCACTGATTTCACACACAGCTGAATTGGACTGATTTCACACAGCTGTAAAATCATTTAAATTCAGTGGACTTCTCACAGCAACTTTGCTCAGACGCCAGTAAGAGGAAACGGCGGCAAGGTTGGGTGAGTTTACCATTGTTTTTATTCAGCATCACCAAGGTATGTGCCAAATAATTTTAACATTAATATAATGTGCTTCATTAAATAACTAAAAGTTGTTTGTCCTTTGCAGAAAAATAATAGCCAAGCAAGTAATCTGAGTAACGGGGCAATCCGTTAAAAAAACTGAAGCGGAGTGTGTTTCAGTCCCTGATGCAGCGATGCGAAACGCGCGTCGGACTGATTTGTAATTCTGACATTGAGAGTCTCTTTAAGGAAGATTTAACCCCGACACAGAATTTTATATAAAAAATTCAAAAAATACAAGTAGTAGAATAAAGGACTAGAGCCAATGATTAAACGTGACCTGAAGTGGCAAAACCTCAAAGCAAAAAAGCGCTGGTATGCCTGCAGGTGTTATGATGGCTCTGAAAGTAAATAGCACATTAAGCAAAATCACATTTACATGACGTCTTTCTAGTGAAGATTTGTATTCGTTGTGTTCGATCATAACTGTTTATAGTGTGAAACTTCAATTACCCCAATATTGACTGGGTAAATGTATCATCAGGACACGCTAGAGAGATAACGTTCCTGGATGGAATAAATGATAGCTTTATGGAGCAATTGGTTCAGGAACCGACGAGAGAGGGAGCAATTTTAGATCTAATTCTCAGTGGAGCATAGGATGTGGTGAGAGAGGTAACGGTGGTGGGGCCGCTTGGCAATAATGATCATAATATGATCAAATTTGATTTAATGACTGGAAGAGGAACAGTGTGCAAATCCACGGATCTGGTGCTAAACTTTCAAAAGGGAAACTTTGATAAAATGAGAAAAATTGTTAGAAATGTCCAAGAGGCGTGGTCATTGTTAAAAAAATACCATTCTAGGAGCACAGTCCAGATGTATTCCACACATTAAGAAAGGTGGAAAGAAGGGAAAACGATTACTGGCATGGTTAAAAGGGGAGGTGAAAGAGGCTATTTTAGCCATAAGATCTTCATTCAAAAATTGGAAGAAAGATCCAACAGAAGAAAATAGGATAAAGGATAAACATTGGCAAGTTAAATGTAAGACATTGATAAGACAGACTAAGAGAGAATTTGAAAAAAAGTTGGCCGAAAAGGCAAAAACTCACAGTAAAAACTTTAAAAAATATATCCAAAGCAGAAAGCCTGTGAGGGAGTCAGTTGGACCGTTAGATGATCGAGGGCTTAAAGGGGCACTTAGGGAAAATAAGGCCATCACGGAAAGATTAAATGATTTCTTTGCTTCGGTGTTTACTGAAGAGGATGTTGGGGAGGTACCCATGATGGAGAAGGTTTTCATGGGTAATGATTCAGATGGACTGAATCAAATCACGGTGAACCTAGAAGATGTGGTAGACCTGATTGACAAACTGAAGAGTAGTAAATCACCTGGACCGGATGGTATGCACCCCAGAATTCTGAAGGAACTAAAAAAATGAAATTTCAGACCTATTAGTAAAAATTTGTAACATATCATTAAAATCATCCATTGTACCTGAAGACTGGAGGATAGCAAATGTAACCCCAATATTTAAAAAGGGCTCCAGGGCAATCCGGGAAACTACAGACCGGTTAGCCTGACTTCAGTGCCAGGAAAAATAATGGAAAGTGTTCTAAACATCAAAATCACAGAACATATAGAAAGACATGGTTTAATGGAACAAAGTCAGCAAGGCTTTACCCAAGGCAAGTCTTTCCTCACAAATCTGCTTCACTTTTTTGAAGGAGTTAATAAACATGTGGATAAAGGTGACCCGGTAGATGTAGTATACCTGGATTTTCAGAAGGCGTTTGACAAAGTTCCTCATGAGAGGCTTCTAGGAAAAGTAAAAAGTCATGGGATAGGTGGCGATGTCCTTTCGTGGATTGCAAACTGGCTAAAAGACAGGAAACAGAGAGTAGGATTAAATGGACAATTTTCTCAGTGGAAGGGAGTGGTCAGTGGAGTGCCTCAGCGATCTGTATTGGGACCCTTACTTTTTAATATATTTATATATGATCTGGAAAGAAATATGATGAGTGAGATAATCAAATTTGCAGATGACACAAAATTGTTCAGAGTAGTTAAATCACAAGCAGATTGTGAAATTGCAGAAAGACCTTGTGAGACTGGAAAATTGGGCATCAAATGGCAGATGAAATTTAATGTGGATAAGTGCAAGGTGATGCATATAGGGAAAAATAACCCATGTTGGGTTCCATATTAGGTGCTACAACCCAAGAAAGAGATCTAGGCGTCATAGTGGATAACACATTGAAATCGTCTGTTCAGTGTGCTGCGGCAGTCAAAAAAGCAAACAGAATGTTGGGAATTATTAGAAAGGGAATGGTGAACAAAACGGAAAATGTCATAATGCCTCTGTATCGCTCCATGGTGAGACCGCAACTTGAATACTGTGTACAATTCTGGTCGCCGCATCTGAAAAAAGATATAATTGCGATGGAGAAGGTACAGAGAAGGGCTACCAAAATGATAAGGGGAATGGAACAGCTCCCCTATGAGGAAAGACTAAAGAGGTTAGGACTTTTCAGCTTGGAGACGAGACGGCTGAGGGGGGACATGATAGAGGTGTTTAAAATCATGAGAGGTGTAGAATGGGTAGATGTGAATAGGTTATTTACTCTTTCGGATAATAGAAAGACTAGGGGGCACTCCATGAAGTTAGCATGGGGCACATTTAAAACTAATCGGAGAAAGTTCTTTTTTACTCAACGCACAATTAAACTCTGGAATTTGTTGCCAGAGGATGTGGATAGTGCAGTTAGTATAGCTGTGTTTAAAAAAGTATTGGATAAGTTCTTGGAGGAGAAGTCCAATACCTGCTATTAATTAAGTTGACTTAGAAAATAGCCACTGCTATTACTAGCAACAGTAGCATGGAATAGACTTAGTTTTTGGGTACTTGCCAGGTTCTTATGGCCTGGATTGGCCACTGTTGGAAACAGGATGCTGGGCTTGACAGACCCTTGGTCTGACCCAGTATGGCATGTTCTTATGTTGTCAGGCTTGCTGATGCGGCAAAAGAAAGAAGAAAAAAGTAATTCCCATTTTTAAGTTGTGAGTGGCGTGTCGTTGAATAATAAGTATTTATGATTTCCTTTTTTCACATTGATGGTCAGAGTGATGAGGGCTTGTAACCAGGTGGGAAGATCTTGGGCAGTGAGCTCATCTTTAACCTTCCTGGAGAGGCCTTCCAAGAATATGGCAACTAGTGTATCCTTGCACCAGTTCAGCTCGGATGCCAGAATTCAGAATTCCACCACATATTCACCTAGAGTTTGGATGCCTTGGTGGAGGTGGAGCAGATCAGAGGTGATCAGTGCAGCACAACATGGCTCCTCGAAGACAGTGCAGAACTGCTCCATGAAATGTTGTAGGTCTAGCAGAAGGGGGTTCCCTCACTCCTAGAGGGGAGATGCTCACACCAGGAGGAGGATCAATTGAGGCTCTTTACTGTCTTGTTTAACTCCTCCATCTTTTAGGTTCTGGATTTCTGAGTCCATGGAGACATTTGATCACAATGGTAACAGTTAGATGTGTCCTGGTCAAGCTCTAGATACCAATAGCAGAAGTCTCGGCCATTGGTGATAGTCATCAATCTACCACAAATACAATTCTTGAAACTGCTGAAAGCAGCCTTCTTAAAGGTAAACATCCTATTTTAAATGTTTTTTTTCTCCAGAGCATTGAAAAGTTCTTTTGAGAGGCTGCCAAGGCAGTGAGAGAACATAAAAAATGTGTTGGAAGTTAAAAAGTTGAAAAAAGTACAAATTAGAACAAACTAAGATAGAAAGGGTACACATCCAAGCAGTAGTTCAGATAAAAAAAGACTGGGGGGCTCATGAGGAAGCACCCACTTGGGAACTCCCATGCATGCTCAAAAGAGCAAAAAAGCACTATGAGCTAGGAGAGAAGGGCCCATTTGGTACCATCGGATTATGTCACCCAAATGTCATAGCTAATTCAACTCTGCCTGTTGTTGGTGATGCAAACCTTTTACAGAGGACAGAATGCTCTGCAACTGGAGGTTACACTATGAGCTCCCATAAGGTAGACACAGGATCATTGAAACTGGGCAGACTAGACGGGCCTTAGAGTTCTTATCTGCCATCGTCTTCTATACTTTTTATGAGTGGATGGGAAGGAAGGAAGACGAGATGATGGGAGGCAATTGGGCAAAAGAGGCACATTTGAAAGGGGTTAACAGGTTGTAGAGAGATGATCACACAAAAAGGAATAAATATTTTAAAAAACCAAGAGGAAGAAAGAACTGCAATAGAAAAAGGAAAGACATGGAAATAAAAAGTAAATGAATTAACCAGGTCCTCTATAACAAAAATACTTTTCCTTTTAAAAATAAAAATATTTAATAAAAAAAATTTTCAATAAAAATTATTTTTGCATGTTAAATAACATAACATTTTTTTCAAATATATGCAAATGTGCCACAAGGTCTCTGCAGTTTTGTAATCAGCGTCAGAGTATATACTCCTGAGCTGCCACAAGAGACCAGATGCCATCTCTTAAAGCATTCAGTGTACATCAGTGGTAATTCTCTTGTTTCACTGGGGCCCATACTTCTCCTTTATAAATTGGCATCCCAGCAACTGAGCAGATGTTGGTACTCAGGAGAATAGCTGGCATCTAGATTTGGCTGATTTTAGAAAGAAAGGACACAAATAAAGAAACACTGAAACATTGTAGGAACCCAAAATCTTGGTATACTTACTGAGTAATTTCATGTATTGTTTTGGCAAAACTGTAATGATGGAATATTTTCCTAAGGAATAATATACTAAGTCAATATTATATTTTCTCCAGTTCATCATAGTCATGCACCCATTCAAAATCTGCAAGGTAAACAGTGGGTGACTGTAGCTTAGATTAGGAGATTTACTTTTGACATCCCTCTGCAGTTTGAAATCATTTTACTATACCATTTTTTATAATCTTGTTAGTTTCCTGCTTTTGTCTTATTCCTTTTGGGGCCGATGTAATAAGACCCCTGGTGAAATTGGTGCTATTTTTCAGCATGTATTTTTTTTTTTTTAGCGTGCGTGGTAAAAGCAGGCGCCTCTGCGGGATGTAATAAGGGGGGGAAGGCATGCAAATGAGATGCGTGCAGAAAATCCATACACAACAAATAACCACGCAGATATGCAGACTACAACGTGCACTGAAGGCCCTATGCAATAAACCGCACATAAAATCGCAATAACATGGTGATCCATGATTGATTCTCAATTGAAAGCCTTTCCCTTTCATAAGACAGAAGTGAATCAGTGGTCTGGGAGTGGGGCTGAAAGTGGATAGAGCAATGTCTAACCCTTTCATGATCTGTCACCAAATCTCTGTTGCGTTTCCCATGTTAACATAGTAACCCAACACGAATGCTGGAATGAAGTGATACAGTCCCGATACTTCAAATCAGTATATAATGACAACGTTTATTCCATTCAAATTCGGCAACTCCATTGTTATACGAATAATCTTATATGCACTCGGGGTCCCCCGACGCGGACCCGTGTTTCGCCAGCGGCTGCGTCGGGAGGGATACCCGTAGTATTTTACAGGAAATCTTTAGACGGAATTCATACGTTCCTGGCATGGAGTGCCCATGTTCACAGGCATCTGTGTGGGAGTTATAATGGTGGGAGTTTCCTCCGGTGAGCGGAGGAAATGCAACAGAAATTTAAAAGGGGCTATAAAAGGGCACAGGGAAGCTTTAAAAGATGGACTTTACATGACAAAGCTTGCATCTACCTCAGAGCCTCTAAAATACCCCACTCAGCTGCAAGACTGTCATACAGATGCAGCTAGCAACGGTGTCAGGAGTTAATCTGTTCAAGGGTGCAGCAGCAACTTCCCGTTTCACAATGCAGTGACGAGCGAGGTAAAAGTGAAGCTGGGCTCAGCCTTCAGCATTTCTGACATGTGCCTGTTCCCTCTCCGACCTCTCTTCTGGCTTATGACGCTTAATTCTTTGATCTCTAGAAAGGTGCTTAAACTTAACTCTTGCCCCAACCCAGGCGCTAAAAAACCTGCTTAAAAAAACCTGCCCTAACGCCAGTGCGGCTCTCTGCATTGCCCATGAATAGTTAATTGCCTCCTTTACATGGCGTTAGCATGGGCTTGTGCTAAACCAGCCATGGCTTTTTGAGCGGGTTGGTGCGCATGTTTTTTCTGTGCTAACCACGTTATTAAATACATGCATAAGATTACATGGTAAAATGCACGTAATACCACATGCAAAAACCCGCAGCAGGTCTACCATAGCTTATTACATCAGCCCCTATGTTTCAGTTTTTCTGTCTTAATCTCAGAGTATAACACTGCTCTTCTAGCTTTGTAGATTGAAAATAATATGTCTCCTTTTTAAATTTCCTATCCATTAGAAATGTAGATTATGTTTATTTACATTTAGCAGAGGCATACCTAGAGTATTTGGCACCTGGGGCGGATACTTCTTTAGCACCCCCATCCCAATATATAATTTTTAAATTTCTTAAATATTGATAAAATATTTCAAAACAGCAGAACACCCAAAACATCAAATAACACCCAATAATTAAAACTAATAAGGATTTTAAAAATCTCCCGCTCTCCATATCTGTCATCCTAAGATTGTTGTAGACTGGGGGCATACATGCACACACATACACACACACACATACACACACACTTTCTCTGTACCTCTCTCACACACAGACATGCTTCCTCCATCTCTCTCTCACACACATACACACATACTTCCTCTGTCTCTCTCTCACATGCTAACACGCACACCCACGCTTCCTCTATCTCTCTCTCACACGCACACATGCAGACAAAAACTGAACTGGAAACCACAAGCCAGATTCTGTATGCAGTGCAACAATGGAAAAGCAGAAAATCACTATTCCTCAAAACAATACAATCAAGAAATATAAATCAATCAGAATAGCAAAACTATACTAAAAAATATACATTTCAAAACTGATGAATATATAATAATATTCATTAGAAGCTCCTGTACAAATTTTAAAAAATTTCCTAAACATTGATAAAATATTTCAAAACAGCAGACATCAAATAACACCCAGTAATTAAAACTAATAAGGATTTTAAAAATCTCCCACTCTCCATAACTGTCACCCTGAGATTGTCGTGAACTGGGGGTACACACACACACAGGGACATAAACAAACTATGCTCCCTCTGTCTCTCACACACATACATGCTTGGTGACAGAGGGAGCTTGAGTGTGTGTGTGTGTGTGTGTGTGTGTGTGTGTGTGTGTGCGAAAGAGACAAGACACACACGTTTCCTCCGTCTCTCTCTCACATGTACACGTTTCCTCTTTATCTGTCACACAGGATTCCATTCTCACCCACTCAAACATACACGCTTCCTCTCTCACCTCCACCCCCGCTCACTCTTCTATACACTCACCATCTCATACACACTGACATCCTCTCATATACACACCCTCATACACTGGCACTTACTTTCACAGGGCCAGTCTCT
Organism: Rhinatrema bivittatum; assembly: GCF_901001135.1. NCBI lineage: Eukaryota > Metazoa > Chordata > Amphibia > Gymnophiona > Rhinatrematidae > Rhinatrema > Rhinatrema bivittatum. The sequence goes on from NC_042615.1 coordinate 153,718,628, forward strand.
CCCTTCTTCGGCCACTGGCGGCACCGCAGGGCCTCTCCTTCTGCCGCCGGATCCAGGAGTGCTCGCGGCAATGCTGGGTCTATTGTTCTGCCACTGGCTCCCAGAGCACCGACAACAATGCTGGGTCTGTTCTTTGCCACCATGCTGGCTCCAGGAAATGCCGGCGGCACCGCTGGCCTCTGCCACTGCAACTCCTTGCTTTTGCTGGCGGGATTTCCCTCTGCCGCGTCATTGTTCCGTGCCACGCAGGGCCCTCCTGCTGGCGGCAATGGCACCCTTCCCCCTGTTGCCACCCAGGTTGGACTGTCCCCTTGTCCCCACCCCTTAGCACGCCTCTGGCTATTATTGTATTTATGTTTTATTTTGTACATCACTTTGGGTGATAAAATTTTATCTGGAGAGCGATTCATAAATGCTAATAAATAAATACATAAAAAAATAATGTACGCTAGCACATCTGGGCTCGTCATCTGCAACAGGCTTAATTTCCAGTGGGCAATATCAAGAGGCAGGCAAGTGAACCACTCCCTAGGCCTGATACCTGCCACATGTGCATGATTTAAACAATGATCCAATCTCCATGGGTCTATCCTGCTACCCAGCTGACAAAAGCGCCCCGTCAGAAAACACTGGGACGGAAGGGGGTGGGGGTAGAGCCGCAGGAATAAAAATGAGATTTTCATTTTAAAGAAGATATGTGCATTTCTTCCGCCATCCCGTTTGTGTTAGTCATCATCAAGTGGCTAGACTGCGATGGGGAATGGGGGAATTTTTTTTTTTTTTAAAGCAGCAGTGTGCACTTGGATGCTCCCTCTTCTCTGGGAGAATGGTAGGTGCCAGTTGCTGGGGGTGGAGCTCTGCCACCGCTGCTGTAGTTCGAATGTTGTGCTGGAGGAGCTCAGGCGGTGAAGGGCTGGGCTCACACGTAGATGCCGCCTCTACTCTTTTCTTCGTATGATGGAGGCAGAGGAGCCTCCCCATAGGGGCCAATGCAATAAATGTGTGCAGAAAACGGGCGCTTAGTGTTGAGCAGCCGTTTTTACTAACGCCCTCCTGGGCTTGCGATCCAATATTAAAATGAGGGGGTCACGCTAAAAAGGAGGCGCTAGAGACAAATGTGCATCCCTAGCGCCTCCTCAGAATCAAGCACACAGGAGAGGTGGCTGTCATGCGGGCTGTCAAGCCGGTTGGAAAAATGGACGCTAAATCTAAAGTGTCCATTTTCTCCTGCTACCGGCATATACACAGCCTAGACTATGTATCTTGTGTGTGTAGTGGACGTCCTTTTTTTTTTTTATTTCCCCCCAAAGAATTTTTTAAAAATTAAATACTGCTTTATTTGGTTCCTCCTACATAGTATCACTACAATACTATTGGGAGGAATCACAGAAAGCAGGATTTTTTTTTTCCACTGCGTCTTTGAGTGTGGCATACCTTTACTCCCAGCCCCAGGCTGGCATAAAGTTTTCAGCGTTGCAAGGGCGTGCTGGCCACATGGAAAATGTATTGGATCGCGGGGATTAGCTAATAGCCTCATCTACATGGATTTCTATGCGAGGAGTGCTATTAGCTATGCAGTGATTTGGATGCACTAATCCTCATATTGGATTGGGGGTTATGGACACATGTCCAATTGCGTATTAGACCGTGTGCAGCGGCTAGTGCATGGTATTGCATCAGCCCCATAGGACTTTCTTTGCTGGGGGAGGGGGCGCTGACCTCATTGCTACCTAATCAATCATACTCATCCTCTGGGGCTCATTACTGCAGAGGGCAAGCCGTGCCAGGATTGCAGAGCTGCTGCTCGCCAGCAGCTTATGAAGGTGAATCACTCTCACACCAAATCATGCTGCCTTCTCCCCTCTTCCTGGCTTTTACTATGTATCTAAGCCCCCCTGTTGCTTAACAGAGGATTGGCCAGTTCAGATTTCCACAATGGTCAGGATACAGTCTAGCCCTGCCCTGGTCTCCTGCCTCCCTCCTCCAGCTCATTTTTAGCCACTCCTACACTCCCAGACAGGAGGCCTGGTTACAAGGCCCATGTCCCCTACGGAGGCCGGACATTCTTTACCCAGGCATGCTGCACCATCCGCTCGGTATGGTTTAACAACTCTCCCCACCCCCCACCCCCCTTCCCCAATAACCACATCGTTCATATCCAGATAACCTTTTTCATTTTTTTTATTCAGTGAATGAAATGGCCACAGCAGCTTTAACAAACACATAATGTAAATGGAATAATATAATAACCAAAAACAATGCACATGCTGTAACCTTTCACCGTACCTCCACCGGCACTGAACGTATCCCGTGCAACTTGAAACTTTCAAAGTATTCCCTGAACTAGTAAGGGGGTTTCCCAGAGGCATCCTGCTCTGAGAATATTGCTGCTAAGGGCATGCGACAAGATGATGCTCCATGGCGGTAACAAGTCCAGGTGCCCCCTCTTTTGACCCCCCCCCACCATGCAGCTATAATAATTTCAGTGGCCTCTTGCATTAACAAGAATATATCCAAGCCCACATCAGACAAATGAACCCTCTGAACCCAATAAACACCCAAGCAATCTGTAGAAATAACTTAATATTTTAGCTGCAGACCCTAGGATTCCCCAAAACCCCCTACCTTCCTGTTAAGCTTTTATCTGATTTTCTTCACTACTTATGGTAACTTAGCTTTCCACCACCCAACCTGGTTATCTCGTAGGATCAGATCATCACCACACTTGGCTAAGGGGAATTTCAATAGTTTTTATGGTGTTGTTATGCCCCCCCCCCCCCCCACATGAATCAATATGCCATCCTGGGTTGATCTTTAGTGTGTTATAGGAGTGTAGGTATCCTCTGGTTCCAGAAAGGTGTTTTGTTACTTTTTCTTATTGTAACTGCTGCACTGGTAGGTTACTCCCATGCCCTCTTGTGTTAGGGTTTTTGCTGCCGCTCCTTGCAGTTCACCCTAGAGCCTTCCATTAGGCCTGCAACATGCAGCTAAACCCCCCCCCCCCCCCCTGCCGAATTGTTACAACAAAATTGCCATGTGTTATCTCTGTTCTTCATTCTTTTCTCCAGTCATTAAGGAGGTTTACCCAAACATTCACCCCCAGCTCTTATTGCTGTCATTTTCTTGGCCCATAATATAAAGGAGTGCCTCACAATCCACATTCTTCTTTGTCCCCCACCCTATTCATTGATGTTCACATTGTGTCCTCTTTCCTGCCATAATAAAAAGAATACACAGTCATTGCTTGAATTATTTGAATGAGCCCTTCCCCTGTGGTCTTTGTTGAATGTGCACCTGGGAACTCTCAGGATTTGGCCCAGAGCCTCTGGAATTCTGAACAAATTGCTGGCTGGGCCAACACGAAAAATCTGCTGCAGAAGGCCGGAAGAAAAAGGGGGAGGAGCATCAGCAGCCATGCTGCAGGAGGACGAGGGGACCGTGCAATAGGAACAAATGAGCAAGACGTAGCCCCACCCCCAGAGGGGGAACAAGGAACTGTAGGCGCCGGAAGTGCAGCAAGCAGCAGCGTCAAGCCATGCAGGGAAATTGAAATAAGGGCAGAGTGGGCCTGGAGGAGGAAATGGAGTGCTTGTCCCATGGGCCTGGGGAAATGACAATCGAGGTGAGAAGAGAGATTGAGAATGCATGTGTGTGTGTGTGGAAAAGGGAGCGGAGTGAGTGCATGTGTGTATGATAGAGCAGTGTGCATGTATGTGGACGAGAGAATGAATGTATGAGTGAACATGTGAGAGTTTGTCCTCATGCTTCTAACACCCCATCCCCTTTCCAGAACAATCGCAGGGTGACAGGAAATAAAGTTCCCAGGTACGTGAATGTGTAACCCCACTGTCCTGTGCCCTGAATAACATCACTTTGTCCCCTTGTTCTCTTATAAGTCTTTTGAAAAACAATTTAAACTTTGGTTTTTTTTTTAACAAACATTTACCTAATTTACATGATGAATTGAATATGGTCTCATCCAACCTTTGTCAATGATTTTTTGACTGCTGCCATTACTGGAGTCATCTTTTGAGGCTTGTGCTTTAGGAATTTTCTTGTACTTATGTTACAATAAGATAAATAACTTCAATGTATTTTATGGTAAAACACTTAGATTTTATTTTGCAAGGAGGTACAATAATGTGTTACACTAAACTTGAAGTGTCTTCACCACACATCGATTGTCCACCGCTAGCACTTCCCATTCTGGTAGTGCTGGGCCATGAGCTCTGTTCCTGGTTTCTGAAATTACCTCACTTACCTTTAAATACCGCAAAGAAACAGATCACTCCTACCGTGGTCTGGGTAAATGTATTTTATATCATATTTTCCCATCACAAGGTCTCCCCTAAGCCACTCCATCATAACATGTATAAGCAATTGTTAGAACTTTGTTCCTTCTGATCTAAGCAGTGCTGCCTTGGATCAGAAAGGTCTCCCAGTTGGAGAACATCACCCTAGTGTAGCAGGAAGTGATCCTGTAGCAAGGACCTGCTCTCCAGGTGATGTATTGTCCTCTCACACTGAGGACAAGTCTCCCAGGACTACTGCCCAGGAGGGAAGGGTTAGGCAGGCCATCATAGTTGGTGATTCGATTATTAGAAATGTAGATAGCAGGGTGGCTGGTAGACGGGAGGACTGCCTGGTAACTTGCCTGCCTGGTGCAAAGGTGGCAGACCTCACGCGTTACCTAGATAAGATTATGGACAGTGTTGGGGAGGAGCCGGCTGTCATGGTACATGTGGGCACCAATGACAGGAAAATGTGGGAGAGAGGTTCTGGAAGCCAAATTTAGGATTTTAGGTAGGAAGCTGAAATCCAGAACCCCCAGGGTGCCATTCTCTGAAATGCTTCCTGCTCTATGTGCAGGTCCCCAAAGGCAGAGCTCTAGAGTTTCAATGCGTGGATGAGACGATGGTGTAGGGAAGAAGGATTCAGTTTTGTAAGGAACTGGGAAACCTTTTGAGGAAGAGGAGACTTTTCCACCAGAGTGGAACCAAGCTGCTGGCACTAACTAGCTGTCTGATTTCACCAAAAAAAATTTTTAATTCATGGCACGAGAAAAAGTGATTCGAGGAGGCAAATTGAAAATAACATTAGTTTGCAACACATGCCAATATTTGAGTATAGATTGACGAATCTTGAAAGCCACAGAAGAATATGGTAAAATACATGTATGGCGTGAAGAATCCTCAGCGGATCGTGGAAGGAACAACCATTCCCGATGCGAGTATTTTGCTCGTAAATAGGCCTTTCGAATACACGAACGAGGATATCCTCTGGCTGAAAACCGATCACATAAAATTTTGGATTGTGTTTCAAAATCCATAGTAGTAGTACAGAGCCGTCTCAGACGAATGAACTGGCTGACAGGTAGGTTGCGTTTAAAATTTCTTGGATGTGCACTGGAGAAGTGTAGATAAGTGTTAGAGCTGACTGGTTTCCGAAAGAGTGATGTAACAAACTTCCCATCAATGATGGTAATCCGTATATCAAGAAATGTAATGGAATGGGTCCCAATGGTGGCAGTGAATTTTAAATGACTATTTAAAGTATTCAGCCAGCAAGAAACCTGTGAGGGAGTCGGTTGGACCATTAGATGACCGAGGGGTAAAGAGGCTCTTAGGGAAGATAAAGAACTTGCAGAAAGACTAAATTAATTCTTTGCTTCTGTGTTTAATAATGAGGCTGTTGGAGATACCAGTTCTGGAGATGGTTTTCAAGGGTGATGAGTCAGATGAACTGAACCAAATAACTGTAAATCTGGTAGATGTAGTAGGCCAGATTGTCAAACTAAAGAGTAGCAAATCACCTGGACTGGATGGTATGCATCCTAGGGTTCAGATCTATTAGTTAAAATTTGTAACCTATCATTAAAATCATCCATTGTACCTGAAGAGTGGAGGGTGGCCAATGTAACCTCAATATTTAAAAAGGGCTCCAGGGGTGATCCGGGAAATCATAGACCAGTGAGCCTGACTTCAGTGCCGGGAAAATAGTGGAAACTATTCTAAAGATCAAAATCACAGAGCATATACAAAGACCTGGTTTAATGGAACACAGTCAACATGGATTTACCCAAGGGAAGTCTTGCCTTACAAATCTGCTTCATTTTTTTTTGAAGGGGTTAATAAACATGTGGATAAAGGTGAACCGTTCGATGTAGTGTATTTGGATTTTCAGAAGGCATTTTTTGAGAGTCCCTCATGAGAGGCTTCTAAGAAAAGTAAAGAGTCATGGGATAGGATGTGATGTCCTTTCGTGGATTACAAACTGGTTAAAAGACAGGAAACAGAGTAGGATTAAGTGGTTAATTCTCAGTGGAAAAGGGTTAACAGTGGCGTGAGTCAGGGATCTGTATTTGGATCGGTGCTTTTCAATATATTTATAAATGATCTAGAAAGGAATATGATGAGTGAGATTATCAAATTTGTGGTTGATACAAAATTATTCAGAGTAGTTAAATCACAAGTGGATTCTGATACATTGTTGGAGGACCTTGTGAGGCTGGAAGATTGGGCATCCAAATGGCAGATGAAATTTAATGTGGATAAGTGCAAGGTGTTGCATATAGGGAAAAATAACCCTTGCTGTAGTTACACAATTTTAGGTTCCATATTAGGAGCTATCACCCAGGAAAAAGATCTAGGCATCATAGTGGATAATACTTTAAAATAGTCAGCTCAGTGTGCTGCAGTAGTAAAAAAAAAAGCAAACAGAATGTTAGGAATTATTAGGAAGGGAATGGCTAATAAAACGGAAAATGTCGTCATGCCTCTGTATTGCTCTATGGTGAGACCGTACGTGGAATACTGTGTACAATTCTGGTCACCACATCTCAAAGATATAGTTGCGATGGAGAAGGTACTGAGAAGGGCGACCAAAATGATAAAGGGAATGGAACAGCTCCCCTTTGAGGAAAGGCTGAAGAGGTTAGGGCTGTTCAGCGTGGAGAAGAGACAGCTGAGGGGGGATATGATAGAGGTCTTTAAAATCATGAGAGTTCTTGAATGAGTAGATGTGAATCAGTTATTTACACTTTCGGAATAGAAGGACTAGGGGGCACTCCATGAAGTTAGCAAATAGCACATTTAAGATTAATTGGAGAAAATTTTTCACTCAAAGCACAATTAAGCTTGGCAATTTGTTGCCAGAGGATGTGGTTAGTGCAGTTAGTGTAGCTGGGTTTAAAAAAAGGTTTGGATAAGTTTTGGGGGGAGAAGTCCATTAACTGCTATTAATAAAGTTTACTTAGAGAAGAGTCACTGCTATTAATTGCATCAGTAGCATGGGATCTTCTTAGTGTTTGGGTACTTACCAGGTTCATTTGGCCTAGTTTGGAAACAGGATGCTGGGCTTGTTGGACCCTTGGTCTGACCCAGCATAGCAATTTCTTATGTTCTTAGATCAGTAGTTCTACTTTTCACCTAAGTCTCTTCCAATGACCTAGTCTCTTTTGTTTAAAAAATTAAATGTGAAAGTTAGTATCTGTATTCACTGTTTATGGACAGCTGGTTTTATTCACTTGTAATGCCACCCTACCTCTTTCTATAATCTGTCCATTTGCCAGTGATGCCACACAAACCTTTGAAGAATAGGTATTAAAACATGCTTGACCCATAGCCCCCCAAAGCGTCTTTGCTTTCTGATATTTTAAAGGTAATATGCCAATTTATTGAACTTTCTTCCAGCTTTTCTGGGAGTAACATAGCCCAATGGCTATAACAATGATCAGAATAGGACCTGCTTGGGTGGTTATAATCCTTATGTATAGCCAAAAAACTAAAATGTTCTCCTAGTCTTCCTAGCAGCCGTTCCATAAACTGATGGCTTTACTCCATCAGCATACTGAGATCCTCATGGTTCACCCCTTTGCCTCAGTAACCAGCAATAAGACAACTGGAAATGTCATCACAAGAATATTTTTCTGTAAAATGCAATGATTTAAAACATGCCCATGCCATTTCTCAGAGTAGGTGTAGTGCCATGTTGGAATGTGGGGAAGGGAATATTTGTACCTTTTGTCTCTCTCACAGTCACAATTAAAATGCAGCTTACTGTTGTGTACAGTGGTAAAAAGGGTCTCAGCTCAGCTATTGGAGAAATTGCTTACCTGAATTTCATTTTCCTTAGTGTAGACAGATGGACTCAAGACCATTGGTTTATGCTCCCCTTCCAGCAGATGGAGACTGAGCAAGCTGATGTGACAGTATATATACTCCTGCAGTGACCCCAGCCTGCCAGAATTCTCTTCAAAAGCAACTATGGATAGACTAGCAAAAAACTTGATTAAAAACAGGCAACCATAACTGTACTCAACCAATAAGAAAACAGTGAACTCACATAAGAATCTAGGTACCCCAATCTAGGGACTGGATGAACACTTACCACTTACCAGAAATCCCTTGGGATCCAGAGCCCCACAGGAGCAGCAGCTGAGGACAACTGACCCGAGCAGCCTGAGTCCAACTGTCTACACTAAGGAAAATAAAATTATCGGGTAAGTAATTTCCCCATTTCCTAGCGTGTAGACAGATGGACTCAGGACGAGTGAGATGTAACAAAGCTACTTCCCAACAGAATGGGAGGCTGCCAACGGTCCAGTCAACATCGCATGTAGTCTTAAATGTGCTATTTTTCCCAAGCCTGCACATCCAGATGATAAAACCTGGAAAAAGTGTGTAAGGAAGACCACATCACAGCTTGGCACATATCAACAGACTAACCTCCGCCCATGACACTGCCCAAGCCCTGGTGGAATGAGCCCGAACCTAAGTAGGCAACAGGTTTCCAGCATCCACATCCGCAGCTGTGACTACTTTAAGTGAGCGAGCTATGGTAGCCCACGAAGCTGGAGCACCCTTCTTACTCCTGCCACGGAGAACAGGCTTTCAAAAAGACTTAGAGACCTCCAGATACCGCACAACATCTAAGGAGTGCAAAAGGTGAAACTCCTTTGCATCACACCTTCTCCAGGTTCTACCGCCTGGATGTTCAGGCTCGGGAGGACACAGCATTCGCAAGGGCAGTACTAAGTGGGCCATGGGCAGCCTTGTACATTTTGTTGATGCGTGGGCACCGGCGTTATGGCCTTTAAGTTGAGCAATTTGGTCAGTGTGGTTTCCACTGCCGTCCTCTTGGAAGGGTCGGGGCAGGGAGATTTCACAAATTTGTCCGGAGGAATGTTGTGGCAGTCCAGATAATATCCCTTTTGAATGATGGTTAGGACCCACTTGTCCGGCGTTCTCGACCCATCTTTGGTAGAATAGGGCAAGTCTGCCCCCTGTGGCTTCTTCCTGTGGATGGGTCGGCTGATCTTCATTGCGGGGTGTGGCTGGGGCCTAGATCCACGCCGGTTCCCCTTTTGCTGTGTTTGTTCTGAAGGGACTGGCCCCTGCTTGCGGGGCAATTTGCTTCATATGTACTTTTGTACGGTTTGAAGCGCTGTGATCCCCTGCCCTTAGATATTTAGGGGGAGGGGCACTGGCTTCTCTTGTTCTTGTCCTCCTATAGCCACAGTACTGGGGATTCATTCCAGTTCGCTTACAAACAGGAGGGTTCCCTTAAAAGCCATTCTCGTGAGTCTAGTCTTGGATGTTACATCGGCTGACCAGCTTCGGAGCCAGAGTTACCTACTGGCTGCCACAACTGACGAAACGCCTCTGGCTGCGGTGCGCACCAGGTCAGAGGTTGCATCTGTGAGGAATGATACTGCTGGTTCTAGTGCTTCGGGTGTGGTGGTGTTCCTGGTCTTAGATAAGCAGGCGCGTGTCACCATGACACAGCAGGCCGTGATCTGTAGTGACATAGCTGATACGTTGAATGACTGTTTGAGGATGGATTCTAGACATCTGTCCTGGGCATCCTTGAGTGCCGCTCCTCCCTCAACTGGGATGGTAGTGTGCTTTGAGACCGCAGAGACCATGGCAACCACTTTGGGGAATGCCAGAAGATCTTTGGCAGTGGGGTCCAGGGGGTATAGGGCTGCCAGGATCCATCCCCCCTTGAACGTGGCCTCCCATTCCAGGTCAATCAGCTGTTGAATGGCTTGCAGCAAAGGGAAATGGCAGGAGGCCTGACGGAGTCCCTCGAGGAGGGGGTTAGTCTTCGGTTCCTCTGTGGCACTCATGCCTGGGATAGCGAGCTCTTTCAAGCTGTGAGCCACGAGGTCTCATAGTTCATCTTTGGCGAAGAACCGCCTCATGGTTCGGTAAGGTTCCGTTCCTGGAGGATTTCCCCTTCCTCCAGGGAGTCTTGATCCTTGTCCGAGGTATCTGTGTCCCCTATGTTGGGGCTTTGAGGTGGGAGGGGCACTTCTCTGGGTTTAGAGGGTCCCGGGATGTTAGGGTCCTCTGGGGGAGGCTGTGGTTGTGTCATCGGGGGCGCCGATTGCATGTGGACAAAGGTATGTAGGCATTTGAAGAATTCTACCCAGGAGAAAGATGCTGGGTCTAAATTGAGAGGCGCTGCGTCCTCGGGGAGCCCCGTTTGAGGGAGGCTCCCGCTGGGGGTAGCCAGATCCAGTGTACTGTCGGTGGTTCCGGATCCCAGTGCCGGCTGGAGACGACCTTGGCCTGGTTCACCCAGAACCTCCTCGCACTGTAGACACAGGGCTGTGGCCTCTTCATGTTGCACAGCTCTAATGTGGCAAGCTGGGCAGAGGCCCTGAGCCTTGAGCTTCTTCTCCGGTGGTGCCATGGTTTGGGCGCGTAGGCTTGCAGAAAACTCTGGTTTGTGTGTTCAAGCGTATGCTGGGAGGCTGAGTTATGCGCTCCGGGTGCGCTGAAGTTGTGTATGTAGGTCGGATGCGCGCGCCGCTGTGCACCCAGGGTTTACTTATGCGCCCGGCACCGTTGAGCGTGTGGCTGTGCGACTGGCAAACATCGCTGTGAGCATGGCACTTATGCACGCACAAGTGATTTTGTGCGCATGGCTTGCCTCTGTGCGCATGGCTCGAATCTGTGGACAGGGCGGCGATCAAGTGGAAATGGTGATGGCGACCATCTCGGAGGGTCTCCACGTGGGAGGACCCTCTTATCAGACCGGAGTCTAGCCCGGATAGGGCTGATCAACCTGGTAGCACTGACGCCTGCTGGCAATCTGTGTGGCTATTTGAGCCTCGGAGACTTTTAAGAAGTTTTCTACCTTATCTTGTCTTGGTGTTTCCCGGGTTCGTTCCGGGCAGTCTCCGGCTGCGGGGGGAGAGGGAAAAGTACCTTCACTGCTGCGCTTGAAGTTGTACCCACTGCCTCTCAGCTGCACCCATTGCCAGGGGCTAAGTCCACGCCGGGAACTGGCTGCCAGACCGAGGCCTACCTCTGAGGGATTGCGTAAATCACCTCAGGAATTCTCAACTGGGGGAGGGACCCGTAGGTATCACCGCAGGAGAGCGGTGCTCTTCTATAGAGGTAAGATTTCTTCTTTTCGATTTAACGCTGTGCAAGCGTGGATAGAGTCCCGAACTGCTATGGAGATGGAGAAATACTGAAGAGCAGAGCTTCCTGCAGGGGTTTATGTACTAGGGCTGACGTTAGATTGAAATCTGACTCAGTCTCCAACTGCTATCAGAACCACACTAAACCATTGGTCCTGAGTCCATCTGCTACACGCTAGGAAAATATATAATAAGTGATCTTGGCTTTCTCTAACAAAGAGAGGGCTACAGCTTTCATAATATATGAGAATACACATATCTTCTAAAGAAGTATGTTCTGTCCAATTGAACTGATTTAGGAGAACCAGAGAGTCTGTCACAGGAGAAAGTCTAGTTTACTGTAGGGGTGTGCTGCAGTGAGAGACAGATTGGCTATATGAAACTGTAAGCTTGCTTATAGCAAAGTTTATAACAGAACCAACTGAGAAATTTATAAAAAAAGAGGGGTGACAAACAGAACTGCTTCTAAAGTGAGAGGAACTTTTTTTTTTTTTTTTTTTTTAATTTATCTTAGGTGGAAACAGTCTGCCACTATGAGTCTTTACTTTGCACCAGGGTGAGAATATAGGCAGAGTACACAGAAGTACAGATAATAATGCTAATGGTAGCTTCTCAAATTACATATATATACAGCCACTGGTGGTGACTCCCTATTGATGAGCACCTGAACCTTTACTCAGTGCACTGTGGAAATATGTGAGAGGAGAGTGAAAAAGTATGAAAATAATCCTCACCATACATTAACGAGCATCTGACTTTAATTCCTTTGTACTAGGCAGAATAAGGATATTTAATTATCTTTTGTTTTCCATAGTCAGATAGCCCAATTCCTGTTAATTGCCTCGAATAAACGACGAGGGAACACTCCGGAAAATAAACATGGTTTGTGTAGTGGAAGAACAGGCTATTTTGTTTAAAGAGTATAGCTAGGTTTCTGACTGCTTCAGAGACAACGTACCCAATACAGCAGGAGGATCACAGTTGGAGAGCGACATCTGGGATCCTCTGGCACTCAAGCCATGCCCACAAGCAGCGTTTCAGCAAACCACGCCCCCTGTCAGCAGCAGAGTGTACAAGAAAGCTAAGTGTATACTTGCCACAAAATCTAGCAAGACTGAAACCTTTTTTTCCCCCCTCCCCACATCCAGAGTACAGAATCACTGCAGCAGCTGTCACAAGTAATTGTGCTAGAGACACATACGTGAACACGCAGTACAAAAGCCTCAAAATTCACAGGGACTGGGGAGTTCACTGTAAAGATACAGAGAAAGAAAGGTTAAATAGACAAACAGTCAAACACAAAACACTCGTTTACTTACCTGCAATTAGAGTGATTGTTGCCTTGCTGCACCTGCAAGACAGAATTGGGACACAAAGATTCACTTTCTTCATAGTAGCATTAATTACTAAATTCTTGATATAGAAAGTATAGAAGTTAATACTCAAACCATACTTATCTGATTGTTTTATGGTTCTTTTCATTTAAAATACTTGTCAACTAGGAACTGAAAGAAAACCAAGTTGTGTTAATTGTTGAAAACTTACAATACGTTTATAATATTTTCATTACTTGTTTCTCACTGTTTAAACTTGTGATAATAAATCTGAGTCATAGCTCAGAATTTGTAAAACTTATCTGCTTGCATTCAAGGTTTTGTTTTTTTTTTTCTAGTTGGGTTCTGCCTTCTCTCTCCTCCCTTGGGAGACTCGCTGGGTGGGTTCCAGACCCCTATTCCTAATATTGGGAGACCCGGTAAGAAGGAGAATTCCTTTTCTAGCTGTTTCCCCCTCTGGGCAATTAAAATTGGTGACTTCTCTGATACCTCCTGAAACCCCATTGCTGTGCCAACGCTGTCTCTGCCCTCGCAGCAGGAGGGTCACTATGACTACACCCCAGAGAGGTGGGAGGGAGGGTTAGAGAAGGTATGCTACACATGTGCTGAGTTTTTGTTTTGTTCTTTTTCCCCAGGTTTTGTAATTTACAATGCGCCTGGTGGTAAGGGAGTTAGCAGCAGAATCAGAATATCTTTTGTATATAGCGAGTTGTATTTGAAATAGCCAAGCTCTGCTCTGCATCCATTGTTTGGGGATGGGGTGTGGGGGCAGAGGCAGGCTCCTGTGGATGCAGAGTATGTGTTTACAATTTAGTCCCGTGATGGTCAAGTGTTCAGTGTCATGCCTGTAAGCATTATCTGCCAAGTTTGACCCAACAGAAAAAAAGGTTGAGAACCACTGGTATGGAGTAAATGCTTGTAATGTCCACTAGCTGCAATTCTTCCAGTAATCTTGTGAGGGTTCCTTACTCATGGAGGAAAAGCTCTGTTCACCAACTGGGGAATCCACCTCTTTAAATCTGCCTGGGCTCTAGATCTGCAAAGTCTTCTACTGTTTAACTTTTATATTCTGAATGTGCCCCAATTCTTTGCCTGAATAATGATTAGCAATCCAGAGAATTTGGATCCTCAAAGTAGCTGATCACAATGGACTGATCTCCCCCAAAAGCTTTAAAAGGTATAGATATTTATCTTGCGATATCCTTGCAAATGCCTCGTTAGACATCTAAATGTAAACTATGTATTTTTTTTTTTTTTTTAACCTTCAACTCCGGGTGTTCCTAGATTTGCATGCCTAGAAGTCACTCTCTTGTAGGATCGGCCATTTAGGAATAAGTCTTATTCTTTTCCTCCTATTTTCATGGTACTTAATCACTCTTTTTCTTGATCTCCCCCTTTTTCCTTTATACAGTTAAATGTTTAGATGTTTCTAATTTACTTTTTACATCAGTGTTATATTTGTTTGCACACCTCACAGTTCTTATGTTTATGTGAAAATGCATGAAAGAAAATTAAAGGTATAGATATTTGAGCTAGATAGGTCAGGGATGTGCCAACAAGAGAAAGTTATGGAGTTTATCCATTTAATGGGTGTGGGTCAGAAAGTGGTGTCTGCAGTCAGCTGATGAACAAAAAGCAATTAACAGCTACTTGTGAGATGAAACAGCTGGAGCCATCAGGCCCAAATTCTAGCAAACAATCCATTCACAGTGTCCTAATGAATTTTGGAAACAAAGGAGCAGATAATATGTGCAGCCAGGACTTATGGCTCCTCTCCCTGGGCTCCTTACAATAACACTGTCACCAAAATAATGTTCAGACACAGCAAATTGGAAGTCAAAGAAGGCCACAGCTTTATTAAACATACAATCACCAGAGTCAACAAAATCAACACAAATACCCACCCCAATGAATCATCCGCCTCGCCCCAAGATGATCCCTTCACAGGCCACCAAACCTGTATAACCAGCGGCATCCCGCCGCTGACAGGGACCCCCACCACAGCCCAGCAAGGGGTCCCAACCATGTGCTGAACCCAGTTACATGGAACTCAAACCAGAACCAAGAAAACCCGCCACCTAGCAGATTCCTTGCTCTCAGCCCCACCCCAAAAGCACCATGGCTCTGGTAACTCCGCCAAAGGGAGGGGGCCGGATGGCCAAAATCCACTCTGCCCACTAACACCCCCACAAAGATGTGGCCTAAGCAAGATGAAAGACATATTGCAAGGCCTCCTGAATAACATTGATGAATAAATCGTTACCCACACCAGAAAGGTGAACCCCGTCCCTGCCGTAAAGACCGGAACAGGCATCCCAAGACCAATTATGTGTAACATGAACCCCACCATGCGCAATCAACCAGGAACCTATCTGCTTATTTAATTTGGCTCTACTATGACCCCAAATCCTCAAATCTAAGCAGACAGGCCTCGGAAGAATGACCAAAGCAAGGTTGTTTCAGGCAGCCATGACGATAACACGGCCAGATCCTTCCACACAGCATCCAATAGTTGGCGACCGGACCAATCAGCCAAGTCGTTGGTGCCCAGGTGAACCAGCAGAACCTCTGGAGGGGCCCATTTGGATAACGAGGACTGCATGAGAGGGAGTAACTGGTTCCATTGCATCCCGCGAAACCCAATCCATGTCATGTGCACACCATGCCAAACCAAGATGAGGGTCATTTTGCTGCCCATCGATGGCCATTCTTATGTGGTTTGGGCTCAATCAGCCACACTCTTCGCTCGCATGGTTGTGAATCTGGAAAACAGAAAAAAAATGAATGCAGCAAGCATGCCGAATAGCATGTAAGCTACTCTGTCAGACCGCATATACGTGGCGATCGCCCTGGAATTCCAACGGCCAATACAGTGAATAATGCCACTGGGCAAGCCAGAATCGGCCACTGAAGTAGCTGCACCAATGCAGAAAGAATGAGTACCATAACGTCCACCGCCCAAACCTAGAGCCATCAAAACTTTATGCAAAACCATGCCAAACTGGTAACGGGGAGCAATCAGCATGAACGAAGAAGGGGATGCTACCTGTCTGTGTGTCCTACAAGTATGCACGTGGGAAAGGTTGCTAGCCCAAAAATGCCAGACAGGACCATCCAGGCACCAGTCCCAGACTGATCTATCTTGAAGAGGTGGATTTTTAAACGCAGTCCATCACCCTCCAAGAAAACAATTGCCACGCTCAAACCAGTATGATCGCTACAGGACCCAGAATGATCGACCAGTTCACCCACCCGTAATGCCCCAAAAAAGGTTAACACAAAAGCAGTCCGGAACAAGCAAAGCTCGAGAGGGGAAAAACAAATATCTGGGAGGCACTCCCACATCTGCAATAAAATGTCATGTGTAAGGGGTATCCTACCATCAATGGACTGTGGCAAACCACGTAACCACCCCGTCAACAAACATCTGACCAAACAGCTATCAGAAGGACTTCCCCCAACCATGAGCCTTAAAGGAAAATTCTGTAACGTGAGTGGCAACAGAAGACTTTGACAAACCCACCTCTTTAGAGGTCGTAATGTAGTCTGAGAACAGCTCATCCAAAACCAGGCCCCAGGACCAACCATGAGCAGTCAAGAATCTCAAAACCTTAACACCCACTCAGATATGAAGTCCATGTTGACGCTGCCACAGATTACCTCAACATATTCCACGCTCTGGGACTCCATAACTCCAGAGGAAATCTGGGACGACAGCACATTCCAAGTCTGAGCTCGGTGCCAGCCTCCAAAACTGCTCCCACTTAAAAACAAGAGAGAGTGTCAGGAACATGCCATGCAGAAGCCATTGCATTCAACTGTAAGCAAAGACAACCACTAGAACACACTTGGCTGACAAATTGTTGATAACCTGGACTACTCCCAAGTTATCGCACCAAAATACCACTTTCTTGTCTCGTAACCAATCACCCCAAATGACAAGAGCAACCACAATGGGAAAGAGCTCCAAAAAAGTAATATTCCTTGTTGAACCCACTAAAACCCAAGCATCCAGCCATGCAGCAGCACACCATGCCCCTTGTCAGATGCCAAAACCGTTGCTGCCCGCCACATTCGAGAGCAAATCAGACTGCCAAATGGAAACACTGTTAAAACCACCCAAAAAGGCATCCCAAACCTTAAGATCTTCGCGAATTCACCATGTAATCTGAATACGGTGGTGACGGCAAGCGAAATTTAAACTGCCCACTAGGGATTGCATCTAAAGAAGTGTGATTTTCTTAGCCCAGAGCGCATCGGCCACAAGAGCTCTAAACTGCTGCACTTTAACAATAAGTAAGCGAGATACTATAGCCACAGAATCTAATTCAATGCCTAAAAACACCAAACAAGTGGTAGGGCCCTCAGTCTTATTCAAGGCAATCAGGATTCCAAAATGACTGGCTATTGTGAAAAAGGTATCCATAAGGTGAGCACAGACAATGGAGGCAGCCAGACCCACAAAAAGAAAATCTTCCAAATAGTGAACAATGCTGCCCACGCCTGCAGACTGCTCAGTAACCCAATGCACAAAGGAACTAAAACAACTCAAAGTAAGTAGTCCCCACTGTAGGCGGCGCATATGTAGTCTTGTGTAGGGAACCACATGGATAGCTGCCGCCATATGACCCAGTAGCTGGAGGATTTGACGTGCCGAGGTATGTGATCGGTTGCACAGACGTCGAGCTAGTGAGGATAGAGTTTGAATTCTGTCCTGTGGGAGGTATGCTCTCTGTGTTGAATCGAGGAGCGCTCCAATGAACTGTAGCGTTTGGGTCGGTTGCAGGTTGGACTCTTCGTAATTGATCATGAAGCCCAATGTCTGCAGACAGTTGATTGTTTGTTTGGAACATGTGAGTGCGTAGAGTAGGCCGATCCGAGGCTACTAAAAGCCAATCGTCCAGATAGGGAAAAATCTGGATCGACAGTTGTCTGAAGTGAGCCACCACCACTGCTAAACATTTTGTGAACACTCTTGGGGCTGAGGACAGGCCAAAGGGTAGAACCTTGTATTGATAGTGATTGCTCTGAGCTTGAAAGCAAAGGTATTGTCAGGAAGAAGGGTGCATGGGAGTATGCATCCTTCAAGTCTATGGAACATAGCCAGTTGTTGGGTTGTAGGAGAGAGAGAATAGTCTTGAGAGACGTCATCTTGAATTTTTCTTTTTGAATGAGTTTTTTTGAGATTGGTTGAGGATCTCCGGACTTTTTTTGGAATGAGAAAATAATGTGAGTAGAACCCCCTGATTTTCCTGTGCCTTTGTAATTCTTTGAATGGATTTCTGGCTTTGTAGATTTTGTAACTGTTCTTGAAGGTACAGTGAGTGGGTTGATGTATTTTTGGGAACGGGAATATGAGGGAGACCCAAGAGTGTAACAAAATTTGTTCGATAGCCCTCCCTTATGATGTTCAGCACCCAAACATCCAAAGTAATCGCCTCCCAATTGGTATAAAAAAAGGTGAAGGCGACTTCCTATGTAAGGTGGTGGAGGTGGCTCAGGATAGCTCAAAAAGATGAAGCCTGTTTTTGAGGAGGTGCTGGTGTTTGCTTTTGTGGCCTTTGACGATGAGCCTGAGGTTGGTATCTTTGGTGGGAATAATTCTGTGATCGATAGTTATTGTATGGTTTGAAGGGTACCCTTGAGTAGGGCTTCTTCCTGAAATGGGGGTCCGTTGGAAATGTGAGTGATAGCACAGCAGTACTGTCTGTTGGTTCCCGATGCCCTCTCTCCGCCCTCTTTACCTCTTTGGCACCTCCCTCTTTGGCTGCCGCGGCGTTCTTCTGTCTAAGTCCTCCGGCGTCCCCAGACCGGCTGGACGCTGTAAACCGCCATGTTTCTTGGAGGCCTAGGGGTGGGCGCGCGGCACGGCCCCAACTGAAGTACCGGCGATGGCGCGAACATCGGGGGCGTCCCCTGAAGATGATGTCACCAGCGACGGATATATAAGATCTTAGAATTTGCTAACACGGCGAGTTAGCAAGGGATAGGGCTACTCTGCCTCCTTGGACTTACCAGGTGTACCCGTTCCTTGATGGCCTCTCTCTCTCTCCTTTGTTTTTCAGGTGACAGTCTGGAACTAGTACTCGCTCCTCAAGGGCCCTCGTTTCCAGACTTACTCGGTACTCTCTTCTGCCTGGAAGTCATCACTGCCAACTATATCAGTGAGTTACCATTGCTCTCTCAGAGCTTTCCCTGGAACCAGGTACTCGCTCCTCGAGGGCCTATACATTCCAGCTTCTGGGCTTCTATGAGACATTGTGTGAGTGTTACCATCTGGTTCAGTACATGAACTCTGCATACCCTGCCTACTCACTATATTTCAGTTTCTCTACAGCTCAGCCTCCAGGGATTGCTGTTCCAGTATCTGAGGGACTACAGCCCAGCCGGGCATTCCAGCTCACTACTGCCACCTCTGGTGGTTCAGTATACTGTCCAATAAAAGAACTAGTGTGTGTCTGTCTCCATACTCTGAGCCTGACCAGTGGTCCCTCTCGGGATCTTCCCCCGGGGGCGTAGTCATCTGCTACAGGTCCAAGGATCCACCCACAACTCTCCTAAACAACACACTGTTCTTTATGAAGAGTAACGTTTTCCCCAAATTTTTCACCAAAAAGATTGTCACCCAGGCACGGTATGTCCTCTCTAATTGCACTTGCTCTCAACCATGCCATCCGTCTTGCCGCTATAGCCATAGCCGAGGATCTTGCGGAAGACTCAAAGGACTCATAGACAGACTGAATTTGATGGCAAAACCCTTCTTCCATCAGTAAAAGGTTGTGGTAGAGTATTTTCAGAGGTTAAACATGAGGGACGTAACCTCTGAAGACATTCAAATAAATACTGGATTACGTAAAACTGATGAATTTTTGTTGCTAACATGGAAGAATGGTATATCTTACGGCCAAAGTCGTCCATAGACTTATGGTCTTTCCCTGGTGGTGAATTTGAATGTAGTGTTGACCTTTTTGCCTTTGATAGAGCAGATTCCATTACTATTGAATTGTGTGGTAGCTGTGTGGAATCATAAACTGTGGAATTACGCATAGGGTACTTTAAGTCCGTTTTCCTTGAGGCTGCGGTAGTAAAGGGTTTGTCCCACATTTCACAAAGCACTGTATGTAGTGGTAGAGCTGTTGGTTCTGGAGGCATTTCAAATATTTTCAGTATTCTAACACCTCTGACCTAGGATCAGGGATCTTTCTCATCTTGATATTTAATAGAGAGCCCACTTTCTCGATGAACTTTGCATAGGAGGGGAACAAGGTTACGGAAGACCTTCTAGAGGATCAGATGGGAACCCTGTAGATGAACCAGGCGACTATGTCCATGGTGAGTCTGGAGTATCTGGTCGATCTGGAATTGGAGATGGTTCCGACAGCTGAGATGGAAGTAATGGAGTTGAAGGTTGAGAAGGCACAAGCGGAGGCTGAGGATGTGCCATGTTTAGATCTTGGAAAAAAGTATTCAATGCCTGCGAAATTTGCAACATCGCCTTAGATGCGATAGGTTGTGAAGGTCCTGGAAATTGACCTGTTCCTGAAGGCATTGCTAATATGAGCTCGTCTTGAGGAGGCAGGCCTGAGTTATGGAGAAGCTGAGGGGATTGTGGTCTACTAAAAAGATCCATCAGAATCAAAACCTTGCTAGATATGGCAGTGTCATGGACGGAGACTAGTTCCACCTGTTGGTCAGAATCTGTCTCACAAGGTTTTGAAGATGTTACATGCTTAGTTTTTTGTGACTTTTTAAGATGTTCCTGACTTAGTAGTGAAGACTGCATTGAGTGGTGTCAAATGCGTCGGACTTCGAGGTTGAATCGATAGTTTCATCCGTTTTGAGTCGTGTTGCTTCGATGCGTCATGTGGTATCGGCACTGTGCGCTTAGATGCGCCTTTGTGCGCCAACCCGTGCGCAGATGTTTTGTGTGTGTCGTTGCGTGCACCGTTGTGCGCCGATGTGATGTGCGCACCATTGTGCGCCGATGCGTCATCTGAGCTGTGTGCTGATGTTTTGTGCGCGTAGCTGTGCGCCGAGGCCTCGGGCGCCGATCTGTGCGCTGATGCTCCGAACGCACATCTCTGCTCCAATGCACCGTTCTGCTTCGGCCGATTTAATTTTTTGGTTCCCGACTTTTTTGGTGTTGAGGAGCGAGAGCGAATGGGTTTAGTAAACTGAAACCAGAGTGACTCATGAGGGGATTTTTGTGAAAGAGGAGTTGCGGCCTCAACTCCCTTCAATGGCTCTGATGGTATAACCGACCTGGCTGAGGTACCCTCTAGCGAAGCAGGCCTTTTAGACAGCATCTTTTTTGGTCCCGGCGAAGACTATGTGGAGGATGTCGTTAGCCGGGCAATTTTTTCTGCGCGCTTCCTCTGGGCTCGGGGGGACATACGACCACAGTCCCGGCATGAGACTTGGTCATGTTCCGGTCCCAAACATATGTAGCAGTAATTATGTCCATCTGTAATGGACATAATTTTACCGCATTGGCAGTACTTAAATCCAGATGGCTTAGGAGCCATCACTGCCCAGAAGAAATGAAGAAAAAACAATTTTAAGAAAAAATCTCTTCAGAGACTAGGAGAAAAACCCCACGTGCAGACTGCTTGTGGAAAAAAAGAGACTGAGGAAACAAGGCAATCGGGCAGGAAGCTCACCGTGCAGCCGTACAGAGTTCAAAACTCTGTACTAACTGAGAACTCCGCCTACTGACCAGTCGCGAGACACTCCCAGACAGCATGGCTAATTCAGCCCTGCTATCGACGGGAAAAGGGGGTTCCAGAAAAGGTTCAACAATCCTGCCTAAGGCAATCTCTTCCAACAACTTCTGAAAGACCACTGACTCTAACCTACTGACCGAAACTGAATTGAAACTCGTACCTTCAATTTTATACCAACATTAAGGAATATGAAAACTGAAAGTAAAGCTGTCACGGACGCTTAGGATATGCATCTAGCCAAGGAACCATACCAGCAACTAAAATAAGGGTGGGAGCCTTATCCAAAGCAAAATTACTTGGGAGCAGCAGAAGGACTAGAACCTGCTTTCCAGGGGCATTTTACGGCAGGGTGATTGGAGGCGCAGATAGAACAGAGGTGTTTAAATTTACAGTCTGGGAAAAAGGCATCCTGATCTGTTAAAGTGCCAACAGACATCAGACAACCCAATTGGAGGCTTCCCTTGACCAGCACCGTCACCTTGCCCACGAAAGGGCCGGCTCTGCTGTAAGGGAACCCCAGACGCAGAACGTCCACGTGGCCCCAAAGTAGGAAGGCCAGAGGGGTGTGCTTTATTAGTCATCTGCTTTAGCCAGAAACTAACATCCTGGGTACCCCAACAAATAGACCTATTACCCACCATCCTATCATGGAAGCGCTCATCGTAGTTGAGCCAAACCCAACCTTCATAATCCTTGTGAGCTCCGATGATGGTGTCGGCATAAGTTAACAAGGCACCGTACTGTGATGGGTCATAATGACCCACTACACTAGCCAGTCTAAGGAAACACCGAATCCAATTAAGAATAGTCCTAGGGACCTTGACCTCGACGCCAGGGAAGCAATCCGATTTTATTCCTCTTTTTACTAGGACGCTTACCCCGTCTATCCTCTAACAAACGGAAGATATCAATATATTTGCATTTCTTAATTTTTCCTGTGTGAAACCTCCTCCCAAAGCTCAGTAAGAGCCACTAGTGCCAGAGCCCCCTTGTCCCCCACATGGGCAGACTGACTAACAGAACCCCCTCGATACCAGGCAAGGAGGAGGAAGAGAAACTGGAGTCGGATGAACTAGACTTTGCGTTTCTTCTTGCCACCTCCTACCTTGACCTCAACCTTGTCACCAGCCTGAATGGACTCCTTAGTGCCACTGCCTCCCGCTAAGCTAGATGCACTAGTAACCACCTCACCAGAACCCACCACCCCACCCAACTCAGCAAGGGCCGGGCCACAAAGCCCCCCAGAAACAATACCCTGACCATCACCACCTACCACTAACCCAGAGAACAAAGGCACATTAGAAGGCTGGGACACGTCAGTAACTGGAAGGGTATTAAGAGAAAATGGAACAGCACCAGCTGAGAGACAGGATCACGCACTACCAAAAACTCACCAGGAGCAACGGTGCCATGCGGAACTTGAGGCTCAGCAGGACATGCAGGAACAGCAGGGCCCAAAGCAGAGACCAGCGACTGAAGACATCAGACCTTGATCCTCTCAAGGTGGAAGGACTGGGATAATCGGAGACTCCCTGCACTCCAGGCTGAAAAGCAGAATCAGAACAACCCAAGAGACCCCACAATATGCCCTGCTGGGAGCACCACAACCTGGGCCTAATTGGCTCCAGTACCTCCAAATGAACCAAAAACCGGAGTAACAGAAGCAGCACTCCACTCCCCAGAGGGAATGGGCAAAACACTCATTCCCAAAGGTAGAACTGGAGCAGATGAAGCAACACGAGCTTCAGAATCCCCAGCATTCAGCAAAGGATTTGGGGTTAACAAAGGAATGAGACCCCAAGGAAATGTCACTTGATAAAACCCCACTATGCACAGGAGGAGAGAAACCAGCGAATGGTTGTGGGGCAGAGCTCATAGAAATTGTGACATTAGGAAGAACCTGCGGAACACGCAGCAACTCAGACATTGGTAAGGACCGCCCTGGAAGGACCCCAGCCTGGCTGACTAGGCTAAATCTGTGGCCAGCAATGGAACCTAAGTGTGGAGAGAAAAGAATCCTGCTTGCTGCGGTAGACTGCACACTAGTGCAGGGAAGGAAAGAAGGAACCCCGGGTCCCACACCAGCACTAAAACTAGCTTGAGACAAAAAGGATCATGTGGCTTGCCTTGCACGTGACTGTCTATCAATGTGTCGACAAGCAGGAGAGACCCTGGAGTGCGAGGAATCGCCGACAAGGGAAGGAACACCTGCTCTGTGGAAGCTGAATCACCCCCTTCTGCAGAAGCGGAAACTCTGACCACCGCGCTTACAGACTCACCCCCCGACCGGCTCACTGCCCCTCGAGAAGAAAATGAGTCATGTACTGCCGCAGGAGCCTGCGCCGCAGCTCCTGGGCACATCCTACTGCGAGCAGGCATGCCTAGGCCCAACACCAAAGGATCAAGAGACTGAGCAAGACGGCCGCTCTAGGAAAAAAAGGAGGTGACATGAAGGTAATGTCCCCATTTATACCACCCCCCCTCGCCGTTCAAGGGAATTGATGCACACGGGTTGATCAACCAGGACCCGACAGGATCCTGCGAGGTCGCCCTAGTATATCAATTCAAATTTAAATCTCCTAATCCCCCCACCACCACCACCACCCGAACTGACTACCCAGCCTGCGAGGAGCCAGCCTGGCACCCATAGTATCATGGGCTTACCGAGACTGGGCTCCTTCAGCCCTTCCATAAGGTACAATGATAAAAGATGGGAAACGATTTCTCATGCATTAGGAAATCTAGTCAGCTTGTGATGCAAAGCAACAGGTGATATCTTTACACTGTTGTTGATTTCTGACTTGCATTCATGGACATGCAATTTTCAAGCCAGTTTAGCAAAAATTAGTAAAAGGTCTGCATGTACTACCCTGCTTCATTACTCTGGCATGACTATTGTATGACAGAATGATTTCCAATCTCATGTGTTTACTCCCAACATTCCTGCATCATACAAAACTAAGAAATGCTTAATCGCAACCTTTTATTTTTACAAGTGCTGACTTCCTGCCTATCCAGTGTTAGCAGTGGCTATCTCTGTAAATGAAACGCCCTACTTCTAATCTATAATTCTTAGAAGTGCAGGATACCAGCCTTGAATTAAGATATTAACTCCGGGAAAGACTATAAATTAAATCAATCTCCTCCAGAAACTTTAGAACTCTGTGTTTTCTTACATTCGCTTTTAAATCATAATTTAACATAAAAGCAACTTTCTCTGTAAGTTTTTAGCAAACTTTAATTGCATTATTTTCTTGTACCTCTATGATCTTGCTATTAAAGTTAACTTATGGGGAATTCCCTTAAAATGGCTGAAGCTGGCCCAAGATGGTGGCGTGAATAGATTTCCTCCAACGATGCGTCATAGAAACATAGAAGTGACGGCAGAATAAGACCAAACGGCCCATCCAGTCTGCCCAGCAAGCTTTCACACCTATTTGTTTTCATACTCTGTTACTCTGACTGCCGAGGTCAGGGCCCTTATTGGTAACTTTTTGGTTCCAATTCCCTTCCACCCCCACCATCGATGCAGACAGCAGTGCTGGAGCTGCATCTAAGTGAAGTATCTAGCTAATTGGTTTGGGGTAGTAACCGCCGTAATAAGCAAGCTACTCCCATTTGTTTACCCTGCATGTGCAATTCAGCCACTGTTGGTTGTCTGAATAAAAATCCTCTTTACTTAATTCCCTCTGATGCTGAAGCAGTGAGCTGCGATGGATACTTATTCCAAGTCAAATATCATGCTTAATTGATTCGGGGTAGTAGCCACCGTAACAAGCAAGCTACACCCATGCTTATTTGTTTACCCAGACTATGTAATTCATTCCTTGTTGGTTGATGCTGATATAAATCATCTTTTCTTCATTCTCTCTGCCACTGAAGCAGAGAGCTATGCTGGATGTGCATTGCAAGTGAAGTATCAGGCTTATTTGATTTGGGGTAGTAACCGCCGTAACAAGCAAGCTACTCCCCTGCTTTTTTCTGGATGCAAATCCTGTTTTTCCACATTTCCTCTTGCCGTTGAGGCATAGAGCAATATTGGAGTCGCATTAACTGTGTGTATGTTTATTGAATAAGGATATTAATCTCCAGGTAGTAGCCGTCATTCCCGCAAGCAAGCCACCCCTTGCCTCTTCTCTTCATTCACATCCTCTAGACTTTATGGCTCCACAGTGTTTATCCCATGCCCCTTTAAAATCCTCCTAAGGGAAAGGTTTGTGCTTTTCCCCCAGAGCCAACCCTACTTACTGGGCAGAGATAGATAACTTCCTTTGCGGCACATGGGGTGAAATTGTCTCTGCTTCAGCACTTGTAGAGGGAGCTCCGGCGCTGTATGGGGAACCCACCCTGAGTCCCCGATTGTCTGCTTCCACCGCTACCAGCGTCACTACTACTGACACAAGGAGCAGCGCAGAAAGATGACATCATCTCCGCGGCAGGTGGGGGAAACCGAAGCGGAGGAACCACAGCTCTGCTCAAGTATGCTGGCTGCAGCAACGCTGAAGGAGCCTGAAACACCAATATCACCGGTGGACCTTATAGATGAAGAAAGATAGATCTTGGCCGTGCAAGCGATGGACTCTTCTGAAGTAGCTGCAGTCGGAATAGGGGGTGAGTTTTACCAGCTTCCCCCAAAACCGGCTGTGGTAACTCTAGAAGCGCTCTGGGATCTGGCGGCTAGCCTTGGTGGGCTAGTAAAGGACGGCCAATATAAAAATGCTAATTTGGTTAAAGATATACAAGCCCTAAACTTGAATTTGGGAGGCCAGATTAAGGATTTGAATAAGAGTTGATTTGGTGGAGAAAACAACATTTCAAGCTCAGGTTTGCAATATCAAGCTGATAAAGGATTATGGAATCCAGTCTAGAAGACTGGAATACCTGGAAAATCATGTCAGGCATTTAAACCTGAGGTTTTTACGTTTTCCTTGTGTGTTGGGAAAGGACACCTACAGTACTCTTAAATTCTTTTTGGAAAATTTAAAATTTGTGGTTGAAAAAATCCCAATGGTGAATAAAGCGTATTTCGTATCTAGAGCTATTTCGTATCTAGTGCTAAAGATAAATCAGTTAGCTTACTAATCTGATTCAATTCTTGGAAAACTCAACAGCAGAGATCATTAATCGTGGAATGTTACTTGTGTCCTTTGTCGTAGAAAATGTGAGTGAAGTAATGAAAAGGTACTTCCAAAATATTTCCCTTACTTTCTATGATCAAGCTGTTAGAATATTTCCTGATTTTTCTAGGACAACCCAAATAAAGAGGGGGGAATTTCTTATCATGAGACCACAAGTATTACTGTTGGGTTATACGTTTATATTAAAATACCTTGTAGATGTGTGGTTTGAGGGAAAGAAGAATGTTTTGTTTTTACCCTGCCGGAACAGTTGAAATAATTAAATGCCAGGAGTTTGAATATCAACCCGGGGGTAACAGATCCCTAAGACAATCATGTAATTTAAATACCCACTGTACCCGTTAAGCCTGTTTTCTGGTTTTTGTTTTTTTTTCAATTCTCTCCCTTTGTATTACTGGGCCTTCAGTGTTTTTATTTTTTCCTCTTGGAAAAAAAGTGATGTAACTTTCAGTGTTTTCTTGTGAATGGGAAACTATATTAATGAGTTTGTTAGTGATATTACATCTCTTTTGCATTTTTTCTGTATGGAGTAAGATGTATGCTTTATGAAAAATTAATAAAATGTGAATTATAAAAGTAGTAATAAAGTTAACATATGGAAGCATACAAGATATAGGCAAGCTTAGTAAAAAGTTAATTAAGCATATGTCTCATCCTAGTTATATCAATTCAGTTTCCAGCACATTAGATATCTGCCTATACCCACATCCATACACCAACAACCTCTCTCCCTCCTCACCATCCCCCTAACTATCAACACCAGTGTGCTTAGTGTTAGATTCTTTCAACATTCCCTGACTGGTGACTCTTTTACAAAAAGGTGCAGTTTGTGATTACTGGTGAGGCTATCAGCCTGCCCTCATATGTAAAACAGCTTCTTATACAATGCACTATTACCAATAGCAAATTTAATATTAAGAACATGCCATACTGGGTCAGACCAAGGGTCCATCAAGCCCAGCATCCTGTTTCCAACAGTGGCCAATCCAGGCCATAAGAACCTGGCAAGTACCCCAAAACTATCCCATGCTACTGATGCTAGTAATAGCAATTTTTTTTGCATTGTTAATATATGCTTGTCCAAATGACTCTCTTATACTTTGTTACTTAACTAGTACCCCAGGCTTCTCATATAACTAAGTCTCTTTTTTTGGCCCCTTAGTTTTGTGTTTAACGACAACCTCCAGCATTTTCATCTTATGGATTCATATTGCAATGCTAAAGGTCAGCAGCTTCTCTGACAAATTCCTAAACATTTTCTTTGCTCATGTACACCTTACCTAGCTCCTGCAGATTTGAATTGTCTGCTCTGTTGCTACTGGCTAGTTGCAACTGTCCATTCCAAGCTGCAGTTCACTACCAATATCTCCATCTCCTTGTTTATACCTTAAACAAATTAATACAAATTATAAAACTTAGCTGTTAACATTCTACAGCATTATTTTTGAAGAGATGTGAATCATTTTAGAAATATCCTTCTCTTCCTCCCAGGGTATGTGTGCATGTGGACTATACTGATATTGCTGTTCCTGCCTCTGCACAGCACTCTCTGGTCCCCCCTGTTCTGTGCTACCTGCATCTCTAGACCCAAATCGTTCCAATCTGTCTGCATTTCTCTCAGGTCCCTTGCCCTTCATCTGTCTGCATCTTTTTGGTCCATCACAGTTTTGCATCTGTGTGAAACTTCTATAGGGTCCCTCATTGTCCTCTTCTGTCTTAATCTCTATCTGGTCCTATTTCATTTCTGATCTCTCTCTTCCTCTGGTCCCTTACTGTCTTCAGACTCTTGACTTTTATCTGTTTCTTCTTTATTTCATTGCAGATTTTACCATTCTACTGGCTCTATTGCCAGGTGCCAAAATTGTAAGTTCATGCGGTAACTGAAAAACATACTCTGTCCAGTCTATACAGCGCTTCTCTAGTTCCGTACATGCACGTGCCACATATAAAAATGTAACTTCGTACAGGTCATGTTAGAAAGTTTCTTAATGAGGAGGCTTACCTGATATCCAGCTGCTGCGCTACGGACCAGTCTCCGCGTTTGTTTCCTTTTTTCCAGGACCAGCTTGAACCCTGTCCTTTGGATCTCTTTGGTATTGGGATGGGAATCCTACATTCCTTGTTTTGTTCCTTAAAAACAATGCCTGGCTTTGCCATTATTCTAAATGAAACAACCAGTTGTATCTCTGGCAAATGTAAAACCTCTATTGCTTCTTTAAGCTATCCTATGCCCAAATGGTTCTGCCCCCCCCCCGCCCCCCTTTTCTTTTTTCCTGGCTTTATCTGTCTCCAAGGTTCCTCTGTTGTTTATTAGAGGATTGACCAGTTCAGACTTCCACAATGGCCAGGATACTTGCTAGCCCTGACAGTCTCCTGCCTCCCTCCTCCACCTCTCTCGGCTCATTTCTGGCCATGTCTGCACTCCCAGACAGCAGCCCTGGTTACGAGGCCTATATCCCTTACGAAGGCCGGATCTTCTACAGTGCAAATGTATCGGGGCTGGTACAGCTGGACTCTTTCATCCGCAACAGGTCTGACTTCCTGTTCGGCAAATATCTCACGTGAGAGGCATGAGACCCTCTGCCTAAGCCTACCAACCACCCCATGTACATGTATTAAACAACCCTCTGATCTCCCTGCCACCCGGCTGGCAAAGCGCCCGACAACTGCCGGTCCCAGTCAACTAGGAAACACTGAGGGGTGGAAGGGGGTGAGGGTAGAGCCGCAGGAATAAAAATGAGATTTCAATTTTAAAGAAGACGTTCTTTTTTGCCCCCCATCTCAGTCCAATTTATGTCAGTCGTCACCTAGTGGAAGACTGTGACTGGGTGAGGGTAATTTTTTTTTAAACTAGCAGTGTGCGTTCGGATTGCCCCTCTCCTCTGGCTAAAATGGTAGGTTCCAGTTGCTGGGGGCGGAGCATCTCTGCGAGCTGCTGCTGTGGTTTGAATCTTGTGCTGGATGAGCTCGGGTAGTGAGTGGCCGGGCTTGCACTTTGTCGCCTCCTATATGCTTTCGTTTGGTTGGCGGCGGAGGAGCCAGCCGTAGCGTTTTATTTTCTGGTAGAGCTGGGGGAGGGGGCGCTGAACTCGTCGGTACCTAATCGTGCATACTCATCCTCCGGGGCCCGTTAATGGAGCAGGCTGGCCGTGCCAGGACTGCAGAGGCGCCACTCGCCTGCAGCTCTTAAAGGCGGATCGCACCTCCTCTGCCGCCTCTCCCTATCCCGGCCCCGGCTTATCCACCTGCTGCAGTCTCTGCTGCCATGCCGACTGTCCGGAGGACAGTGTCTGACCTGCGCTCCCGGGCTGGTGGTGAGTACAGAGCTCAGCACACAGTCAGAGACGGTCTCTGGGGTTAAAGGAAAATGCTTGAGTATTAACAATAGGATATGGCCAACAGGGGAGCAGGGCTTTGATGCCCCGGGAGCTGGGCATGTGATTGTGTGTTTTTTTTTGTTGTTTTTTTTACCGCTGCAGGATACTGTTGTTTGGGAGGGGGCTCCGGTGCAGTCACACTGCAAAACCCGGGCTACCAAGT
Source organism: Rhinatrema bivittatum (assembly GCF_901001135.1). Lineage (NCBI taxonomy): Eukaryota > Metazoa > Chordata > Amphibia > Gymnophiona > Rhinatrematidae > Rhinatrema > Rhinatrema bivittatum. Next base: position 153,748,797 of record NC_042615.1, read on the forward strand.
GGATCTCTGGTGGAAAAGCAACACATGTGATACGCGGTGGTTCTGAGAGAGGAGCGAGTGCACAATGTGGACAGTTGAAATGCTTCGACCCTTACACCCTCCCTCCCAGCCCCCCTCCCCACCAACCCCCCTCCCTTACCTGATTACAAAGGATCACTCAGCTTAACATTCGATAAGTTTATTGGTTGGAATGAATAATGGCCGCAGCCCTTTAAATACAATAACAGCATATAATATATATATAATATATCAACAAGCTAACATAGCCTAAATAATGCAACTTGTATAACTTTCCATAACTTAAATATTGAATTGCCTCTTGGTGACCAGCGCTACCCCTTGCAAGGAAGTGTTAAGCTTGGAACCGGGCAGCTACCTCAGACACCTGGCCGTCGAAGCCACAGTGTCATGTGCCTAAGACCCGACCGTAAAAGTCAGCTGCTCGTTCTAAATGCCTCGGTTCCCTCCTCCTCTAGGCCGTCAAAGCGTCGAGGATCTGTGCGAGACCTGTTGGGCCGCTGGCCCCAGCCAGGGCCGCCTGCTTCAGCCCTCCAGGTGCCGCAGGCCCCCGGGCTGTGCCCTACTGAACCTTATGTGGGGGTGTGACTAGGCTGGTCACCGCGCCAAGGATCCCGGTAGCGGTACCGCTTACCGGGAGACCCCCAAGCCACGCACTAGGCTGCTGCGGCCAAAAAGTGGTAGGATAGCCTCAATCGCATCTTGGATATCAGAATTGAAAATATCCCACCCAATATCAGAGAGGTGTGTGCCATCTGGCCTGAATAAACCCGGGCTCTCGTCTAAGAGCTCGTGTTTAATACAGAAAGCATTGATAGTAGGTAAGAATTTAATGATCCATTTATTAATTTTTCGTCTAGCTCTATCAACAGCCAGATGCGATTGCTCACCCCTCCAAAACCTTCGGGGGGTAATAAGGGACCACAGAAGGACAGAGTGTGGGAGGAAAGAGCGAAGAGTTACTAAATCACTTTGCATTTTTCGCGTTAGCTCAACACTCTTAGAGATGGTAATGTCATTACCCCCGAGTTGTATGATGAGAGCATCTGGGGGGGGGATAAACCTTTAGCAGCTCTGCAACCATCGGCAACAACTGGACCCACCGCATCCCTGGTATACTTTTCCATAGCAGCGATACCCGCCGAGTAGCAAAGCCCAGGTGCTCTCCTTGTGGGCGCTGGAGGGCCCTCTTATGCGCCCAATGCACAAAAGAGTGGCCTACAATCCAGATGACACACATGCGTGAACTGTGATCTGTCGACAGAGGAAAAAGGAGTGTGTTATGAAATACAGTTAGAATACGTGAGCGGCCGAACATAGCGAGAAAACCGTCCTGATCGCCATCTGCCTATGGCCATGATCTCCCTGTCAGACAAACCCAAGCTAGCTGCCGTGGTTGCGGCCCCTATCCGAAAGGAGTGGGAAGAATAGCCCCGTACAGAGACTCCTGCAGACTGCAGAGCCTTGTGAAGGACGCGAGTGAATTGGTAACGGGTTAGTGGCTCCCGCCCAGCGTGTATCAGCAGTTGGCCGGCACCCAAAGGGCGCAGACGCAAGTATAAGCTGGTACAGAGCACTGGACAAGTAGCTTCGCCCGGCCATACATTGAGTGTAATGTCAGAACCGGTACCAAGTTGATCTGTCTTCGACCAACGGATACAGATGTGAAGTTGTTTTCCGTCGAGCGTGGTGTGTTCTCTCAGCAAGCAAGCGGGGGAAGGCCTATGTGCCGAATGGGCCGTAAGCTCATTGACACGTAAAGCCGCATAAAAGGAGAGGGAAAAGGCACATCTAAATAAATTGGCTTCAAAGGTATCAGCACAAACGACATCTAATGATTTGAATATCTGCCTCAGGATGTCTAATGATATGGGCCTACTAATGTCTTTTGTTATAGCCTCCCCCCTCCGCCAACCCAGCATAGCTCTTTTGATTTGGAATAGCGAGGCGCAGCTGGGAAAACCCAATATTTTTGAAAAGAAGGAAAGGCCTGCTAGTCTGCTAGCTACTGCTGCTCTGGATTTACCCTCCCTCTTGCAATGTAATATGTAATGCAATAGGGAGGACACCGATATAGGCCACATGTCACTGTTAACAGATTCAATGTCCATGAAGCTGCAGAAGTGTAACAAGGCATTTCTATAAGTCCGACGCGTGTTCTCAGATAATGATCCCAAGATTAAGTTCCAAAATTCGGGGGGCCAAGATGCCACACCTCCTCGGGTACGGGGGTAGGTAGGAGATCTGCTGTCGGGGCGTGGCATCGGAAAGCTGTCAGCTGTAAACGGGAGAGAGAATCAGCAATATGATTATGTACGCCGGGAATGTGCTTAGCATGGCAGGTAATATTAAAGCGCAAGCAGATGAGAACAAGCCGCCTTACGAGGGCATTGGACTCAAAGGTGCGAGCAGACAAGGCATTAATAATTTGTACCACAGCTAAATTGTCAGATCTGAAAACAATGTGCGATCTACTTAGTGAAGGACCCCAAATTACGAGAGCCACAATGATTGGGAACAATTCAAGAAAGGTAAGATCTTTAGCAATCTTGTGTTGTAACCAATGATGGGGCCAGCGTTCAGCGCACCATGCTCCCTGGAAATAAATGCCGAATCCCACACCTCCTGCCGCATCGGTGAATAGCTGAAGGTCATCGTTAAGCCTGGGGGGGTCCTGCCAAAATGAGACACCATTAAAATCACTCAGGAATGTTTCCCAAATGAGTAAGTCCTGCTTAATTGCACTGGTGACTCGTATACGGTGGTGTTTTTTGCGTACATCGGAGGTTGCCAAGGAGAGCCTACGTAGGAAGGCCCTGCCCATTGGAATGACTCTGGATGCAAAACAGAGTAGACCTATCAGGGATTGAAATTGATGTAAGGTTGCTTTCTTTACGCTGCGCATTTCACTAATAGCATCGCGGAGTCTGGCAATTTTATCCGCTGGGAGACGAGAAAACTGAGTATCAGCATCTAACTGTATACCTAGGAAGGTAATTGCCCTGGCTGGGCCTTCGGTTTTTTCTCCTGCTAATGGGACACCAAATTGAGAAGCGACCGCTTTAGTTGACAAAAGCAAGTTTTCACAACTGCGCCCAATCAGCAGGAAATCATCTAAGTAGTGAACAATCAGCTGGGATCCCGATTGCTGCTCAATAACCCAGTGCAAAAATGAACTAAATAGTTCGAAGAAAGCACAGGAAATGGAGCAGCCCATGGGAATGCATCTGACATAAAAGAATTGCCCTTTGAAATGGAAACCTAGTAGATGGAAGGAGTCTGGGTGCACCGGTAGCAGGCGAAAGGCAGATTCTATGTCAACTTTTGCCATATGCCCAAGGGGACCCGCATTCCTGATGAGGCGGATGGCAGAGTCCACCGAGGTGTAAGACACAGAGCATAGATGTGGATCAATGTGATCATTGACTGAATTGCCAGGGGGGAATGAAAGGTTATGGATGAGGCGGTAGCGACCTGTCTCTTTTTTGGGGACCATGCCAAGAGGGGAAACCACCATATTGGAAAAGGGTGGGTAGAGGAATGGACCTGCAATTCTACCTAAAAGTAATTCCGAGCGGATTTTCTTGGTCGCCTCCTCTTCGTGCTTAGCTAGAGAATGTGAGTTACTAGGAGGGGCTTGGGAGTTGGGGGCACCAAAATGACAAGGTATTCTAAAGCCGTACGAGAAGCCATTAGATATCTCCTCGGCTTTGTCATGGAAAGGATATATTTGAAGCCAGGGGCGCATTGCATCAACGCTGACTGGAGTTGGGGCTAGTGAATTCAGCTGGTCGGTTGTTGGAAGGCATATGGGGTGGACGGCGATCCTTTGAGCTCCGGCATTGGGCCGTGGGGTGAGACCCGAGGCCACAGGAGGAGCACGGGTGCTTGAACTTGCAGTGTGCCCATGTGCAGAGGCCAGCGTTAAACTGCCTGCACACTTCACGTCTGCCGGTGCCGTGGAAGGAATACCTGTTGCGGGGAGAGGCAGGAAAGGGTTTTTCCTGCCAGGTGGACTTATGTAACGTCATCTCGTCCAGCCATAAGTCCAACAACCTGTGTTTCCAGGTAAGAGAGCGGTTATAAGCCATAGCCTTCCTGAACCGGATATCATAGTTTAACCAAGCCCAGCCGCCTCTCCGCTGGGCTTTCATGATGGTGTCCAAATACCTGATTAGGAACGGGGATTGCTCAGGCTCCCGCTCAACAATGACACTGATAAGGATGTGGAATGCTTTAACCCAATTGTGTATAGTTTTTGCAATTTTTGGGCGTCTATCTTTTACAAAAGTCGGACCCTCTTTGTCAGGCTCAGTGTCCAAATCCGTGATCAGCAAAGAAAAAATGTCAATGAATTCCCTGTTCCATATCTTGTTTTTTGTCGTGAGAGGGACGCTGTGAGCTAGAGAGGTCACTCCGCACAATACCTCTTCCGTCAGCTCAGAGGCCTGGGGTCCCTGAGGGACCGAATTCGGTGGTGTAGTAGGTGAAGGGGACGCAATTGGATTGGAGATGGGGGGAATCGTGAGGACTGATGGAACATCAACATGGGGGACTGGGACCACCGTTGGAAGACTGAGTAAGGAAGCCGGGCTGGACGGTGCAGCGTCGCTGTTAGGGACCACGTCCCAGACCAAAGCGGGTGAGCCAGAACTTTTACGTCCAGCTGACCGTTTTCTTTTAAAGGATTTAAAAACATTGCAAATAGCTCTAGCTAGAGCTGTGTCGTCGTCGCTGCAGTCAGATGAAGAAACAACGTCCAAATGAGCATTGGGCTTACCTCTAATCCTAGTAGGAAAGGAGTCAGCGGTAGGTAATGCATGTTCGAGGCAAGATGCCGCCGGTTGAGCTGCCGGCAGCGACCTGGCAGGGCCACGCCGGGCGCTTGTTGACTCCCGGGTGCTTGTTGACTGTCTGCGGCTTGAAGCGGATGCAGAGTCTGGACCTGGAGAGCTTCGACGTTCCGAGATGGGTCTAGGTCGTGCTGGACGCACATGGCGTGACGTCTTCTTTGCGGTTTTGGGCGGGCTAGGTGGTTGCATCACCGGGATGGGAACTTGAATAGCAGGAATAGGTGCTGGAGCCGCTGGAATTGGATTTTTTGCCGCAGCGGCCATGCACTCCTTGACCCATTCAGTCCCATGGGCAGTTGCCTGTTCTCGAATCTCCGCTAACAGCAGATCCATATCTGTCAAGCCCCCTGTTCCTGGCAGCGATCCCTGGGCTTGAGGTTGTATGACTTGAGGTCGTATGGATGTCGGAGCAGAATTCTTCTGGCTCGGTTGAGCTCCCGGTCGTTTAGACTTCTGGGTTCTGGACCTTTTGAGAGCCCTAGAGTGAGGTAATGTGACATCTGATGCAGGCTCCGGTAGCGAGGCATCAGCAGGTGTACAAGATGTTGTATGTGCCTGATCTTGCATGATGGAAGCCATGTGTAGAGAGCTGGAAAAGTAATAATAAATGACAGCAGGAAGGCAAGCAAAGCGAAGCACAAGGAGTAAACAGCAAATAATTTTGTAAATTTACTAGCAATGTACAATGTGCCCCTAAACATGGCTGTCTGCCATGTGCTCTGGGCCCCCCCAAACATGGCCGCCTGCCATGTGCTCTGGGGCCCCCCCAAACATGGCCGCCTGCCATGTCCTCTGGGCCCCCCCCCAAACATGGCCGCCTGCCATGTGCTCTGGGCCCCCCCCCCAGACATGGCCGCCTGCCATGTGCTCTGGGCCCCCCCCAAACATGGCCGCCTGCCATGTGCTCTGGGCCCCCCCCCCAGACATGGCCGCCTGCCATGTGCTCTGGGCCCCCCCCCCAGACATGGCCGCCTGCCATGTGCTCTGGGCCCCCCCCCCAGACATGGCCGCCTGCCATGTGCTCTGGGCCCCCCCCCCAGACATGGCCGCCTGCCATGTGCTCTGGGCCCCCCCCCCAGACATGGCCGCCTGCCATGTGCTCTGGGCCCCCCCCCCCAGACATGGCCGCCTGCCATGTGCTCTGGGCCCTCCCCCCCAGACATGGCCGCCTGCCATGTGCTCTGGGCCCCCCCCCCCCAGACATGGCCGCCTGCCATGTGCTCTGGGCCCCCCCCCCAGACATGGCCGCCTGCCATGTGCTCTGGGCCCCCCCCCCAGACATGGCCGCCTGCCATGTGCTCTGGGCCCCCCCCCAGACATGGCCACCTGCCATGTGCTCTGGGCCCCCCCCCCCCAGACATGGCCGCCTGCCATGTGCTCTGGGCCCCCCCCCCCAGACATGGCCGCCTGCCATGTGCTCTGGGCCCCCCCCCCAGACATGGCCGCCTGCCATGTGCTCTGGGCCCCCCCCCCCAGACATGGCCGCCTGCCATGTGCTCTGGGCCCCCCCCCCCCCAGACATGGCCGCCTGCCATGTGCTCTGGGCCCCCCCCCCCCCAGACATGGCCGCCTGCCATGTGCTCTGGGCCCCCCCCCCAGACCTGGCCGCCTGCCATTTGCTCTGGGCCCCCCCCCCCAGACATGGCCGCCTGCCATGTGCTCTGGGCCCCCCCCCCCCAGACATGGCCGCCTGCCATGTGCTCTGGGCCCCCCCCCAGACATGGCCGCCTGCCATGTGCTCTGGGCCCCCCCCCCCAGACATGGCCGCCTGCCATGTGCTCTAGCCCTGCTATGTGCTCTTTTCGCCCCTCACCCCATAATTTTATTTTATTATTATTATTATTATTTTTTTTTTTTTTTAATCCCAGGGCAGCCGTTAGAACCATAACCTGCCAGAACGGGAGAGAAATTGTTGGCTGCTGGCTTTTATAATACAGCGATATTGTAAGTGCAGTAACGTACTGTAAATGCACTTTCTGCTATAAAAACAGTTTTAGTGAGAGCAAAGGCTAAAACCCATCAGAAAACAGGAATGGCACCAGAAGCATTCAAAACATTTACAAATGAGTAAATACAACCACGGTGCACAGTAGAATGGAAATAATAAAATCAGAGAAAATGTGAAACTTTACAATCTATAGCATATTATATTGAGGCGTGGGCCACTGGCCCTGAAAGGAAAAGCTGTACTGCTGTTCTTAAATGCAATATATGAGATTAAATAAACCAAAAGCGAAGGACTGCTGTCCCTACTCCGGGTGCCGTAGAAGGTACGCAAAGGACTGCTGCCCCAAGTATATGAACAATGTATAGGAGTGCTGTGCGCAGGCAGGTATGAGGAAAAGGACCGCTGTCCCAGCAAAAGTATAGGAGTGCTGTGTGCAGGGAGGCATGAGGAAAAAAGGGGACCGCTGTCCACAGATCCTTATAAGGGGTCACTGGCCCTTTAAAACAAAGTGAAAGCAAGTAAGGCACGGCACAGTTAATGGGATTGCTTTTCCCTGTAGCAGCTTATGAAGTAAAGCAAGCATAGGTAAAAGCAAGCATAGCTAACGGCTGGGAAGGTTCCAAGACCATGGGGGAAGGGTAGGAATCTGTAATAAAACAGGGTTGGGTTTGTTTTTGGTTTTTTTTTACAATACCTTGTGATGAATTGAGGAGTTGATCAGTTCAGCCTCAGCGACACCCTTTCCCTGCAGCAACGAGGTCTCTGGAACCAGCGGGGGAGGAAAGCAAGGAAGCAGTGCAGAGCAGCGTGTGGGGCTCACTGAAACGATTGAGCCAGCAACAAAAAGCAGCCTGGGAATCCCCGCAGGAGATTCACAGAAATCAGCAGCTCACAAGGTAAAGCTAGCAGCGTTTTGGGGCTCGATGAAAAGATTGAGCCAGTAAGGAAAGGCAATCAGGGAATCCCCGCAGGAGATTCACAGCATCAGCAGCACACAAGGCAGAGCCAGTGCCGGCCGTTCCTCAGGCGAAAAGGGGGTCGCCCAAGCCGTGTGCCCCCTTTTCAACCCGGGAAACGCCTTCCCCACCCACATTGTGCTCGCTTCCCCAAAGAGTCGCGAGTTCTTTATTGTTGGGTCGGATTTCATTATGTATTTTTATTCTCCTGGCAAGGGTGATGGACCGAACAAGTCTGTCTTCTTCCTCCTTTCTACCTATTTATTTTGTTCAGAGTGTTTGTCTGCTAATCTAACTTGTAGGTTCCTATTGGATTACAAAACAAAAACAATTAAAATATCAAGATTACAATAGTAGCAAAAGACTAACTCGGACAAACCATGATACTTTTGTAGTACAGCTTGATCACAACCATCCACCTGCATAAAGCAGCATCACTGGATTGACCAGTTCAGACTTCCACAATGGCCAGGATACTTGCTAGCCCTGACAGTCTCCTGCCTCCCTCCTCCACCTCTCTCGGCTCATTTCTGGCCATGTCTGCACTCCCAGACAGCAGCCCTGGTTACGAGGCCTATATCCCTTACGAAGGCCGGATCTTCTACAGTGCAAATGTATCGGCGCTGGTACAGCTGGACTCTTTCATCCGCAACAGGTCTGACTTCCTGTTCGGCAAATATCTCAGGTGAGAGGCAAGTGACCCTCTGCCTAAGCCTACCAACCACCCCATGTACATGTATTAAACAACCCTCTGATCTCCCTGCCACCCGGCTGGCAAAGCGCCCGACAACTGCCGGTCCCAGTCAACTAGGACACTGAGGGGTGGAAGGGGGTGAGGGTAGAGCCACAGGAATAAAAATGAGATTTCAATTTTAAAGAAGACGTGCTTTTCTGCCCCCCATCTCGGTCCAATTTATGTCAGTCGTCACCTAGTGGAAGACTGTGACTGGGTGAGGGTATTTTTTTTTTTTAAACTAGCAGTGTGCGTTCGGATTGCCCCTCTCCTCTGGCTAAAATGGTAGGTTCCAGTTGCTGGGGGCGGAGCATCTCTGCGAGCTGCTGCTGTGGTTTGAATCTTGTGCTGGATGAGCTCGGGTAGTGAGTGGCCGGGCTTGCACTTTGTCGCCTCCTATATGCTTTCGTTTGGTTGGCGGCGGAGGAGCCAGCCGTAGCGCTTTATTTTCTGGTAGAGCTGGGGGAGGGGGCGCTGAACTTGTCGGTACCTAATCGTGCATACTCATCCTCCGGGGCCCGTTAATGGAGCAGGCTGGCCGTGCCAGGACTGCAGAGGCACCACTCGCCTGCAGCTTTTGAAGGCGGATCGCACCTCCTCTGCCGCCTCTCCCTGCCCCGGCTTATCCACCTGCTGCAGTCTCTGCTGCCATGCCGACTGTCCGGAAGACAGTGTCTGACCTGCGCTCCCGGGCTGGTGGTGAGTACAGAGCTCGGCACACAGTCGGAGACCGTCTCTGGGGTTAAAGGAAAATGCTTGAGTGTTAACAATAGGATATGGCCAACGGGGGAGCAGGGCTTTGATGCCCCGGGAGCTGGGCATGTGATTGTGTGGGTTTTTTTTTGTTTTGTTTTTTACCGCTGCAGGATACTGCTGTTTGGGAGGGGGCTCCGGTGCAGTCACACTGCAAAACCCGGGCTACCAAGTGGATCTCTGGTGGAAAAGCAACGCATGTGATACGCGGTGGTTCTGAGAGAGGAGCGAGTGCATTATTGTTGGGTCGGATTTCATTATGTATTTTTATTCTCCTGGCAAGGGTGATGGACCGAACAAGTCTAGTCTTCTTTCTACCTATTTATTTTGTTCAGAGTATTTATTGTCTGCTAATCTAACTTGTAGGTTCCTATTGGATTACAAAACAAAAACAATTAAAATATCAAGATTACAATAGTAGCAAAAGACTAACTCGGACAAACCATGATACTTTTGTAGTATAGCTTGATCACAACCATCCACTGGCATAAAGCAGCATCATTATATGACTGAAGTCTTTTGTTAGTTGTGATAGTATGCGTTCGCTCAAACATACAGGGCTTGTATTTATTCAAATAAAGCATGCTGGGAATCAACCAGTTTATTGTAAAAATTTTTCAATGTAGCAGACTATGCCGCCGAGAGCAATGTATAAGAATTAGTTTAGGTTACAGGCTTTTTGATTTGTTCCACAAAGAATTGTTAGGCAGGGATTTGTTATATAGGGATACCACTATCTCAGCTCTCAATGTTTATGGCAAAAGTGAAACGTACAGAGTATAGATTGATTTTCCTTGAGTCATGCCTTTCATTTAGATGGACTTTTTTTTTTTTTTTAATGCATCTGACAGAGCCTGATAAAAAGAAATCACTTTTGATAAGTGTTATCCTTGGTATATAACTTGAGATCTTTTGTTCAGTGAGTAGGCAATTTCTGAGATGGACCATTTTCTTTCTCAGCTCAATGCCAAAATTGTTATACCTAGGCTATTTGTTCATAGTAGTTGTCAACTCTAAGCAACAGGCAAGAACGGCTTCCCTTCCTTCCAAGAAAAGGTTGGGCGTTGCTCTGTTGCATGACTTTAGTGGCCTGCCTGCCTGCCAGGGAGAATGTTCTGTATTTCTTATCAATTAATCTGAGTTATGGGAAATATTCATTATAGTAAAATGGAAAAACAAAGCATAAATTAGTTTGTTAAAAAACATTTTTAGCCAGTCTACCATTAAAGAAGAAAATAAATACTTCCATTTCTCTAGTCTGTGCTGGCTTGTAACAATCAATTTGTAACCTCCAATTGCAAGATAGACAAATAGTCAAACATACAAGAACAAGGCAATATTACATATAGAATAAAAGGTGCTATCATTTAGCCCCAGACTGAAACATATCTTCCCCTTTCTTCTTTACCAGTGTGCATTAATCTCAGGAGAGCTATTGGATTGAATGGTGAAGTTTTTAGCCTTCACTGCTGAAGAGCGAACTACTTGGATTTTATTGGGTTAATTTTGCTATTGGTGAGGGGGGAACAGCTATTTTATGTAGTCCAGCTATGTGTTGTGCTGACATAGTAACATTTTGATGTTATGTGACTCTGATATCAGAACTTGACCAAAGGTAAATGAGGAGGTGTTATGTTTGCTGTTGAAAGCAGGAAGTAAATTATGCAGATAGTTTAGGAAATAATATTGAATTGATATTTGAAACTAGTTATGTGCACAGCTTCTGGGCTGTGATCATATTTCATTGCCAACAGCAAATAGCCTGAAGTTTGACATGCAAGTAAAATTGGAAGAAGGTATTTGTGAAAAAGCAGTGAATTCCTTTGTTTTGAGCACACATCACATTTTCAGTTGCACAAAGGAAATTTAGTAATCTTGTTACAGTGCAGGTTGCAGTTGGCTCATAGGAAGTTCATTAGCTGCTATAAAAATGACATGTGATGTGATGAGCATTGTAATTTTATTTTTAAATATGAGGTCAAATATGTAATTTTATGATTTTCTGACCTATTAAGAATGTATATCTGAGCTTTCAATTAATAGCTCACTTATAAGAAAAATTATAAAAATTAGTTATCTCAAGATGGCTATGTTTTCAAAATGTTTATTTAAATTACAGCATAAATCATACAAGTCAATCAGAATATTATCAAATACATTAATCAAGCAACATGTTTCAGTGAGATCCATAATAGTTCAAAAACTCATGGCCATTTATACAGAGTAGGTATTGTTTCTAGGTAGTTATGCACAGGATAATATTTTTTCCCTTTTCTCCCCTAAATTACAGCACAATGACCTATTCTCCTGCCCACCTTCCCCACCTTTCAAGTTTTCCTCCATCCACACTTCCCAAACACAGATCATTCATACCCATTTGCTTTGGGTTACAGTGTTAATTGGGGAGGTGTTTTAGATGTAGATGAGTTACCAGCTGAGGTCTAAATGGAACATGCAAGGTCTCTGTCTTTACATAAATAGGGTGATAAATGTGAAGACCAGACAAGGATCTATAGCTTTGCTTATCCTGTTATTACTATTACCTTAGAAGTTCCTTGGCAGAAGAATGAGTGTGGAAGGACGGACTGGAAAGTATTCTTGGGAGTTATTTTACCATTACTGTGCTTTCATCATCGTTTAACCAACTTTAGCCTCTTTGTATGTGAAATGAAAGTAAAAATCTTTACTCTGAAGTCACATTTTTCCAACTAGATAATACTACTGGCCTTATGTACATATTTTAGCCAGTGTGAAGAAGTGCTATCATGCAATTCTGTTTTCTTCTTTACTTGAATTGATCTTCTACTTACTTTAGTATCAGTCTAACAGATGTGCAGATTGTCATGCCAGTAGCCATTTTTGATTTGAGTTGTACAGCCTGCAGTCTCAGCTGCCATGTGGAGGAGGGAATGTATTCAGATTAGGCTTTCATCTTTATGCCAAAGTATCATTTCCATTAATTAGATGTTCTGGTTTAGTCAGCTTGAATCAGGAAAACTTTGAGCAGCTTGCTGCTTCAACGGCAGGGGGATGAAGAAAAGAGGATTTATATTAAGACAAACAAGAAGGACTAAATTCTGCATTGTTTAATCTCTCCCCTCTTCCAGTTCCAAGTTAATTTTCCCTGTTTTATTGTAACTTTCTCACACCCTTTAATTGTTTCACTGTATTTAAAGTTCACAGTTTTATTGGGAATATTTATTACGTTACGCTATACTTTACACACATGGTTATTTGTAAACCCGGTTTAATGTGATGCCTGTCATGAAACTCGGTGAACAAAAATAATAAATAAATAAATAAATAAATTGCACAGGCTGGGAAAACAAATAAGCGTGGGAGTAGCTTGCTTATTGCAGCGGTTACTACCCCTAACCAATTAGGCTTGATACTTCACTTTTATGCAGCTCCAGCACTGCTCTCTGCATCAATGGCAGGGGTGGAAGAAAATTAGAACCAAAAAGTTACCAATAAGGGCCCTGACCTCAGCGGTCAGAGTAACAGATAAGTATGAGAAAAATAACTGTGAAAGCTTGCTGGACAGACTGGATGGACTGTTTGGTCTTCTTCTGCTGTCATTTCTATGTTTCTGTAAGTGAGTTAATTTTCTATTACAGGATTCTGATAATGTCCAATGTCTCGGGGTATCTGGCTTGTTGGCAGGATGCAACTAATTTTACCACTATAGCAGTTGCTATGCTTTTGTCCCATGCAAGACAGGGTTTGTTTGTGGGTTTTTTTGTACATTCTTAAGAAGGAAGTGTTTTCTCTGTCAGCTTTAAGAAGCATGTATCTGTTATCTTTCTATTTTTCCCAATAAAAGACAAAATAAGTCGATTTCTCTAGTGTCACAATATGTGGAGTCAGTTTCTTGAGGTTTCCATTTACATTTTTCTGCATGTTTCCATTTCTAGTCAGCTAAACTGTAAGTTGTGAAATTCTGTCTTGCATGTGAAAAAGGTTGGGGCATTGAGCAAGAGTAGTTGAAATCTATATCAAGCTGTCCCATCATTCTGTAACACCACAAAAATTGCTATACATCAGGATTAATTGTAATATGTTTTCGTTGAACCAGTTGTATTTTTCAAGGGTGTCAATACAGTCAGGTGATAAAAAGACAATGTATAGAATCTAAAAATTCTCTGTTTCCAGGCTAACATCTTTAACCTGTTTTTTTAGTTCCTCGTTTTTATGTCTTGTCTTGTGTTCCCTTATGGGGTTTTACATCATTCTTTGCTCAATAATAATCATTTTTCCCAATGCTGCTCAAGGTAGCTTATGGCATTATTAGATTTTAGGTACAGTAAGCTTTTTTTTTTCTCTCCCAAAGAGCTTATAATCTAAGCGGGTACCTGAGACGATGAGAGAAATTGAGTTGCCCAAGGTCACAAGGAGTGTGGAAAGTGGGACATGAATGCTGGCTACCTTGGCAACTATCTCAGCCCCATTGCTTTAACCATTGGGCCACTCTTTTATATATTGACCTCATGCTTAAAGTGCAGAAATTGTATAATCAAATTGTACAGCAGTCATTCTTTTGAAGATGACAGTGGACTAAAAGCTTTATTATCAAGCTTGTATGGAAATGCTATAGATAGTTAAGAATGCATACATCCAAACAAACAAACAATCTTTGTCTAAGTACTAGATTCAAAATAAAATACTTTATCCACCATGCATTCTGTGACACACACAAAATTGCTTCCCAGCGAAGCTAGTGATGGTCAAAACAGTCAAAATTCAAGAAAGCATGAAACAAGCAGAGAGGATCCTAGATTCAAGTTTGTGAGAATAAAGCCTAAGGCTATGCAGACTTAATAAAGCCTTAGGCCATGGCCAAGGAACAGACAAATTGGCTGGCCCTTGCAGTTCTTCTTCCCTGCTGTCTGTTTCTAGGTTTATCAATAAATAGATCAACAAGATTACTGCGCATAATTACAATCTTGAAGAGATGTGTAAGTACTAGCATGATACAAGTGTAACTTACAAATACCATTTTCACCTCATCTCCATGGCACCACTTACGGTACGTTTCTATATGAGATGGAAACAAAGCTTGTTAAATAGTACTGCTGATTAATAAACTAATACCATATTTCAGATTTACAACTATATTTAATTCATAAACTCCATTAACTAGAAATTTTGACTTTTCTTTTCTTCCTGCTAGACTAGTCCTTACTCATGAGAATTTCCTGTCCTCAGCTGTTGGAGACAGGAAACGCCTTCTTTTCTTTTCCATTGTGACCTTGTGTCCAGCTATAAAGAGGGTGTGGCCTTAGGCAGCTGTCAGTATTCGCTATCTCTAGCAGTTGCAGATTAGTGAAGACAGCCTCTCAATCTGTTCACAGGGGCCTGGTAGAGCCTACTGGCTCTCCTAGGGCAATGGTCCTTAGGGACTACTTCTCACAGTTGAAATCTGTTCCCAGATTTCCTTTTTGGTTGAGCCTCCTTTAGGCTTTGCTCCCTGTCAGGCCGATTCAGTAAAGTCTGCGGGAGAGTGGACGAACGCCTGCTCTCCCGGCTCGCGCACAGGCGAGTGGCCTGTGCACGCGCTTCTCTATTTAAATGAGGCCCGGCGGTAGAAACGGGCAAAAGGAGGCGGCTGTCAGCGGGTTTGACAGCCGACGCTCAATTTTGCCGGCGTCGGTTCTTGAGCCCGCTGACAGCCACAGGCTCGGAAACCAAATGCCGGCAAAATTGAGCGTCTGGTTTTCGACCCAACAGCCGCCGGCCCATTTTAAATTTTTAGGCGCTAATTTCTGAAAGTATCCCGCGCGCATACCTAATAGGGCCATCAACATGTATTTACATGTTGAGGGCGCTGTTAGATTCCACGGGTTGGACGCGCGTTTTCCACCCCTTACTGAATAAGGGGTAAGGGAAAACACGCCTGTATCGGCCTGTGTATCGTTAGAGGTCTAACGGAGCCTTCCTTAGGCTTGCCCTTACTACTCTCAGGGGTCTGGTTAAGCAGCCCTGGTAACTGTTTCCATCCCTTGGGGGGGGGGGGGGGAAAGAAGGGGTAAGTCAGGAGTTGGAATCCTCTCCCATCCCCTCACTTTGCCTCTCCCTCTTTGCTCTTTACCATAAAACTGCCAAAAAAAAAGGAAGGGTGGAGGAGTAAGAGAAAAAGAGAGGCCTTGCATTGTCTGGGGGTAAGCACAAATAGTCTGGCTTCCTGGCGTTGGTGAGTACTGTTTCTTTTATTCCAAGCAGAGTACATTTAAGGGAGCAGACTGTGCTGGGGTTTTCTGTAATTGCGGCATCAGCTGTGGTAGCAGTTAGAAAGGCGTGGCCAGCAGGTCCCACTCTGTGGTGTATTGTATGAAAAAAGGAGGGAGGAGGGGGGCAAACAAAGGAAACCATCCCAGCTATAAATAGAGGCTGGGATGCTCAGCTTGAGGCATCCAAGTAACGGGCTTGTTGTGCCCCGTGTGTGATCGGGATGTGCAGCCAGGATTGCAGGAAGTGTCTGCTACTGATTCTTCCTCACTCCTTGGAGGAACAAGGGGATTTTATTCAATGTCTTATATTCTGTAACTTCCAATCAAAACATGACCAGTGAGGTGTACAAAAAACATCCACAATAGTAACACAAACCACCATCAATAAACATAAAACAAAACAGCCCTTGGATGCTTCCCTAAATAAAACTGCCTTTAGCCATTTCCTAAACTCCTTTACATCAGGTTGTGCTCAAAACTGACCTGGAATAAAGTTCTGCATTTGTTGCTGAAACATAGGAAAAAGCTCTGGATCTGGTTTTTTGTTTGTTTTTTTTTTGCAATTGATAATTACGAAGCCCTGGAACCCGCAACATCATTTTATCTACTGATCTTAACTGTCTGCTTGGTTTATACAATTCAGGTTTTTTCTGCACTAAGCAAATAGAATTTGTGTGGAGAAGTTTATGAATAATAGTAATTGGCTTAAATTTAGGAAGGCCGACCCTGGCAGCAATTTCAGATGCAGGCTTAGGAGTAGCCCCAGGATCAGATGTGGCTACACAAGAAAAACCTTTCATTCCGTGGGGGCTTATCCCCTCAGCCCCTTCCTTGTGATTGGCAGGGAAGCAGGGCCCCCTTTGGATTTGATGATGTCATTTTCTCCAGAATTTGTTCTCATGCATCAGGCCTTTTTTATTTATTTATTAATTTTTATATACCGGTGTTCAATTTTACATATCACATCGGTTTACATTTAAACAAAATTTGCAGGAACTCATGCGTTACCTTTGTTGAATACATTAAACATTTAAATATGGGGATTATTAACAGGGGATATAAAAGAACATGGGTAATGGCTAACACTGTGGGATGCACAAAGGGGAGTACCCTTTGTGGCGCCCCTTCAGCGAGCGACGCCTGGTGTTCTGGTGCCGTTTAACGTCCGTCACATTCCTCAGTGATGTCAGAGGGGGCGGGTCTCCCAATCGAGAATCACACACCGCCCCTCCCCTCTCAGTTCCAGATGGATTCTTTTGTGCGATGCAAAGGGTCTGGTTGGAGCTACCCGCCCCCATCCTGGGTCTTCTCCTGCTGCTGACTGTGGAGTGAAGAAACAGCAAGGTTCTAGATGGCCTTTTTAGCCAACACTATGTATGATCTTATCAGGATAGCATCCCATGCAGCGCTAGGAGGCTCCAGTGGCTCGTTAAGTGGGTGACGGATGCCGTATCCAAAGCCAGTCTTTGCAAGCTGTCCTTCAAAGGGTGGGCCTACCTTTTGGGAAGGAATTGGAAAACACAGTTTAAGTATTGAGGGGAAACCAAACCCTCAGAGGCTTCAGGAAGATAAGCCACAATTTAGGTGCACAGGGTCTGAGATGTCGGGGCTTCAGAGTACTGAAATTTAAAATCGTCAGATACCCATCCCAGCAGGCTAGTGAATCTAAGACCCATTCCTTTTCGGGCACAAAAAAAATCAAAGGGCAACTCCTCCACAGCCGTAGGCTCTGCTCATTCACACCAGTGATAGTGAGTCTGCAGGTCCATCCTGTAATAGTTCTAGTAGGCAGATGCCTTCAGCTATTTTACATTGAATGGACCCACATTACTTCAGAAGAGTGGATATTAGATACCGTTCAAAGAGGGTACCCAATAGAATTGGCCCTGGTCCCACAAGCCTTTATGGCCTCTGTAATGTATTCGGACTGGCTGCAGTCACAAGAACAGTTTCAGAAATACCACAAGATTTGACTAACTAATTTTGGGTGCAATTATTTATTTACAGTGCCTCACAAGTGCATAAATCAAAATAGCTCACTTTGCATCAGGCACACATATTAGGTAGGCATGCAGCATACGGTTATGTGAGGTCCTACCACTTCCTCCTGAGGCCGCCTCTAGCTCTCTAGGCCTGGGTTCTTTATGGTAGGGGGAAGGGAACATCCCTTCACCCAGAATCCCTTGTGGTGGAAGACTGGGTTAGATACCTGAACCGGGCTCCTTAAGGTAGAATCAGGGAGTTGTTGGCATACTCCGTCACATGCCCTCTCCCTCAGCTCAGCCTTGTCAGGTAGAGCGTCCAGATGCGCCTGGGGTACACCCTGGCTCGGCTTCCAGTACTGTCCCCACTATCCATGAGTTGTCTCCATACGGTTGCAAAATGGGGATAATCTTGACCCAGGATTACTGAGTTCGGGGAGGACATCCGCTTCTAGGACAGCTTGTTCTGTGGACATGGGAGGTTGAACACTTCTATTCATCTTCATGTATACATGTTAATGTCTCTTTCCTCTTATAGCTGATGGGTACTTGACACAGCAAGTCCTGGTGAATGAGTGTTTTTGCTACAGCTGGGATCCACCAAGGCCTGGGTAGAAGTTCCCTCCATTTCTACCTGGATTATAAAATCTTTAAGTCATGCATGCAGGACATCCACAAAATTGTAGCTTTGGAGTTTTGACAACATGATCCGAAGCGTGTTTCCACGTGTATTTATCATTCTGGGGCTCTGTTCCCATTCTTTGCTTTTTCTTGTGTTGCTCTGCTAACTTGCGATCACACTCCAGATCATCAAGCCAAGGACATTCTTCTTTTGCATGACCTTCTGTTTTACAGAAGCACACTCCAGTAGGGCCGATCTGTTTTCTGCTCTATCAGGTTCATTTGAAGTCTCTTCGGTTTCTGGCTGCCTATATGGACAATGGTCGTCTTGCCCCTTCTCCGCACAAAAGGCTACAAACCCCCATTTGTTCCCTTCTCTCTGGATTCCCCTTTTTCTTTCAGGTTGCAGGTCGCTGCTTCATAGCATTATTTTTAAGTATGCGTACTCCTTCTTCTGGCACTGGCTGTGTCACCAGGCGAATATCGATTTGGTTTGCTTTGGCCATATCGATATGGCCCTTGCCATAAAAAAATAGGACAAAATGGTGACAACACCAGAATGGGGCTCACAGGAGGCCTTTGCTGTCCTCATCAGGGTACGGTGAGGCTGCATAGAGCTGAAATCGTAACAAACTCCATGCAAACTTCCAAAAAAGCAAAGTACAAGTTGAATAGTAAAGGAGAGAGAATAGATCCTTGGAGTACCCAAAATGGCAAATTGGAAAAGTCATTTTTCCAAAGATTAATACATTGAAATTCCCAGGGAAAAAACCAAGCAAACTGAAAACAAAGGTCCCAACCAATAAGTCAAAGATCCTATATACTCTTAAGGATGTGACTTGTAGTCAGAAATGTCTGCTCTATGGTGTTTATAACTAAAATATTTGTCTTTTGGTTAAGTATATTACTCCATTAAATTTACATGGTCACTTTTGTGATGGCTTTTTTTTTTTTTTAATTTCTTTTGCATTTGAGTGGCTTGAGCAACTCCTTACTTCTGTAGCCTACCCAGCTTATTGCCTTTCTCTGGGACTGAAGTAATAAGCTGAGCATTAAAACTACGTTCTGAAATTCAGCACACAATTTCTTAATGCATACGCTAATTTTTTTTTTTAACTCCTTATACAGTAATGGCATGCTAATGCATTTAGATATAAAAAGAAAATGCACACAAACCGGAAAATGTTTGAAGAAAATGCTTAGCGCATATAAAACCATGATTTGTGCACATAGATCATGTTTTCTGTGCAGAAAATCCTGACTACATATCCCGGCACTGGAACTCTAGCTCCTGCCCAGAGACTGAGTTAAGTTTACAGTGTTAAACACGAGGTAAGTTAGCACACCTCTCTGCATTGGGGGTAATAGCTAATGCCATCATTATCATGGGATTGGTGTGAGAGGGCTCCAACCTGTACGCATATTGAGGATAACTCGAAGTGCACGCTGCCTCATATGCATGCATATATGGTACGGGCGGCCAACCTGTGGCTCTGGAGGGACATGTGTCTCTTTCGTGTGCAAAATGTGGCTCTAGCCCTCCTGGCCACATGGCAACTGAGCAGCATTGCAGAGGACAGGAGGGGAGGGATGTAGCAGGAAGCACACACAATAGAATAAAGCAGAAAAGAGCCATACTGTTCCTGCCCCCTTACCTGTCCTGATCTCTAAATGCTGTTTGTTGCAGAGACAGAAGAGAGGAGCTGCAGCAAGGATCGGAAGGTTCTCTTGGCTTATCCTGCTCTACTCCTCGCCTCTCGCTATCAGCATACCTGGGAACTTCTGAGTTCTGCTCACCCAAAGATGGGTGGGGGTTAGGCGGGCTGTACAGACTCTCTTCCTCCACCCAATCTTCCCTCTCCCTCCCCCAAACTACTTTCTTCTTAATTTGTTCTCTATCAGATGATCATACCTGGGAACTGAGATTGCTGTTGATTAGCAGAGGGTGGGGGTGGGGGTGGGGGGGGGTGAGGGAGGGGGAAGGAATGGAATAATGTTTCAGCTTTGTCTTCCACCCATCACCCTCAGCACACCCTTTGCTCCCACACCCTGTAATTCACTGCTCCTTAATTTATGCATTCTGAACCTACTCTTAGCTGATTGATTCCCAAATCCTGGAATCACAGCTGCAGACCGAGGGACAGATACAAAAAAACCCAAAACAAAATGTGTCGAAAGCAGGTGCTGAGTGTTCCCTGGGGCACCATGCAATATGTAAATTAGGGGTTGCGTTTTCAAGGAGGCGCTAGGGTCAATTGCACGCTCCTAGTGCCTCCTTGACAGCTGTCTGCTGTTAAGAAAACGGATGCTGAATTTATCGGCATCCGTTTTTCCTAATCGGGCACAGCCATGGGTTCGGGAAATGGACGCTTGTTAACTGAGTGTCCATTTCCCGAAACTGTCGGCCGCCACTATATTTTAAACTTTTTTTTTTTAACTTTTTTTAACTTTCGGGACCTCCGACTTAATATCGCCATGATATTAAGTTGTAGGGTGCACAGAAAAGCAGTTTTTACTGCTTTTCTGTGCACTTTCTCAGGCGCTAATTTCTGACATTAAAATGTGCAGCCTGGCTGCACATTTTACTTTCTGAATCGCACGGGAATAACTAATAGGGCTATCAACATGCATTTGCATGTTGCGGGCGCTATTAGTTTCGGGGGGGGGGGGGGTTGGACGCGCGTTTTCGATGTGATAGCTTTACCCCTTACTGAATATTGGTCTGATATTTAGGTAAGGGTCAATCTGTTTTGCCTGTATGTGACTGAGGTGCAGTATTTTTGCTAGTGTATAGTTTCTCTGTAGAAATTTTAGCTATTTGGCGCTTGTGCTGTCTGGCTTGTTCTGTTTTCGATGTGCTATTACCCCTTACTGACAGGCCGATACAGTACAGTGTGCTCCGAAGGAAAACGCGCATCCAACCCGCGGCAACTAATAGCGCCCTCAACATGCAAATGCATGTTGATGGCCTTATTAGGTATTCCCCGTTATACAGAAAGTAAAATGTGCAGCCAAGCCGCACATTTTACTTTCAGAAATTAGCGCCGACCCGAAGGTTGGCGCTAATTTCTTCCGGCACTGGGAAAGTGCACAGAAAAGCAGAAAAAACTGGTTTTCTGTGCACCCTCCGACTTAAAATCATGGCGATAGTAAGTCGGTGGTCCTGAAGAGTAAAAAAAAAAAAGTAATAAATAAATTTGAATTCGGCCCGCTGCTGTCGGGCCAAAAACCGGACGCTCAATTTTGCCGGCGTCCGGTTTCCGAGCCTGTAGCTATCAGCGGGCTCGAGAACAGGCGTCTGCTGTCAAACCCGCTGACAGCCACCGCTCCTTTTCCCCGTTTCTACCGCGCCACCTAATTTGCATACAGCATCGCACGCACCGGCAAGGGGCCGGTGTGCGCGCTGGGAGAGCGGGCGTTCGTCCGCTCTCCCGCGGACTTTACTGTATCGGCCCGTGAATAAGGGGTAAAGCTAGTGCATCGAAAACGCATGTCCAAACGCGGGTTAACAGTGCGCTCTGCCGGAGCGCACTGTACTGTATCGGCCTGTATAGAAATAAAGGACTACAAATTAGAAACAGGAACATGCAGAGAAAACTATAATAAAAAGATTGAGAAACCAGATACTGAACAGTGGAATACTAAGAGCAAATTACAAAAATATAAGAAATGCACATTCCCAAAGATGGCATATTCCAATTGCTAAATTCTCAATATATATATATATTTTTTACCTTTGTCTTATCTCTGTATTTTTCTAATCAGTTGGGCCTGGTCTCTTTTTTTCCCCAGTTTTCCCTTGTCAGTCATTTCCTAATTTCTTTTAAGGGTCTCTTCTCGTTCTGTTTTCTTCTCCTTCCGTCTTCTTCCCATCCTCCCTCACACACACAGAGGCTCATGCTTTCTCACATACTCCCTTACTTACACAAGCTCTCATTCTCATATGCTCTCCCCCGCCTCAAGCGCGTGCGAACACACATGCTCAATCTCACACCCCCTCCCAGTCTTCCATTCTCACACACACACACACACACACACACATATTGAGGCTCCTGTTCTCACCCCCCCCCTACACACACGCACACACATTGAGGCTCCTGTTCTCACCCCCCCCACACACACACACACACACAGGGCCTTTTCATTAAGCACAGCCAAACTTCTACTTTCGCCACCATGGGGTTGGGATCCCGCAATGGCCTTGCTTCTGAGGCCCTCCTCTTCGCCGTCATGGGGATGAGATCCCGCGATGGCATTACTCCAACAGGCAGCCCTGACAGAGCGATTCAGGTCTTGAGGAAATTTCCCTTTTGCTACTTTTGAGATGCCTGGAGCAATCATCTAGGAAGTAGATGTCTTTTTTTCCAGACCAAGCTAAGGTGGATATATAGCAGTAACAAAAATAGTTGTAAATTAATCCATGCTTGCTGGAGGAGGAAAGGAAATTGGAACTGTAATGCAAATGATGACATTTTGTAGTTCTACAATAAAGTTGTAACTTAGAATTTGCAACCAATACGTTCCTGAGGAAATCATTCAAGCCAGGATGGTTGTCTGAGAGAGAATGTACTGTTCTGCTCTGGAGCCAGTGAAGTTGTATGGAGATTACAGACTATTGTGTATTTGAAGCCCTATGGGAGAATAGCCAATTCTGGTTTATTTAAAGTAGGATCATTTGGATTAGTATATCCAAAAGATCTTGTCCTTTGTCTGGATTAGACTGAAAGCTCTACTGAGCAGGTACTACCTTGTGTTTTTTCTGCAGCGCCGTGTATATTGAGTTGTGCTATACAAGTGATTAGTAATTCCAGCAATTTTCTATCACTAATAGAATTATTCCAAAAGTAGAGTTTCAGCAGTATATATCTCGCTTATCAAGTTTCTTCCCGGCCTCACACTGTTCTAAACTGCTGCCTAAGAAACTAGCTTGCTCTTTGCAGTTTCCAGTCTGTCAGTCTTGTGATTTTTAGGTAAGGCAAGATGTTTCACAGAAGAGAGAGCCAAGCTCATAATTATTAGACTATTATCTTCAATGTTTCCCCCTAAGAATTCCAGTTTTGCATCTAATTTCTCCCTTCTAACCCTTTTCAGTGGGTGCATTCTCAGCAACCTCTTATTGTGATTATGGAAGCAGTTCTCTTCAGTCTGGTTCCCAGCTGCCACTGCATCATTAATGGGTTGTTCCACCCATCTTATGCCCTTTACAAGATGTGTGAGCACTGAACACCTTGTCTTGTCAAAAGCTTGAGCCAAGGATTCCTCTCCATTTGCTTCTTTCCTTCACAAAAGTGTGCATGATTTATTCAAGCAGCAGTAACTAGGTTACGATAATGATTAAATGACTAAGCCTATTTTTGTCAGTGTTTTGCAAAATGTGCATTAAGAGAGCCACTGCTAACTCTTTTTTTTGGTGACATGGATATATAACTGTATAGCATAAATAAAGCTATTTCAAGGTAATGTAGACTCACTAATCATTAAATAAAACCTGTGTTTTTCCTCTGGGGGAGGCAAGTTTCCCAAATGAAATAAAAGAAGAGTGAAGTCGAGCTAAAGGAGAGATGCGATAGAGATCAAACTGATTTTATCAATGAGCAATGACATGCCTCACAGCACTTGCAGACCATTAGGAAGATCACTTTCTGTTTAAAAACAATCGTGACTTAGAGTGATTTTGCATTTTAGTTGTGATCAAAATACAGGCCTGAGCTGTTTAAATTGTAGCATTGTGCTTTGCTATACTGTAGTTGGTATGCAGTATGCAATCAAGCACGAAAACCCGGCACACTGTTCAAGGAAGAAAAAGCAAGGTTGAGACAGGTCAAAGTAATTTGTGGCTTTTATGCTTTAGAATTGCAACAACAGTTCACCCAATGCATGATCACTAAACCCAAAAAAAAACCCCTTTTATGTAATGAGTGATATTTATTCTCTTAATTTTTGGTTCACATTCATTTAGTTATAGTAAATGCATGGCAAAAATCTCTGCTCTCTGAATTCTCAGCACCTTATCTTTCATAGTCCTTCAACAAATAAGAGTAGTTCATGCTTAGTGTACTTAAAATCCTTTGTTTTCAGGCGTTTTTCAAAACAAGTGCAACCACTTACATGGGCTCATTAATTAATAATAGATGAAAACCCCCGTAATTTTACTGCAGTATTATAGAGCCTAGACAGGAAATCACCCGATCAAATTCATGGTTTAATGATTTCCCGTAAGGTGAAAGCACCGCCTGAATGAAAAATAGCCTGTACACCCAAGTGAGTCTTGAGCTAGCTTAGTTCGAAGAGGACTCCTTGCTTCTGCTGGGAGCTTCCATTTTTTTGGCAGGAAGTAGTGCAGCAGTCTGCGATATTAGCATATTGTAGACTTGTTTATATGCAGCTTTGCTGATGGAAAAATAAGATGGGTGCTACTTACAGGATCTACCTCTGCATTCTCTGATAGATAAAGAGCTACTTGAGTATATAATCTGTTGCTTAGATGAGAGTGAAAACAAACAGGAGGTATACATGTTAGCCTTAGTGGCTTATGAGTTGAAAACTGCATAAATCATAGTATCAAATATTGCTTAGTTTCTATAACTTTTTTTTTTTTTCAAGGCTTCCAAACACCTTGCGGCCGATGTAATAACATTCGCTCAGGCTAGCGCACAGGTTAGCCCGTGATTGGACGCGCTAGGCTAACACCCGATGCAAAAAGGATTAGAGCGTCCAAAACGTGCATCCAAATCACTCGTAGCTAATAGGGCTCATCACATGTAAATGCCGGGTGCAGAAAAAGTCACTATGCGCCGTATACGCACATTTTTACACTCAAGAGTTAGTGCTGGCCCAGAGCTGGCGTTAAGTCTTGATGTGCGTCAAGGGCTCAAAAAAAAAAAGAGAAATTACTGCTTTTCTGTGGTTCCTCTTACTTAGTATCCATTTTCCTAACCTGTGGCTGTGCATCGGTTAGGAAAATTGATGCTCGTTAATTGAGCGTCCGTTTTCCTAATCCACGCACAGTCGCATCTCCTGGGCGCCCGATGCCATGGACAAGCTAAGGATGCACAATTTATCTCTAGCACGTCCTTTTTAATGCGGCAGCTCATTTGCCTGTTGCATCGAGTGCCCAGGAGAGGGGGATGGGCGTGCACTGAAAAAACTTGCGCCCAGTTTGGATGCACGTTTTTTCACGCTTGATATTGTATCGGCCCCACTTGACTGGTATAATTTAACTTTGGTTATAGTATTACCTTGTAAATAACACACATTTGAGTTATTGAATAAACAGGCACCTGTTGAAGAAAAAATTCCCGACGCGGTCCTGTGAAGGTGAAGTGATTAAGTCCCCACAGGCTTGATTAAACAGAAAAGCAGAGATTAAAAAAAACCTCTTTGCTGTTAACTTACATTTGTGCCTTACTTCTGTGTTAGCTTTTCTGCCAGCAAAGACAATTATACTGTTTGTTAGGGCATGTTTAGAATTTATCAGCATCCTATAATTTCAAATTTCATTTGCTACTCTAAATGGGATGCTTCTTCTTTAGTAAGGATGTGCAGAGGGGAAAAATTCAGTTTGGGTTATTAGTTTGTTTGGGGTGCACCTCAGTTTCTCAGTTTAAAAGCCACAAAAATTGTTCATTCATTACTTTTGCTTTTGTTTTACAATGAAATCAATGGGGGAAGGCCTTATTGACGTCACTGAAAAAGAAAAATTGGGCTGAGACCTTTCCCCTCTATAATCTAAGCAGGAAATACTAATCCAGCAAACTGAAAACAATGTAAAAATATATTTTTTGTCAAAATTAAGTTACAGTACTTTAATCAATAGCCAGAAAACATATCTCTGTTTGTAGTTGAGTCCCTGCTACAAGAATGGCAGAGGATTCTTGACTTGGCTGAGTTATAAACAGCATTTAGGCCTGATCCCTAGAAAATATAGTTAACTGTAACACAGCTACTGAGCTGCTTTAAATGGTTAAACTTCAAACCATCTTTCCCATTGAGCTTCTAAAGCTAAAAGGGCAGAACCCTCCGCCCACAAAGGATATCTCTCAACAGCAGCGCACCCTTTTACCTTTATACACTGAGCAGTTAATACTAACCCAGCAAACTAAAACGCAATGTAAAAAAAATCCCTTTTTCAAAAACAACTGAAAAGCAAAAACAGAAGACACCAAGATTGTCCCACCTCTGGAACGTAAGCAAGGATTTTATTCTTGGTACTCCTAATACTGAAGTTAGGAGGATTAAGGTCTATCCTGGATGTATGAAATCTGAACAGATTGTTGGGCTAACAGAGGTTTTAAGATGAACTCCTTCCAGATGATCCTACTTTTCATTCAGCCAAGGGGTTGGATGGGCACTCTGGATCT
The DNA here is from genome assembly GCF_901001135.1 of Rhinatrema bivittatum. Lineage (NCBI taxonomy): Eukaryota > Metazoa > Chordata > Amphibia > Gymnophiona > Rhinatrematidae > Rhinatrema > Rhinatrema bivittatum. The sequence continues at coordinate 153,775,248 of NC_042615.1, forward strand.
TAAAGACAATTCCCTTTCTCTCTGCCCATCAAAAGATTGTCTCTCCTGTTGGATGATATCACAGATGTGTTATAGCTGTTTGATCTACCGGTAGCTGTCTATGGTGAATCCTATTTATTGTTTCTCTAACTATACCAACGCTCTTACATATATGGTAAATTAAAACGCTGACTCTCTAATACTATTGCATTCATCGCGGTATAACCATCATACTAGGCATCATCGTATGAGCTTACGCTTTTCTTAGACTCAGCCTTATGCATAATCATAGGTTATTTGATGGAAAGTCCCACAACAGTCTTTTTTTTTTTTTTTTTTTTTTTTTTTTAAGCAAACTTTTCTTATGCTATCAAATCTCCAAGTGATAAAGTACTTAGCTTGATTATAACAATCTTTCAGTCAATTCATGACGGTCCTTCATCTCCTGACAGAACTAATGACTAAAAATGACACATCTTTTAGGCAAAGGATACCATTTTTAGTCACTGGATTACGAAAGATGCCAGAAGGCCTGCTTCTGGGCCTAGGCAACGGGCCCAGGCCTAGGTGTGGGCCTCTGTGATAGGACCTAGTTTTGGGCCTGGGTCTTGATGGGCTCGGGCCTAGGCCTCAGTGAATGGGATCTGCACATGGGTCAAGCCCCAGCATTGCACCTTAGCATGGGGTCTCAACTTTGCTGGGCACCAGTGTCAGGTATACTTCTAGGGCTTGGCAACTGGGAACTAGTGTCAGGACCTGGCCATGGCAACCAGGCCTCTGTGTTGAGCCTAGATTTCAATGACGACTGGGACCTGGCCAAAGCCCAGGCTTTGTCCTCAACAGCAGGACATGGCTTTGGCTGTGCCCTGGCATTTGACCTGGGCCTAGGCTTGGGCTTTGGCTTCTGGACTCTGCCTCAGCTGAGAGCTAATGGTAAGGTCTGGGCCTAGGTCTCGATGACTGGGACCTCATTTCAGGACCTGACCTTGGCTGGGCCCTGGCATTGGACCCAGTCTTGGCTTTGGGCCTATGCCTAAGTGACCAGGATCTGATATCAGGACTGGGCCTTGGCCCCTGGCGCTGGGCCTTCGCGCCTCAGACTGGGCCTTAGTGGTGGGCCTAGGCCCAGGCTTGTGCTTCAGTGATGGGACACTGTATTGACCTGGGCCTCAGCAATCTAGATTTGGCCTCTGGTGAGGGCTAGGACTAAACCAAGGCCTGGTGCTGCCAGAGACCTTATGCTTTTTGTTTGTTTTTTGTTTTAAATACAAATATACACTAAAATTTTGTTTATTCATCTGGGATTATTTTTGGTTCGTATTATTCGTACAAATCAAAAATTCCTCCTGCTACATTTCTGAAATTAATTCAAAACGAATGCATATCGGTATTTAGTTTTGGGTGTCATGAGCAGTTATTCTTATGAGCAACTTTCATTTCATCCTCTGATTCTTGATGCATTCTGAAAAATCTGTTACTGCATCCCTATTTACACCTCACCTATAGTCAGCTTTCCCTGCAATCAAGGTATTTCACTTTAAAAAAAATAAATAATCATTATGGTAAAATGCTTGCAACTTTTCACACTTAGTTCCTGTATGAAAAGAATGTAAACAAGTTGAAATTTAGTGATACATTTTAGTTTTGCAGATAGAAGGTAAAATACCCATTTTCAGACCCTGAAACTAATCCTTTCAGAAGTGATCTGTGTAACAAAATGGATATCGGTAATCCAGAAGCAGTTTCACCATTTTCTAGAAAAATGAAAACTAAGGATGGCTTTTGTATTGATACAGCCAGAGATTCTAGATTCAGTATCTGTCATTTGTGCTGCATCCAGCTATTCGGGGAATCTTGCATAGCTTCAACACCCCAATTCAATCAGAAAGTTATGATATGCCAACTTTTTATTTCACTTCCATCCCGTAGAGCCCTGTATTGAACTCGCTGAAAAACTGACTGCTTATTCCCACTGGCCCTGGCGTCTCTTCCTCAGTTTATAGTGTGAATAAACAAGACAAAGAAAGAGAGGATCAAATCAATATATGCAGCTTCTGACTTCTCAATTCAAAATTATAGCAGGCCAAGCAAACACTTGAAGCTTCTAAATTCTCAATTCAAAGTTACAGCAGGTCAAACAAACACTTTGTAGCATTTTACCTTCTTTATCTCCTGAACCACATTTCATTACTGGCGACTTTGATCTGCTTCCTTCTGCCCTCTGTGGCTTTCACTTTTTAATATCTTCATCTGCAAAGGTGAGGATGGACCTTCTGCCCTCCCACTCGCCTACCTCCATAACCCCATTCACTTTCATGCTCTCTTCAGATCCTGGGATTTGTAGTCCCTTTCAACCTCCGTTTTATCTTGTCTGGGGGTTTTTTGTTCTTCATACTTGGCTTTACAATTTTTCATGGACAAGCAAGACGACAACAGCCCCACAGCTGAAGTGATGTCATCTGACGGAAGGAAATATATCTGAGCCTGTGCGTGAATTCCCGTGCATCGGCCCTGCGTAAGTCTCCTTGATCTTCTTTTCTTCCACTGCCACAGCAAGATGGGCTTTCATGCTCTTCGCACTGGCCCAAGTTTTTATGCTTCAGTCGGTTAGTTCATTTTGCTCAGCGTTTTAATTATTTTTCACCATCTAGTCTCCTAAAAAAATAAAATAAAATTGTTTTAGACAGACATGTCAGGGAAAGCACAGTTTTTAAATTATGTAAAAAGAAATGTTGACACAAAATGCTTCTGAGCTACACATCTGAGATGGCTAGGATTGTCACATAAAACATAGTTGTGAAGCATGTGCCAAAATGTCACCAGTATTGGTAATTCAAGATATTTTCTGAGGCTTGCTCCCCAGAAGGGGTTAAACTTTCAACCCAAGGGACAAGTGCCTAAAATAAAAAAGAAGGCCCGAGTCACTTAGACTAAAGGAAATGTTCTTCCACTTCCTTTTACTCCCATAGGGGAAAAAGGAAGTCTTCATTGACTCATCAGTCTGATCGTAAGAGACACACTGCATCACATGCTATGTCAGCACAGGAAAAGATGCCAGTCTCATTGGTGTTGAAGGCTACACCATCGGTATCTCCGGTTCTGGTACCTGAATTAGACAACTCTACATAGACATTTCCACCTAATAAGGACAGCGTAGCATTTGTGCAAAAGATGTGGCATGACTTTATTAAACATTATATCAAGGAAATGCCTTCTCCTTCTGAAGAATACTCTCCAGTTTTAGAAAAACTGTCAAAACTACTACAGACTCCACCCTGAATTGAATCTTTTCAAAGATCTGATGAGGTCTAGACTTCAGTCTTCCTCTTTCTCCAATTCACATAAAGGATTCGTATTCAGAATCTTATGAATCAATATCTGTGCAATCCCTGAAGATCCATACCTAGAAACGGAGAAGAGCAATACTCCTCTGAAGGATATTTCTTATCTAGCATTTATTCATACAGAGGATGGCACTGAGCATTTGGAAGAATACTCAGAAATTCTAAAATGTATAAATCCTCCAAAACAACCCTCAGTGGTGCCAGTACACAAGGCTGTAAGGAATTTATAATTAGAATATTCCAGTTTTTTTTATCCATTCCTCCAGAAGCCAGAAGAATATAAGGGCAAGAAATGAGATAGTAACTCAATAATATACCTGGACTTGACCAACATTACTCAAATAATGATTTTATTTATGAAATTGTAACCGAACTTTGTTGGCACCTGTTAGAATGTAAGATATCCTACATTTACTTACCTTAGTCTATGTGCCTATTTGTAAACCGTTGCGATGGTATATAACTTAGCGACGGTATATTAAAGTTTTTAAATAAATACATCTTGGCCCGATGACAGAGCTTGGTTTCTAGGCTCTTGGTGTCTAGCTTCTCATACTATCGGCACCTCCAGTAAGTGCTGACCTCATCTGACCCTCCCCCCCCCCCCCGCCCCCATGGCCTTGTCCATTCTGTTTTCTTAGCTTTTCCCATGCATTCTTTTCTGTAAATGAGGTTGTATTTACCCCATTTCCATCCATGGTCTTTGAGAAATGAATCCTATGTTAATTTTACATTTCTGGTGCACTATATATGGGGGGGGGGGTTCTTTTTTTCGGTTGGTGCACATCAATATCCTTGCACCCCCCACCCCACCTCGGTGTGTACTGCTCCCTCGCCTTTTTGGACTAGCTTTTGTGAGATCACCTACAACTTGTTGGCCTTTTATTTCTACATATCCAGGTGGAATAAAATACGGCAACCACAATACCAAACTGTACGCTAACCCTGTTGAAAACCTGATTTAGCATTGCTGAATGTCTGTTGAACTTCATCTTCAAGCTAACAAACGATAATATCTGTAATGCTATGTCAGCATTTTTTGGAACTGAAGACTACATGCCAATGAAGTGAACATGCTTATTAGTATCAAATACTACACAGGGCTTCCAGTTAGGCATTTATAATTCTAATCCTTCCACCATCCAAAAAATGACCACCAAAATAGGAGCAGAACAAACAAACAAAAATAATTGTAGTGTTTGTGCTTTATTTCTTTCTTGTCTTCTGTCTCCTTTGGGGAGCACAAGTAGTTTCTAGTTATAGAGGTGCTGTGCTATAGGCAGCTTTGACTGGTCAAAGGATGCATCCCAGCTGTGCTGCTCCTAATGAAAACTGTTGGCTAAATCAGTTTTTGTGGTTGCTCTAGTCTTGAAAATTGAGGCAATGGATTTCTGCCACATTTCTACACCACTTTCTTATTTATTGAATGTTTTCAAAGTATGGTTTGATTTTTTTTTTTTTTCCCCTCCCTCCAGTGGCCTTGCTTAAGTGTCTGTCTGATCTTGGTTTTTATTTTTAATCTTCTTCAAAGATTAAAGCCATCTTGGTTAGCACTATGCACATCTACTGATTGAATTTGACAGCTGAAAATGTTTCCTGTAAACATTGACTGCTGATTGAAAGGGGAGGTTTTACACAAACAGGGATACACATTCTGTATTCCTAAACCCTGAATTGCCCTTCGGGGGCTAAGCAAAGGTTGTTTCTGTGCTTATTCGGCTCGTGGAGGGACCAAGGGACTTAGTTGGTGCTGGTTTAAAGAGGAAAGCTTGCATATTTTGTCCATTTTTCATATATTGGTAATATCTTAAAAAAAAAAATAAAAATTATATTTTCTTTACAGCTGAATCCCACATTTAATTTCATGCGCGCATGATTTTATATTGATGCGCGCAAATGCCGTTTTGAGCGTGTAACTGGGGGCAATTTTAGTAGGTGCGTGCGGCGACCCAATAGGCCTATTTCCCAGTTCGCCCCAGTAAAGGCGAGGACTTCCTAAACCCCCTAGCTAACTTGCCTCCCTTTCACCTATTAACCCCCCTAACTAGCATATTTTGTTTTGTTACGTGACTTATACGCCCTCCTTAGAGATAGTTACGCGGCAGGGGGCACCGGTGCACGCTTGTGTACGTAAATACTTGCGCGCGGGATTCATGCTATAGAGCCGTCCCACCCAGATCACGACCGCAAACCTCCTCTTTTGGTGAGATACATTTTTATGCGCTTACCTGTGCTGGTTTTAAAATCTGTGCGATGCGCGCGCCGCGTGGAGTCACGCACTTATCTCCCAGCTTTGGCACGTGTAGGGCTTTTAAAATCGACCAGTTAGTGTGTAAGGGCAGGCAGTAAGCCTTTTTTTTATCAGGCAGCACATACAGGAAACTTATACTGTGTCAGTTTTGAAGCTTTATTCCTTTCTCAGCAGACACAATTTCAACTTTTTCTATCTCAATTACTGGACCAGAATAATTCAAGCCCTTTAAAACAAAACAAAACAAAAAAAAAAAAACCCAACTAATTTTTTGTGGTAGCTTTTCTGCAGTGGGCACATTTTAGAAAATGCCAAACAAGGATAAAATGTACATGGTAGTTATAAGGCGAATATGAAAAAGATGCTTTTAGGCAGCAGGCAAGGTTCCCACCGTCTAATCTGAAGAATATTTTGAAAACTGTGCTAGTACTGGAAGGCAACTAGTATATGATTGTAAAAATAAAGCAAACTAACACACCAGCGTTAAGTCTCGCTGCCTTACTTTATAGGGCTTTTTGCAGAGGAATACCGGTCTATTTAACCAATCTGTTAATACCTTACAGACCTGTCAGAAGCTTTAGATGGTCCCAGCTGGCATTACTGAAATTACCTTCACTGCCTGAAATTAGATTGGAAAATACTAGACTCGCTACTTTTTCAGTACCAGGCCCCATTTCTGTGTAACTCTTCCTTTGGCTTTAAAGATTGGAAAAGAACTACTTCAGATTCAGGAAAATGACTAAAGCCTGGCTCTTTGCTCACGTTTTGTCCTGAATATTTTATTGATGCTAATTAATTTATTGCTTCAAGGCTATATATATATATTTTTTTTTATAATTCCATTAATTAAAGTAGAGATTTTTAGTTGTATTGTTTTTAGGATATATGCTGTGTTTTGTAAGACTTCTATTTGATTTGTGTTTTTTGTACACCATTTTGATTATGCAGAAAATCGGCATATTAAATATATTTAAATTTCCAGGGAGAATGAGAATATCTGATAGTTTGTACAAATGGTTAAACTACCCAGTTTTCTATTGACCTGAGTTCACCCCAGTGTCAAACTGGTGATTTTGTGTTCCTTTTTAAAGGGTATGAAAAAACAGAAGATGTTTCAGAGAAAACCTCATTAGCAGATCAGGAAGAAGTGAGAACTATATTCATCTGCCAGCCCCAGTTTACAAAATTCTGCAACAATCATGTCAGGTAGAGTATTGATATTTAAGGTTAACTGCGTTCTTTGATGAAACATGATAGATATATTTGTTTTCTGGTTTCATGTTCGAGAAAACACAAAACCCAATCTCAATGCAAATGTTTCAGGGTCTGTAAATTTTCTCTGTCACATGGAAGCATTTAAAGAATTATCAGGGAGAGGGTGTTTGAAAGGTTTTGTTCTTTTTTTAGTATAGTTTTGTTTTGTTTAGTTGAAAAGCTTCCATCTTTTCCATTTGTGCAAAATAAAAATAAAAAAACACAGTCCCTCTAGCGAGCTGTCAATAAATTTGCCACTTTTTTTTTTTTTGTTCTGATGCAGGGTTTATTTTTCCTTTTAGACTTATTGACTCGAGCCAGCTCAAAAGCTTTGCATTGCCTTTTGGCCCATAGCAGCGTATTCATCTTGATTCGCGTCTATTCATTTGGCAGGTGGATAGCCTAATTCATACTCCACTGCCCTTGCTTTCCTGCAGGGCAGTGCAGTCTTGCGCTCTGCAATTTTCTTTCTAGCACTTTTCTCATAAAGTTTACTCCGTGAATGCCACAGTCTGCAAAATCATATAGAAGCTGTGCACCATTGCTTTTTCTTATTATTAGAATTATACATTACAGTGCAGATTGCTAAACAGCTGCATAAATCGGTGAGGATCTGCACACATCTGCATGTAAAACGGTGATATTGCCCATAGGAGTCAATTTTAATTGTTTAACCTTGCAATAACTTATTGACAAACAAATATGTGCTTGGAACTTGTGGGTTGTTGCCTGACACCTAATATTCAAGATAGGAGGTATGTGGGTTGTTTTTTTTTTAATGTCAACTTAGCTTTCTGGAACAAAATGAGTAAGTCCATAAATCACAGCTAAAATCTTTTCTTTGCAAAGTGTTTTTCTATTTTATGCACTGGAGGCTATATAGCTACTACTTGTACTCTGAATCAGAGTAGCATAAAGCTTCTCTCCTTTTTTTTTTTTTTCCTGCCAAAGGGATGCCGTGAAACTGGAGAATAAGGTTTTCTTTGGGTATGGGAGGAGCTTATTATACTAAAGGGCTTCTTTTCCTTCATAGTAATCTCCTTGATACTGTAGTGCACATTTAAAGCAAAATAGTAGTCTGTATGCCGCCTTATGTTTTGGTGTATATAACAATTTTCTGGAGCTATTTGGGCTTCGTTCATTGACATTCAAGCCAGAGGGTTCGCCTAATGTGAAGACTATAAAGGTTTTCTTTGTGTAGGAAAACAAGATGACTATAACCAAATTTGGACCCATTCATTATTGCTGCCTTAAGATTTTTAAATCTGTTTGGAATAAAATACACAAACGGCCTTAATTATAGGCTGCAGGTGCAACATGGGACAAAACCATTACTGAGTGGTGTAACTTCCACCATTGGTTATTGACAGCCTTTTACTATGCTGTCTGTGTATACGTGTGACATGGTGTGCCGCAGGCTTCTGTTCTCTTTAACTTGAATTTGGCAGCATTAGCTATCGTAGTACAGAAACAAGGGTTTAGTTGCCATATGTTTGCCAAAGATTTCCAGTTTATAGCTTTTGTTGCCCTTGTAGGTTAGACTGACTTGAATTGTTGTCTAGCTCTTATTGCTAAATAGCCAGATGATTATAAATTAAAACTTAATCTGTTACGCACTGAAGCGTTATGGTTGGGCAGAACATTGAACAGATTTCCCACTTTATTAGGAATTGTAACTTACCCTGAAAATGTTATCACTGTCTTAGAGATGAAGCTTGATTCTAGTCTGGACATGAGTGACCAGGTGTCAGTAGTTCCGTGCACTGTTCACGATTCCTGCATCAAATAAAAGCTTTGTTACATAGGAAACATTTAGAATTATTGATACGTGCCTCAATCCGTTCGCGACTTGATTACTGTAATGCTCTATATCAGGGCAGTACTGTGAAACTTTTGGAACACCTGCAGTTGGTTCACAATGAGGCTGCTAAGTTATTTGAGGCTAAGAAATATTGAGTTATGCCACTATTCTGGCTGCCTGTTATTGTAAGGAGTACTTTTAAGATTTTTACTTTAATGTATAAGATCTTGGGTAGAGGTGTGCCTTAATATTTGGCCAATCTTTTAATTCATTAAAACAGCTTGAACCCTTCTTTCCTCTGAGTTGTACGTTCAGGTTTGAGCAGACATGAAAATAGCTATTAGCTTTATTGCTCCTTCTCTCTGCAATAATCCCTCACAATATATTAAGACAGAAAATTGCTATTTAAAATTTTGTAAGAATCTTAACTTGTTGGGGTATCTTACTTTTTCTTTTTTCTTAGGCTTAGAGTGGATAACATTTTTGATATGTTTATTTCTGACCTTTATTTTTTGTTTTTCTTTGCGTTTTACTGGCATTTTATTTTTATTAGCTCTTATTTTATTTGAAGAAAAGATTATGTATTGCTTTATTATGTTTATGCAAAATATAATTTTCACTTTTGTGTGCACGGATACATACGTAAAAAAATGGTGGTCAGGGGTGTTCCAGGGCTGACTATTTTAAGACACACTCATCGAGTTGCCCACTTATATAATTTTACACTTGCTAATTATCTGGTGTAAGTGATATTAAATGTGTTTATTATGTACTGTTGGCCAGGTGGGAAGTCTGGGTAAACTGAAGGGAGTTCAGGCAAAAGAACCAAAAGAGTCTCAATGACTTGGAGAAGGACTAGGTGAACTAACTAGTAAAACTGGTAATTTCGTTAATGCACGCATGTTTTAAAATATACAGACTTGCGTGTGTAAATCATGATATATGCGAGTAAGTCCAGCTTTATTTTTGTGCAAAGGGGACGATAATTTTGAAATGGGCGTGCAAGCACACATACATGTGAGCATCAGCATTCACCCATAGACACGTGCATATGTTATAAACTTGCCTAGGCACAAATATGTGTGCACCCAGTTTTGCAAGTGGGCTCTCCCAGCCGCGTAAAGTCAAGTTTGAGCTACGCAAGTGGGGGAAAATATAACAGGTGCACGTCCATGCCATGACCAGTTTCACCAGTTCTTCCACCAGGTCGCCCAGTCTAAGGCCTTCCAAACCCGCTGGTTCTTTAGCCTGCACTCCCCCCAGTTACCTCAGACCTTTGTGCTTTTTTTTTTTTTATTTAAACTTTCACGTCCTACATAGCAGAAGTAAAGTTATGTGGCACTGGACCTGGGCTCATGCACATTTCGTGACCATGCCCCACCTACACCACGCCCCTTTTTTCTCTGATGTGAGATGTCCACACATCGGCACATGCGAGCATCCGCCCGCTATATAGAAACAGGTGGAACGCACATATATATATGTAGGTGTGTGTGTGTGTGTGTATATATAATATATATATATGTATATATAATATATATATATATATATATATATTTAAAATAGGGAAAGTTATGCATTGCATGTATTTGCATGTAAGCCTACATACATGCATATGTTGTGGGGTGGAAATGCATATTTTATAAAAAGTGCATATATCATAAGCGCAGGTTATAAAATACTAGCATAGCGGGAGGAGTCAAGATGGCGGCATGAGTGGTAACCTCTCGGTTTTTTGCCTCTGCCATTTTTTTGGGTTTCTTTTTACCTGCCATCTGTTTCAATGCCATTTAAACGGAGCGGTCGAGTTCAGGTCTCCCCTTGAGGCAATTACCAATCATGGAATGTGTTCCTCCCAGCTCTGATGCTGTGCGGGCATTTGCCCCTGTTGCTGAGGCAGGAGCAGGATATCCTTCCTTAGCCAGGGAAAGAGGCATCGCTGAGCCCGCTGGATTGTTGTCAGAGCGCGTTCGTGGCAGCACGGATGTCTCAGACACGCTAGATGATGACATCGGGAGCGACTCTGTGGAGGGAGCTATCGGTGCTCGAAGTTTTGCCGGGACTGGAGAGAGCTGCAAAGGGGAAGCTCAGGCTTAGAGTTCATTGGAGCAAGCAGTCTCCCATTTTAATCTTCCTCCGGGGTGAATCGTTTTGACACCGAGACTGTAGCTGGAGTTCCTGCGGTTGTTGGTGAGTCAGCTCAGGGAAAGAGGTTTTCCCTATCACCTAAGCTAGCTGTTGTGACTCTGGAAGAGCTGTGGGACTTAATTGCCAGTCTTATTTCATTTTCCTCTGAATGTTACGTCAAGGTGGACTCCCTATCTCAGGAATTGAGGTTTCTTGCGCAGGTTCAACAGAGAACGGCGTCTGAACATTCAGAGAAAATGTGTGTGTATTGGAAGGCGCTGTTTCTAAAATGGAGTCAGTGAAGGCCATCATGATTCAAGAATGCAGGGTTTTAACTCGTAGAATGGAATTGTTTGAAAATCGCTTGCGATCTCCTAATCTGCAGTTAACTAACTTTCCCGGGGTAATGGGTGAATTACCCCAAACGACTCTTAGGAAGTTCTTTCTGGACAATTTACATCTCCCTGTAGAGTCTATCCCCGTTATTAATAAAATGTATTTCCTTCCTTTTAAGAAAAAAGCTAGCCAGTGTGACACCCCACAGGTTTCTTTGGACTTGCTAATTTAACCCAGTTTCTTGAGTCTACTTCTATTGAAATAATTGAGCATGATGTTTCGTTTATCATGAAAAGTTACTTTAAAAACGTTCAATTTCCTAGGCCACCTGGTCGGGGTATACCCTGACCTGGCTAGGGTAACTCAAGAAAGGCGCAGGAATTGTTTTTGGCCCTGCGTTCAGAAGTTTATGGTTTGGGGTCGTCTTTTTTTTTTTTTTTAAACTCAGATACCCCTGTAAGTGTGTAATAAAATTTGGGAGAGAGTATTATATATTTTATGCTCCAGAACAGCTTAACTCCTTTATTGATGGTAAGAAGATGGCTGTTTCCCCAGTGTATCCCTGATATAAATTGTGACTCTCCTATGTATAAAATAGGGTTGGGTTCATGCTAAGTTAATTTCCACTGTTTTTTTATTTCCTTTCATTTTTGTATTTCCTGTGTTTCTCTCCTCCCCCCCCCCCCTTCTCATAGTTGGAAGGCCTAAATTAAGAGATCCTTGCTGGATAATGTTGTATGATGCATTTCTTTATGTAATTTTTCTTTTTTTGCTAACTTTCTAAGTTTCTGTGCAAAGCATTGTTTTTTGTCATTTTTGAAAATTATAAATAAACAAAACCTAGCATAGCTCTGCTTGCTATATATGCTGCTGCTTGCATTTGTTTGAAAGTACACAAAAGCTTTTAGGAGCTCCTGGTTAAATTGTTTTAGTGAATCACTGAGGGGTTAATTTTCAAAAGGATTTACTGGCATAAAACTGGGTTTAATCACAAATACAGAAGCAAACACCTCTCAAATAATCACTCTGATCAAAGCGAACTTAGAGAGGGAAATAATATCTAAACTATTGCCACAAATACTACTAAAAGACTAGAGACAATATCATCAGCACATGCTCAAAGAAAATTTAATCTGCTGTCTCTCACCCGCAATGGGCCGCAGGCAGTTTTCAGCCTTATGAGCAATATTTATTTAATCATGTATTGTCTCATGTCTCATCATATACCCAATACCCAACATCCACTTAACTCATTATTTATTAAACCACTAAAGTTTCTATTATTCAAGCATCTATTAAGCCACTGTGTATCAGCCTAATGTCAAACATTAGCAAAACGAATACTTGGCCAAATTGAAGATCACTCAACACCCAAACCTGACATGGGCCAAGTTTCGACTGTAAAAATCTTCTTCAGGGAGAACAAGTCTTTATCCTTTTCTTAGTAATGGCAAAATATTCATAGATCCGGGACAAGATCAAATGTCTCTCAAGATCTCGACATCGTGTGCATGTTTGCTGGCTCGTGCCCAGGGACACAGCTATTTTATAACATATGCTTTTTTATGTGGGCATGTTATAAAATAGGCTGAATGAGTACACATGTATGCACAATTTTAAGTGGATGTGCACCTATGCGCAATAATGCCACTTCTGCATAAGGGGGTGGGGGGGGAGGTATTTTAATAGATGTGCGCCTAAGCAATTACCAGTTTTCCCAGTTTGGTCCCAGTTCACCAAGGCAAGGGATAGGACTTTAAATTCCCTAGTTTATTATTATTATTTTTATTTTGCAATTTTTGAGAATACATTTCAAGAAAAACATACATACTTGAAGTTGCAATCATGTGAAAAACAAAATAGTATTCATAGGAAAATAATACAACAATTATAAGAAATGATTGAAATTCTCACAATTCTCAGTCCTCTATATAGTGAGGTTCCAATACATATCTTTAGGTATTATCCCTTTTCAAGAGCTACTAAGGTAACTAGCATAGAAGACTACTACTATTTGAACGACCAACTCAGACTAATGCGCCCTAACTAGGCATAGGAGATGAGGAGGAAACAGAGGTAACTTTACTTATAAAGGCGGTCAGTTGGGAAGGTTGAAAGAAAATATAGGACACGTTCAAGAATTTGATTATACATTTTACATGGGAACTTTAAGATAAATAAAGCCCCCATTTCTAACACCTTAGGCCTTAATAATAAGAATTGCTGTCTCCTCTTCTGCGCCTGCTGTGCTAGATCAGGATAGGCATAAACTTTAAGTTTAAGGAAAAGTTCTGTTCTATGGCGGAAAAGTAACCTCAGAATCTAATCTCTGTCGCAGTCCAGAAGAAATGAAATGATCAAAGTACATGGTTTTACTAAGTCCTTCTGGGAAGCTTCCAATACAGCTGATAAATCTAAAGATAACTTCTCAACCGGTGAGAGAGTTTGCAACCCTTCTTTATCTGCTTTAACCTTCCTGAAAGATGGAATATAATATACCTTAGATATTAATAGAAAGGTTTGTTCAGGAAGTTTCAGGATCTTAGACAAATATTGTTTCCCCATTTCTTTTGGTGCCATAAGTGGGTCTTTAGGAAAGTTAATAGAACGTAAATTTCTCCCCCTCACTTGGTTTTCCGTATATTCTAGCCTTGCTGGAAGCCATCTATTCTCTTTGACATTATGCTGCATATCAACATTTGTATCAAAATCTTTCCTCAGGGATTCAAAACTCTTTTTATTTGGTGAAATCTGTTTCCAATATTCTTATTAGACCATCTAGGTCAGCCATATAACTGAAAACAGGTTTTATCTGTTTAGAAATGTTAATATTCAAAGTTGTATCGCGTCCCATATAGCTTCCAAGGTAAATTCAGCTGGTCTTACCAGCTGCAGCGTACAGGCCTCAGGGAACCAAACTTTCTCCGCTCCCCCCATGTCTTACAGCGGCGCCGTCCTCAAAGCTCCCGACATCCAACAGAGGCTAGATGTAATGTTCCTAGCATCCCTTCAGGGGCTCCAACGTTCCCCGCCTCCAACATCGATGTTTCGGTCCGAGCTAGTTTCAGTGCTTGAGTCTCCGCTGGGTTAACGGGAGAAAGTTGTTCCTCGGGGGATAATGAGATCGAAAGCTCAGGGAGGGGGCTGGGTACTACCTCTTCCCGGCCTTCCTCCATCGAGTGTAGTCCCGAAATCGAGCCTCCTCGATGAACATGAGTGTCCATTGGGAGAAAAGTTATATTAGCTGGAAGGGCAGAGTTGCTCACGTTCTCTAGCCCTTCTCTTCCTACCTGAATGAGGCATAACAAAATTTAAGGAAAACTCCCACGGAGCAGCTTCAGGCACATCTTGCTAGGTCGGCCATCTTGGAACTGCCCTAAATTCCCCTAGTTTAATAGCTTCCCATTTCCCCTGTCAGTCCTGACATTTAAAAGCCCACTGATCTGTTTGTTTTTGTTTTATGACTTACATACCATACATGGCAGAAGACCCCAGTGGGCGCATGTAAGTATTTGTGTACTGCTTTCAATGTGAAATCAAGGAATGCCTCTTTTTTTTTTTTTTTTTTATTTGACAAAATATTTTTGTGTGCGTAGTGGGAGATATGCACGTACATGGGTACCTTTTTAAAATTTGCTCGGTATGCACACCGGGCTTTTAAAATTCACCTGTAAGTGAACAGAAGCTGACCCAACTTCTCTACATGAATCTGTTGCCTGGAGTGTTTGACTGCATCTTGATTAAAGAGCCACTGTCTTCCCATATTCTGTATGGTCTTTCTCATGTGGCTCTGACTGAGCCTCCTTGACACAACTACATGGCAAGCCATGTTAGAGGAAACAAGATTAGGTTGTAGTTGATTAAGTAGAAAGCGTAGACAGTAACTTTCATAATGGCATGCGGGCACACACGTGCGCACGTTCATCAGCCTGCGCCCAGGGATATGGCCATTTTATAACGTACACGTGTATATGTGTGCAAGTTATAAAATAGCCTGCCTGTGCAATTTTAAGTGCATGCATGCCTGTGCGTGCAAACTTTATGCCTACTGCATAAGTGGGGGGGATGTTAAAAGGGACACAGTTATTCAAATTTGTTACATCATAAGAGGATTGTGAAATTGCAAGAGGACATTACAAAACTGGGAGACTAGGAATGCAAATGACAAACGAAATTTAATGTGTACAAGTGCAAAGTGATGCACTTAGGGAAGAGTAACCCAAATTAAAGCTACATAATGCAAGATTTCATATTAGGAGTCATCACTCAAGAAAATGATCTAGGTGTCATCACTGAAAACACGTTGAAACCTTTTATTCAGTGTGCAGCAGCAGCCAAGGAAGCAAATAGAATGCTAGGGATTATTAGGAAAGGAATGGAGAATAAAACTGAGAATATCATAATGCGTCTGTATCGCTTCATGGTGTGACCTCATCTTGAGTAATGATGTGGTTCTGGTCATTGCATCTGGAAAAAAGATAAAGCAGAATTAGAAAAGGTTCAGAGAAGGGGGGGGGGACGACAAAAATGAGAGAGGGGATGGGAACGATTCCTGTATGAAAGGCTAAAGAGGTTAGGACTCTTCAGCTTGGAGAAGAGATGGCTGAGGGGTTCACTTTCCCTGTTAACATGTATTTTCAAGCCTTTTGTTCAAATGTAAACCGGTATGATGTCCCCACTAATACCGGTATATAAAAGTTTCTAAATAAATAAATATAATAGAGGTCTATAAGATGATGATTGGAGTGGAACAAATAAATGTTAGTTGTTTACTTTTTCAAAGAGTACAAAGTCCAAGGGCTCACAATGAAGTTACTGGGTAATACATTTTAAACTAATAAGAGAAAATGTTTTTATTCAATCCATAATTAAGCTCTGGAATTTGTTGCCAGAGGATGTGGTGAAAGCTGTTAGTGTAGCTGTGTTTAAAAAAGGTTTGGACAAGTTCCTGGAGAAAAAATCCATTAACCATTATTAAGGTACAGTTGAAGAAATCCACTGCTGATTTTTCAGATAAGCAGCTTGGAATCTATTTATGCATAGGATCCTGTCAGGTACTTGTGACATGGCTTGGCCACTGTTGGAAACAGGATACTGGGCTTGATGGACCTTTGGTCTGACCCAGTATAGCAAGTCTTACATTCTTATGACACGTGCCAACACCATTGTCACAAAAAAAAGTTTGTTCCCAGTTCACTCAGTTAAGGGATAGGACATTAGAACAAAAAATGTCATACTGGGTCAGACCAAGGGTCCATCAAGCCCAGTATTCTGTGGCCAACTAAGTCACAGGTTCCTGGCAAGGACCCAAATATTAAATGAATAGATCCCAAGCTACTAATCCTTGTTGATTAATAGCATTTTATGGACTTCTGCTCTAGGAACTTATGCAAACCTTTTTTAAACCCAGCTACACTAACTGCCATATCCACATCCTCTGGCAATGAATTCCAGGGTTTAATTATGTGATGAGTGAAAGAATTTTCTCTGACTTGTTTTAAATGAGCTACTTGTTAACTTGATGGCGTGCCCCCCACCCCCCTAGTCCTTGTATTATCCATAAGAGTAAATAACTGATTCACATTTATCCATTCCAGTCTTTTCAAGATTTTGTAGACCTCTATCTCAGCTGTCGCTTCTTCAAGCTGAGCAGCCCTAACCTCTTTAATCTTTCGTCATAGGGGAGCCATTCCATCCCCTTTATCATTTTGGTCGCCCTTCTCTGTATTTTCTCCAGTGCAATTATATCTTTTTGGGGAAGCAGCGACCAGAACTGCACACAGTATTCAATGTACGGTCTCACCATGGAGCGATTATAGAGGCATTATGTCATCCATTGTCTTATTTGCAATTGCCTTCCTAATAATTCCTAACATTCTGTTTTGCTTTTTTGACCACCACAACACACTGAGCCGACGAGCTCTTTCCTGTGTGGTAACTCCTAAGGTGGAACCTAACCTTGTGTAACAGCAAGGGTTATTTTTCCCTATATGCATTACCTTGCACTTGTCCACATTAAGTTTCATCTGCCATTTGGATGCCCAATCTTCCAGTCTCGCAAGGTCTAACAAGATTTAACTACTCTGCATAATTTTTGTATCATCCGCAAATTTAAGCACCTCACTCGTCATGCCCCTTGCTTAGAACATTTATAAATATATTAAAAAGCACTGTTCCTAGTACAGATCCCTGAGGTATTCCACTGTTTACCTTTTTCCACTTTGAAAACAGACCATTTAATCCTACTCTGTTTTCTGTCTATTAACCAATTTGCAGTCCACAAAAGGATATCGCCTCCTATCCCATGACTTTTTAGTTTTCTTAGAAGCCTCTCATGAGGGACTTTGTCAAACGTCTTCTGAAAATCCAAATACCCCACATCTACTGGTTCATCTTTGTCCACTTGGTTGTTTACCCCTTCATAAAAATATAGGAGGTTTGTGAGGCAAAACCTCCCTTGGGTAAATCCATGCTGGCTGTGTCCCATTAAACCATGTCTATATCTAAATGTTCTGTGAAACAGTTTCCATGATTTTTTCCAGCACTGAAATCATGCTCACCGGTCTATAGTTTCCTGGATCTCTCCTGGAGCCCTTTTTAAATATCAGGGTTACATTGGCCACCCTCTAATCTTCAGGTACAATGGACGATTTTAATGATATGTTAGAAATTTTTACTAATAGGTCTGAAAGTTTATTTATTTAGCTCTTTCAGAACCCTGGGGTGTATAACCATCCTATCCAGGTGATTTACTACTCTTCAGTTTCTCAGTCTGGCCTACTAAATCTTCCAGGTTTACCATAATTTGGTTCAGTTCATCTGAACCAGTCTCCAGAATGGGTATCTCCTCAACATTATTTCCAGTAAACAGCAAAGCAAAGAATTTGTTTAGTCTTTCCGCAATGGCCGTATCTTTCCTAAGTGCCCCTTTAACCTCTCGATCATCTAACGGTCCAACTGAATCCCTCACAAGCTTTCTGGTTCAGATGTATTTAAAAAAGTTTTTATGAGCTTTTGCCTCTACGGCCAACTTCTTTACAAATTCTCTCTTAGCCTGTCTCATCAATGTCTTACATTTAACTTGCTAATGCTTATGTTTTATACTATTTTCCTCTTACGGATCCTTCTTCCAATTTTTGAATGAAGTTCTTTTGGCTAAAATAGCCTCTTTCACCTCACTTTTTAACCATGCCAGCAATCGTTTGGCCTTCTTTCCACCTTTCTTAATGCGTGAAATACATCTGGATTGCACTTCTAAGATTGTTTAAAAAAAATCTATGTCCGTGCCTGTTGCACACTCTTTATCTTGTTCGCTGCAGCTTTTAGTTAGTTTTTTTTTTTTAAACTATTCCTCATTTTGTCAAAGTTTCCCTTTTTGAAAGTTTAGTGCTAGAGCCATGGATTTACTTACTGTCCCCCTTCCTGTCATTAATTCAAATTTGATCATGTTATGATCACTATTGCCAAGTGGCCCTACCACTGTTAACTCTCTCGGCAGGTCTGGTCTCCCCTGAGAATTAGATCTAAACTTGTTCCATCTCTCGTCGGTTCCTGAACCAATTGCTCCATAAAACTGTCATTATTCCATCCAGGAGCTTTCTCTCTAGCATGTTCTGATATTTATTTAAAAGTATTTTTATACCGTCTTTACAAACAGTGTTTAGTCAAAACGGTTTACATATATCAAAAATAATAAAATGCAAAATAAAAACAAATTAAAATTAAAGTAAAAGTTAAAAGTAAGAATAGTAATGATTGAAAGTGGGTTGACATATAAAAATATAAATTACAAAAATTTATATACAATAAATTACAAAAATTATATAAATTACAAAAATTACAAATTACATTTACCCAGTCAATATTGGGATAATTGAAATTTCCCATTATTAATGCACTACCGATTTGGTTAGCTTCCTTACTTCTGTTAGCATTTCACTGTCCGTTTCATCATTTGAGCCAGGTGGACAGTAGAATACTCCTATTGCTATACTCTTCCCCAACACACAAGAAATTTCTATCCATAAAGATTTGATTGTGCATTTAAAGGTAGATTTTTCATATCTTCGCGTGGGCATCCATGTTTGGGTAAATGGGGGGGGGGGGGGGAGGATTTGTTAGATGTGCACGGTGACGGAATAGGCCTTTTCTTTTCTTTTATTGGAGTGGACTGGGAGGGACCTTCCTAAATCTTTTACCTAAGCTGCCTCCCTTTTTCCCTACTAACTCTGACCCCTAAAATCCCACTAACTACCCTAGATTTTGTTTTTGTTTTTGTACTTACCCGCAGTGCGGAGCAGCAGCAACTTGCGTGGTCCAGTCAGCTCCCAGCACATGGTTCAGCAGAACAGTGCCTAATAGCGCTGTCCAGGCCTGCCCCTTTTTCAGAAACCCTTTCTTCTGTGTGTACTGGGAGATACGCGCGTGGCTGTGAGAGTTTGAAAATCCGCATGGTGCGCGTCCTGGACACATGTGTATCTCCCAGTGTAGGCGCGCGTAGGCCTTTGAAAATTCGGCCTTAAGTTTCTTGTAGGATCTTTATCCTGTCGGACTCCTGGACATAAAGCACCACCCTGCCAACAAGCTGCTCCTTTCTATCATTGCGATATAATTTGGACCCTGGTATAGCACTATCCCATTGGTTACCCTCCTTCCACCATGTCTCTGAGATGCCAATTAAGTCTGTCATCATTCACTGCTATACATTCTAACTCTCCCATCTTCTTAGACTTCTGGCATTAGCATGCAAACATTTTAAAATGTGTTTTTTGTTTGTGTTAACATTCTGCTTTTCAGTGATAATTTGGAATCTTTTAGCTCAGGTTGTTCTTTACTTATTGGTACATGGACTACTTTTTTCTTCTTATTGGAACCTCACTGTCGGGATGCCCTAACTCTAATGCTTCATTAGTATCCTTTGCAGATAACTCCCTTCAAACCTTACGCTGCTGAGCGACTGTCGACTTTCCCCTTTGTTCTAGTTTAAAAGCTACTCTACCTCCTTTTTAAAGGTTAGCGCCAGCAGCCTGGTTCCACCCTGGCTAAGGTGGAGCCCATCCCTTTGGAAAAGACTCTCCCTTCCCCAAAAGTTCCTTACAAAACTGAATCCCGTTTCCTTGCACCATCGTTTCATCCACGCATTGAGACTCCAGAGCTCTGCCTGCCTCTGGGGACCCGTGTGTGGTACAAGGAGCATTTCAGAGAATGCTACCCTGGAGGTTCTGATTTTCAACTTTCTAACTAAGAGACTAAATTTGGCTTCCAGAACCTCCCTCCTGCACCAGGGCTGCCAGACTGGAGTTGGGACTTGGCTATTATGTCCCTGAAGGTCTCATCTGTATACCTCTCTATCTACCATTCTAGCCTCCAGAAATTGGACTCATTCTCTGAGAGACAGGAGCTCTTTGCATCGCATGCACATGTACAACCTCTCACCAGCGGGTAAAAAATCATACATGTGACACTCGATGCAAAAGACTGGAAGGCCCCTCTCTCTTGCTGCTGGACTGCTGCCTTCATCTTAATTTTGTTCAGTTCCTACTTAGTTTAGGTTGCTATGAGAGTAGGGATGGGTACAATTTGAGTCCTTTAAATTTATTAGTATATTCACTATGTATCTGGGAATGATTAAATTCTTGATAAGGCCTGGGGCAATCCTGTGTTTAAGTTAAAAGGCTGATCAATTAATTAAATAATGTTTATTTATATGAAAGTGTCTCCTACCTATAAATCAAAGGATGAGCTAGGGGTGGGTGGGATGGAGAGAAATCAAAACACCCAAATTCCTGGCTTCTGCCTGCCTTCTGACTAACTATTTAATACAGGCATTTAGACACTAAATAATATGCCCCAATAGTTTACTTCTCCCCAAAACGTTTTAAGTTCTAAAATTTCCCAAAGCAGTACTTTCCAGTTTTTTTTCAGCCACCACTAAGGTGATCCTCTCTTCTCATTGTTCCAACAAGATCTAATATAATGCTACCAAATAGCTTACAAGAAGTGAATTTAAATTGTTCTATTTCCAGAAAATATAAAATGAGCTAATTCAATTGCTTTCACTCCTTTTTCTGGTACCAACCAATATTTTTCTCTTATCCTGAAAATTAATTACCTGATATATCTACTGTGGTATTACTAATTAATCTCCTCCTGAAACTTTACTTGATTCCACAGCAATTAAATTTATCTAAATTACTTCCTTGTGCTACTCTGCCTACCACTGTCCACCCCCCCCCTAACTAGTGGATTAGTCTATAAAGTTAGAAGTGAAGGTAAGGGTGGGAGGGAAGGTGCTACTTCCCTTCTACCTTTCTAAAACTAAGAAGAAAGAATGCCTAAGAAACAAAAAAAAAAAGCAATGCAAAAAATCCCTTTTTCAAAAATTAAAAACAAAAAGTTGTTGTTAAAATTTTTCCCCCTTCAAAATAAGGTCTCTGCAGTTGAATTTAGCCAGAAAAACGTACCTGTTGTAGTTTTAGCTCCTCCAATAGAGGTCTTCCAAACCCCCCTTGTTTAATGGCTTTCCCTTCCCCGTGTTAGCCCCAACCTTTAAAACCCTGCTGATCTTCCTAAATTTTTTTTTATTACTTACATATCATCCATAGCAGAAGTAAAGTTTTATGCGGCAGGGGACCCTAGTGTGCACCAGTATGCGTAAATTTCAGGTTAAAATCCTGGAAGTCCGATGCTCTGCCCACAGCATGCTCATACCTCACCCCTTTTTGAAATCTTTTCATTGTGCACGTAGCGACACGTACGTGCATATCCAGGTGGCTTTTATGTTTCAAAACTTTTTATTGAATTTTTACAAAAACAATTTACATTCAGAGATAGATGTAAGGGGGGGGGGGCGGTTACTCTGCACACCCTCACTCACAGACAGAACAAACAAACAAACCATAATACAGAACAACCCCAATGGCACAAATTATCCCCCCCTCCCACAACCCAAGCACAGGTATAATTGTGGTTGCTAGTCATAAGAGGGAGTTAAAGTATAAGCTGTACACATGGGCAGAATAAATTATCCATCATGAAAGAGTTCAGATAGAAGCTGCGAGTTCTATGAGGCAACGTTTGTAGATATGACTGCCATACTACAAGAAATGATTTGCGCTTAAATCGTCTGGTCTACTTTTTCAATATAAAATTCCATAGTTGAGAAGAGTGATTTCCAATTGTTTAAGGGTGGGAGCTTCCGGCAAAAGCCAGTGCTGCAGAATGGCTTTTTAAACTAAAAGCAGAGCTTTGCGTACCCATAATCAAAGGTGTGGATTGGGAAACCGGACACTCCTCAGATCATCAAAAAGCATAGTCCTTACTTCTAAGGAGAGATGGACTTTTGTGATGTCCTGTATATTTTGTTGAACAAGGCTCAAGAGCTTTTGATTACTTGGACAAGTACAAAATAGGTGCCCCAAGGTTCCTCTAGGATCATTACATTTGAGACATTGGTCTGTATTCGAAATTTTCATTTTAGCAGCTTGCTCTGGGGAGATATAGGCGCGCATGAGAAACTTATATTGGATCTCAGGAAGGCCTATATTGGTAGTGATCGAGCGAATCCTGAAAATAAATTTAGTATCAAGATCAGTGGCAAAGGTAACTCCCAGCTCCTGAAACCAACCTGTCAGATTGTTTTCCAAGCTTATAGGCGGGGATTTCAGTAGTATTTTCTGATTTTAAAAAAAGAAAACAAGAAACAGAATGCCTACTGGGGTCATCCCACTCAAAGATCTCAGCTACCTCAGAGTGAAATATTCATGTTAATTCCTGTGAGTCTAAAGATTTCATGTAGTGTCTGGCCTGAAGATATGCATAAAAACATTTGTGGTCTATCTCATGGAAGTCTCGTAATTGTTGAAAGGATAGAATCATACCTTCATCACTAAATAGGTGCGCAAGGATCTGGATTCCCTTTCTAGCCTAAGACCTATAAATTGGGTTTTGGATCCCTGGGGTAAATGCCTTATTTCCCAGTAAGGGAAGATAAGGTGTGATCTTCCAGTTAAGCCCAAATCTGGAACAAAACCATTTCCACGTCTGCCAAATTGGCACAATGATCACACTTTCTTTTGTTTGTGGGGGAAAGAAGCCTTTGGTAACATGCAGTATATATATCCAAGGTCATAGGGGGTTACCAATTACTTTTCAATATTGAAAGGGATATAGAAAGACCAGGGGCAGACTGGCCTATCGGGGGATCAGGCATCCCCCGGTGGGCCTGTCGCTCTGGTCGCATGATCTGCCGAGCTTGGCCGCCACAGAGCCACGCTCAGCAGATCACGGGATATTTCCTGGGCCGGCCAATCCCCGGGCCGATCTTTACCCGGAATCCGTCTCCTGAGAAAGACGTCCCCATCACCCAATCTCCCATATTGTTATAACAATGATTGGCGAGACCAAGACCTTCCTGTTTCCCCTTCCTTATCAATTTAGTCAAGGCAATTCTTGGCTTTTTCCCTCGCCAGATGAATAAGCTTATCAATCTTTCTACTTTGACAATGTCTTGTTTAGTGAGATAAATAGGTAAGGTTTGAAAAAGGTAAAGCCACTTAGGCATTAATATAATTTGGAAGAGCACATTTCTACTGGATAGAGAAAGTGGAAAATCCTTCCATTTCTGCAGACTACGCCTAGTATGCTGAAGAAGCAGTCTATAACTGATAAAGTTCAATTTAGTCGGGTCTCGGTGTAATTGGATCCCCAAATATTTGAATGAATCTCCTGCCCAGTGCATTGGAAAATGGGTCCGCATTTCTGGATCTCAGATCCTGCATGGGCAGGGCGTCTGACTTGTCCAGATTTAGTTTTAAACCTACTAATAAGCCATAGTCTGCAAACTCTCGAAGAAGTGAGGGTAGGGAAGACTCTAGTTCACTAATATGCACGAGTATGTCATCAGCAAAAGCGACCACCTTAAATACCAGGTCTTTTGTGATGCTGGAAGGGATCCATGGAAAGATGTATTACTTCTTATCTTTTGCAGCAATGGCTCCAGGGAAATTAAAAGAGGAAGGGGTGATCCAGGTGGCTTTTAAAATGCGCTCGATGTGTTAGGTCCCTACATATTCACACATCCCCCCCCCCCCCCAACTGATGCGTGTGTCGGGCTTTTAAATTTCACCTGATAATGTCATGATACATCTGGGAAAGTGAATGAGGATTGCACAATACAAAATGGACCTACTGCATGCATAGAGCTCCTGTTCACAAACATTTTTTTGAAAGTATTAATTGATGAACACATGAAACATTTGTTTTTTGTTCCATTATCACAACCTTTTCCAACTAAACATAATTGCTTTTTGAAGCCCTATGATTATAACTGTTCCCTGGTTGTTATGAAGATTGAATGAATGCACCTTTTTCACTTGAGATTAGTGATTTTGCTATTTTGACTTATATTTTATAAATGGATAAATAGGGAGCCACTAAAAAGACCATTACCAGTGCACTCCCCCGCCCCTTTTTTTTTTTTTTTTTGCTAGATTTTTCAAGTATGGTGAAACAGGATTTTTTTCTTTTCTTAGAAAGTTAAGCATGATATCTTTCTGCAATGTTTAGTGCAGAATAACTATTTATTTGCTGATTTTTAACAGATTGTTTTATTATTTTCAATGTATGTGGCTTGTGCAGAAGTTTGGACAGCCTTGCATTTGATTCATTTCTACGTATTATAAAAAAAAAAAAAAAAAAGTTAATAGGGCCCAAAACATTGACTCGTTAGGCCTTGTCTTTGACAGATGAAGATAAGTTCCATGGTTGAACAAATGTTCTGACCCTTCTGACTTCTTAGGTTGTGATTGATTGTTCTGTCTAATTTCACGACTCATGCGTTTGAGCATTGGAAAAATGAAGATAATTCACTTTTTTACAAAACAAGGGAAAACTTTAAAAAAAAAATAAAAAATCAGTTAATGCATTCACATGCTTATGCACCCTTAAACTCACACTTTGTGCAGGTAAACATCACTTCTGATGCTGGATGGGGTTTTACCTGCAGAAAATGTGCATTTAAAAGTGTGCACTCAGCTTCGTGCCCTCACATGGAAATTCCGTGAAAATGAGGGCATTAAGCATTCCCTCGCAATGCAGAGAAGCGTGTTGACTGATCGCACATTTTCTTTACACTAAAAACTTTACTCTTGGTCAGAGGTGAAGTTTCTAACGTTGGATCCGCCACTGGGACTCCCTCCCCCCCCCCCCCCCCCCAACCACAAGGACAAGCTGCAGAGAGGCTCAACAGTTCGTTTATTTTTTTAAGTCTAACTATGGTGAGATAGCAGACTAGGAGCACAACAAATGTTATCCTCCTAATTTAGCAGTACAGCAAAAGATATATGCCTATACGTTCTCTCCTGTAATTCAGCACACAGGTTATTGCATCCGCCTCTCTACTAGCAATTTTAGCTGTAAGAAATGAACATTGAATGAAATGAGATCAAAGCAAAATGTGGAAGACCAAGAAAATCTAGGTAACCTCTCCCAAACAGATCATTTCTGGGTATGCAGCACTGGACTGTGGACCCGTAGACTACTACATCAGTGTCAGCGAAACTTTTCAGGTCATTGGCAGTGATCTGTCTGTTCTTTTCTGGAGATCTGACCAGTTTTCAATCAGCTCTATTACCTAGATTTTTCTTGTTCTGCAGAGCTGTGACATGAGGTTCTCTGCATATGTTCATGGCTCGTTATTGCTTGGACAAGGATGGTCAGCATGACAGTAGCTTCAACCAATCCATCCTTCGCAACCTCTTCCAGACTTAAACCCAACTCTGCTACTTAAGACCCATTGGTGGGGATCAGGCTATCTCCTGGTCTAGCCAACAGCACTGCAGTTATTGTTGTGCCCGTTGGCACCTGGTTTGGAGATTGTTGGACATGGGTGTTACTGGGAGAAGCCTGTAGTTTGGTATTCACCCACAGTTGCTTACCTGTAATTGGCGTTCTCCTAGGACAGCAGGATGTTAGTCCTCAGGAAACCCGCCCACCACCCTGAATTCTGTGTTACGAGACTGAAAGGGAACCCCATGTGGACACATGGATAGTGGCATGCTGGGCATGCGCAGTGTGCTAGTCATAGTTCTAGAAATAAAAGTTTTGGTTTGCATACTTTGAATAACATGTGATGAGGTCCTGGGGGATTTCTGTGCTATTGCGGAGCGCAGAATTTGCACAGAATTCCCCCCTGTGCAGAATTGCTAAATTCTGTGCAGAAAATAGCAAAGGAGACCCCAGCAATCCACGAACAGAGCACGCAAAGATGAAGGCCTGTGTGTGCCATGGGACGTGCACCGCTCATGGCGAAGATGAAGGCCCCAGTATGCTGTTTGCGGCGAAGATGGAAGGCACCTGTGTGCCGTGAACGGAGTGTGCTCTGCTCGGGGCGAAGATGAAGACCCAATGAGAGAGAGCAAGAGAGTGTGTGTGTGTGGTGTAGGGGTAAAAGAGCAGGGGGCTGAGAGGGGGAGAATATGGAGTGTGGGTGCCAGAGATAGGGAGTCTATATGAGGAGATTGTGAAGGAGTGTGTATGTGTGTAAGAGATTGGGAGCTCGTGTGTATGAAAAAGGGATCGTGTGTGTATGTGAGGGTGCTAGTCTGTGTGAAGGGCTTGTGTATGTGTGAGTCAGCCTGTATGAAGGGCTGCATGAGAGAGAGTCATAGGTATGCTGTGAGAGGATGTATGTATGTGGGTACTTGCCAGGTTCTTATGGCCTGGATTGGCCACTTGGAAACAGGATGCTGGGCTTGATGGACCCTTGGTCTGACCCAGTATGGCATGTTCTTATGGAGCTTGTGTGGGTATGTATGCAAGAGAGACCCTGAATGAGGGGATGTGTGTGTAAGAGTGAGGGAGCCTGTATGAGGGTGTGTGTATGTGTGTGAGAGAGGGAGGGACAAAGGGAGCCTGTGTGAGGGGCAGTACTGGGAACGGGGTCAAACTCTGGGACTGGCAATAGAGTGGAAGGGGTTGAGCCTAGAGCTGGAGGGGAGAGATACTGGCAGGTGGAGTAGTTGGAGCCTGAGAGGGTAAAGTGTCCATGGGAGTAGGGAGAGTGAGTGGAAGGGACACTCTTACAATGAATTTCTAGGGAAATTCTGCTCAAAATATTTAAAATTCTGCATCTCTAACTTTCTGTATTTAAAATGTAGTTACTTAAAGACTGTCATGCAAATTGTGTAATTTTGACCAATATAAAGTTTGCAGAATTTTAAGGTTTTTTTTGTGCAGACTTTTAAAATTTTTTGCGCAGAATTCCCCCAGGAATAGAGGTTGTACAAAAGGTTTTCCTACAGACAGTTCTCCCAATACAGATCATTGCTGGGTAAGCAACACTATTCTGTGGACTCATGCACTACAACACCAGTGTTGGCAAACTTGTCAGGTCATTGGCAGTGGTCTGTGCGTTTTTCTGCAGATCTGACTGGTTTTCAATCAGCTCTGTTATCCAAAGAATGCAAACCAAAACCTTGCTAAGCCTGAAATGTTTTGGAACAAAGTGCATTGGACTGATGCAATGAAAGTTGAACAGTTCTGCCGCAACCACACAAGATAAGGTAGTAACTTTCATTTCTAAGTGTTTCTAAAAGTTGAAATTGCCATCTAGTAGCATTTAGAGATTTCTTTTATATCCTTCCCCCTTCTTTGTAAGAGTGAATTATATTCATTTCCAAATGCTCAGACTGCTACTTTTCAGGAGCCCATGGTTCTTGAAAGCAGTCAGAACGAAAATCACAACATGAGGTTCAAAGATTCAGGGTATTCAGCCGGGGAACTGATTCAGAGTATTCAGCTGTGGAATTTTAGTCACCTGACTAACTGAAGGCATAATAATATGGGCATCCGGGACCACACTCACTCGCCACCATCCTTTCACATAACAATAATAACAGTAAACATTAATTGGATGAAATAAGGCCGCAGCTTTATTGACATACAGGCCCGAGCCCAGAATTAAACAATACAAACACCGTTTCAGCTTCCAACCCCCAACCATCCGCCGCTCCCCGGCAGGATAGTCAATGCCAGCCATCCGGCTCGATGTTCCAGCCTCTCACACCGGGTTCAGACTCCCGCCACCTGCCTGCAAGGAGCCAACCCGGGTGGACTCCCGCCGCCAACCTGCAAGGAGTCTGGCCCAGAGTCTCCTGCCGCTTTCCAGCAAGGAGCCCCCATCGCTGACAACAGCCCCAGTTGTCAACCTCCGTCCACTTCCAGCTGAAACCCCCTTTTAATCTAACAATAACATTACGGCTCGGGCCATCCGCCCTCAACCGCTGCGACAGCCCATGACATTGCACAACCATATTAACAGAAAGGGAGGGTGGGAGAGAACGAAAAAACCCGCCGCTCGCCGCTGCACTGACCGCGCGAATCCCCCTGGCTGGCACGCACGTTCCAGGATCAAGACCCCTGGTCCACACGTGCCAGCCCTAAACCAATCAGGGCCGACCGTTGCATTAGCAACGCGCCCCAGCAACCAATTGCCTGCCCTAAACCAGCGTCCGCTCCTTCCTCTCCCCTCCCTTCGCCCGCTGTCCGCGCGCTGACCTCCCTAACTGCTCCCCTTCCTCCCCCCCCCCCCCCCCCCCGCGATCTGGCCCTAACTCGCGGTGGGCCCGGGCCCACATTATACTGCCCGACCGGATATGGGATCTGGTCGAGCTTCCCTGAGCCAATCTTTTCGGGTCTTAACAATTTTAATTAAAAAAAAAAAGGTTGAAATGAATCAGCTGGAAGTGTGTCCAAACGTTTGCACATGTTCATATTCACTGTTTTATTACTTTTGATGTATTAAAATCAGCAAATAATAATTTTGCATTAAAAATTGTAGAAAGATATTGTGTCTAACTTTGTACCATGTAGCGGTTGTGTCAGCTTCTTTTGCTCACTTAAAGGTGAATTTTAAAAGCCTGGTGCATGCCAAAAACTGGAAGATACGTAAATATGTTGGGCCAGCACTCGCGGAGTGGATTTGAAAAGGTGCCGAAGTTCATGCGTATCTCCCGCTACACGCACCAATAAGTTCTGGAAAAGGGTGGGGAATGGGCATGGTCTGGGGGGAGCATGGGTATTCCTGGATTTCAACTTCTAATTTGTGTGTATATACAATGCTGGGGACCCTTGCTGTGTAACTTTACTTCTGCTGTGGAGGACATGTATGTAATAAAATTAAAGAAAGTAAAGAAAAAAAAAAAAAGACCCCTACCTTTAAAACCCCACCAAGCTAATAGGGGAAATGGGAGGCTATTAAATTAGAGGGGTTTAGAAGTCCTATCCCTTCCCTGGGCAAACTGGGAATGAACTTGGGAAAATGGGCAATGGCGTCAGTGCGTATTTCTATTAAAGTCCCCCCACTTAAGCGATAGAAACGGCATTTGCGCACACAGGCGTGCACCCACTTGAAATTGTGGGCACATGTTCACGCGGCCAGTCATTTATAACATGCATGTTATAAAATGGCCGCATCCCTGGACGAGGCTGATGAACACACGCACGTGTACCTGTGCACCTGTTTAAAAGTTACCGTCTTAGAGACTCATTGGAACATACAATTTGACCACTGGTGCCGAAACATTTGATTACGTGTGTGTGTGTGGATAAAAGAAACAATATACATATAATATGCGAGGTACAAAGTTGAAAAACTAGGATAGTAATATTGAGGGTTTTTGTTGCAATTTTACAGGGTCATTTATCATTTTGCGTTAGTGGCCGAAAAGGTTTTTATTGCACATGCTGTGAGAGACTCTGTAGAGACCAATATGTAAGTTTACTATCGATACCAGTGTAAGAGGGGGCACTTTTAACTCAGGGTGGGGTTTGGGGGGGTGGGGCAGCTTTCAGAGGAACAGCAAAGTTGACATCAGTGAAGATTTTCTGTCATTTGAAGCGATGAAGGGTAAAAGAGGAGTTGATTTGTACAATGCACGCTCTACCTAGCTTCAATCGCACTAGGTAGAGAGTGCATCAAGCTAGGTAGAGAGTACATTGTACAAAACAACTCCTCTTTATAACTTTCATCGCTTCAAATGACAGAAAATCTTCAGTGATGTCAATTTTGCTGTTCGTACCTCTGACTGTGTATGTAAAGGTGCCCCTTCTTACAGTGGTATAAATAGTAAAGTTACGTATTGGTCTCTCCCTCTCCCTCTCTTCCCCCCCCCCCCCCTTCCCGAATGGCGTATGCAATAAAATCCTTTTAGTAACGCACATGCAGTAGATTAATCAGCATGCAATGTGAAAATTAGTACTAGTGCGATAAATTTATTGCAGCTTGCGGAAATTACCTATGCGATGCAGGAGCAGAGAAATTAACCTAAACGCCCCCTGTTTTTATTGTGAGCGCTATTTCCACTATAATTATAGCATTTTGATAAATCTAGGCCTTAGGTGGTATTATGAGTGTGAGTTTTTATTTGTATTGTGTGTTATGTATGAAGTATGAGTGAGTTATATAGTATGGATAGTAACATATGGGGGGTGGGCACCAATGAGATAAATTCTAAAATACTTTCTAGTATCTGTGTGAGCATAAAAATAAATATATAAAGAGTTTTGCATTAAGATTGTTTTAATATGTAAAATGTTGGGTGTCTGTTTTGATTTATTTATTTAGACTTTTTTTATATACCGAAGTATAGCAGTCAGCCTTCACTCCGGTTTACATTTCAACAACTTAATACATATAACACATTGGTATAACATATATTAAACTGAGTGCAAACAACTAGTTACATTTAGGCATGGAGCGATAGTGTGTAAATGTGTACGAAGGAGTACGACCTGAATCGGCTTTATGATGTGTGAAACATAAAGCTAAGCATATAAAGACATAATTTAAATGTAACATCGCGCAGGTGGTGTGTTAATGAGGGTATTTCAAAGGTGAGGTGAGGAAGAGGGAAGGAAGGGTTCTCGAGACGCAGGGGGGGACGGGACAAAATAAAATAGGACACAGTTAAAGTAAGAGGGTTAATGAGAAAAGAAAAAGGGGTGGAAAGATGTTAGTTAATGCAGGGCCTGGAGGGATTTCACAATTTGTATATGACCCAACTCTAGGATAGTGCCAAAAATGTGTTTTGTGCTGGATATATACATATATACGCACATCTTTTTATTCCTACTGGATTGAAGGCATTTAGAAATAAAACATGATTTTTTTTAAAGTTCTTTTCTTACTGCTACACAATAACTGAATTGTATTAAATATCCTAATCTAATTTATTCCTTTCTCTGTGACTTACTGTCTCACAAATAAATGGTATCAGCTTGGTTATCGTGAAACTAGATACTAGCCCTGAAGCATAGATAATCTGTTTTATTTATGTCAGTTACTTATCTTGTAAAATGAGATGTTATTGTCAAAACACTATTTGTTGTGTGCCAGATGGATTACTTGGAAGGTACTGTATTTTCTCTGACAAGCCACTACAATGAGCTAGACTGTCATGTGACCTGCATTGCTTGTAGAGTTTGAGGACTTTTCTAGGCCATTCCTAGAAAGCTGTGCGATTGAGGGGAAGATGCTCTTGGTTGCTTTCCCATGTGCTGCCAGACTTGCTACTTTTCCATTCTTCTGATCCTTTAGAGGGTGCAGAATGTTCTGCTGCAGCACTGCCACTTAAATTTTATACCTTCGACTGGTTTTGTTTTATTCTGCCTTTTCAGCACGCTGTTGATTTTTTTTTTTTTCATTCTGCAATTTCTTCTTTTTTCTAATTATTGTATCACTAATTAAGTGTTGGAAATTTGTTTCACATTTTTCTTTTTTTTTTTTTTGCTGTCTCCACTTCAGCTCGATACCTGACTTTGGCTGAAGCTCTGCTGAACCAGTTTCTGTCCTTGTGACAGGGTTACATTTTTTTTTCCCCTTTGCATGTTTTTTATCCCTCCACTGAACCCTTGAAAAATTGTCCTTTAGTTTTGCTTCCTTATCTTTCCCCAGATCAGTCCAGATGATTGGGTTTTTCTTCCCTGTTAGCAGATGCAGACAGAGAAGAAAAACTTTACTGCATTGCTGATACTTAAAGTTCCATGCCACCTGCAATCAATCAATATTACTCTGTCTCCAGCAGATAGCAGAGGTACAAAACCTGCAGTTAGACTTGGAGACCAAATTGCTCCCAAGGGTTTTAGGTCCTGGGTTGAGGGATTTGTGGAACTTATTTTAGTTGGTGCCCTCTCCTGGAGAGGGTTGACAGCAAATTGTTCTGGCTTTCTTGTCCTTAGCCTTCCCTTCTTTCATTTCCCCACTGGCTGACTCAGGGAAGTGGGTAGGGGTCTTTGTTTTTGGGCTACCATCCCTTTAAGATTTAAAAAATTAAAAAGGCAAGACAAAGGACCCGAGACACCATCAGAGGAAGTGGGCAGGAGTCTTCTGAGCCTGCATCGAAGGGGTGGTTGACTGAGGGTTCTATCTGCGCTGCGGACGGGCGGAGAAATGTGGTGAACTGCCAAAGGGACAAGACTGAAAGCTTGCTGATGTTAGTGGACTTTTGCTGCAATTTACTGCAGGGAAAATGGCTGTTCCCACTGAGCACAGGAAACTTACTGAGACAACGGGGACCGCAGATCTAGGTTGCATGCATCAGGGCTGAGTTCCATCTGCATGGGTGGTGGGGAAGGCTGCTGAGAAGCCCCTAGTACTATTGTGAAGTAAAATTGGCAAGCAGGAAGCAGCAGCCCCAGAGTTCTGACGCGGTCTATACTGAGGATCATGGCCATGTGGGCAACCATATTCATGGGGGGAGGATCTGCTGATTCCCCACAGTTATTGTCTATGGTGGAAGCTTCACATTCTACCTGAGGCAATTCTGGGAAGCTTCTGGAAGTTCATGATGTGGACACAGACTTGGAGGCTCAGAAGAGGAAGCAAGAGCCCATACTAGATCTGGATTTTGATTTCGGTGCGTCAGGGGGGGGTATGGAGGAAATTCCTTTAGATGACCTCCCTGGAGATGAGGATGGGGAAATCCTAATGGCAGAAGGGGTTGACCTGAAGTGTTCTGTCTCTTTTTAGAAGAAAGGAGTTTCAAGTATGATTTCCCAAGTCCTAACAGTTCTTGGGATAAAGGAGTCTGTGGGAGAAATGGACCATGAGGGTGAGGATCCCATTATGTAGGGGCTTAGGTGTCCCACTAAGGCTTTTCCCTTCCATTGGACAGTTAAGGCCTTGGTTTTTAAAGGGTGGGATTCTCTAAAAGCCAGTCTGCAGGTGGGCAGGGCCATGGCTAAACTATTTCTGCTGCTGGAGGATGCTTTGGAGCTTTTAAAGCTACCCAATGTGGATGCTTTAATATGGCTGTTACTAAGAAGACTACTATCCCGGTAGATGGTTGTGCAGCCCTGAGGGATTCTCAGGACTGGAAGATGGAACTTTACCTCAAGAAAATGTTTGTTTCAGCATTGGAGAACCGGGCAGCAGTTTTATAGTAGTTTCATGTCCCATGCATACTTATGTTGGGTTCAACAGATTCTGGTTGGGAATTCTGAAGAGACATTGTCAGAGAAGGAGGCTGAGTACTGGAGTCTGGGTTGGCCTTGATAGCAGATGCCTGTAGGAATATTTCGGGTGGATATCTTACATTTGATTATCAGATTTAATCAATAACCTTATGATACAAATTCATTAGCTTTAGGGAGTAAATACAGAGATTTTTTATGAGGTGGTAATTTATTAGCAGCATAAAGTAAAATAAGAGTAATATGGTACAATTCTTTTTCTTTGGTTTTGTTAGTTTCATTTTTAGTTTTACAGTGCACGTACTATCATATAAGATAAGCAGAACTTATAAGTGTTATCTAAGCTCAACTACATATTTAGAAATCACGCAATTGCCAAAATAGATTAGCCCAGCTGTAAGGTAATTTTAGCCAGTGTCTCATCCTCTGCAGTTTTGCATCAGTCCAGGGATCTGCATTGACACCAAAGGGATAATCCACACAAAATCCCTTTTAGTGGATGATAGGTAAAACCCCAAAAATCTCAGACATCTCCATGAGAACCATTGAGATAGGTGTCTCTGAAGGACCTCTTCCTGAAGATCGTCTTTTTGGTAGCTGTTTGCTCACTGAGGTAGAGCTAGAGGGTTTATCATGAGGGATCCCTTCCTTTGATTTTTGGAGGTCGGAGTTTCCATTAGAATAGAAACATTTTTTTTGTGCTTTCTTCATTCCAATTGAATCAATCCATGGAATTGCCTGCTTTTGGGAAGTTGAACACTTCTTCTCATGACAGAGAGCTTCATGTTTTGGATATGCACAGGGCTCTCCTGAAATATTTAAAGGTAACAAATGGTTCTCGCAAGTCAAATCATCTGTTTGTTCAACCACTGAATAACAAAACACAACGGGGAGAAGGCATTGAAGGCAACTATTTCCAGATGGATTAGGGAGGCAATAGCTTATTTCTACATTTACAAGGTGCTACAGGTTCCAATAGGAATTAGGGGACAAGCTGTGTCTTGAGCTAAATGTCAATGGGTGTTGCCGCAGGAGATCTGCAAGGTGACAACTTGGTCTTTTGCACACTTTTACCAAGCATTATAGGCTTGATGTGCATGCTCCCGACACAGCAGTGTTTGAAAGTGTGCTGTGAGTGGGTCTTTCAGATTCCTGCCCAATTTAGGGAAGCGTTGGTACATCCAAATCATTTGAACTAATCTCAGGGACGATAAGGAAGGAAAAATTGGTTCTTACCTGCTGATTTTCTTTTTTTAAATGTATCTTTGTCCCACAGAAAAGTCCAGAATCCTGCCTTGAATGTTTTGAAGACCACTCTTGTCTGTGTATATATAGGGCAGATTATTTTGTTTTGGTGTTCAAATTTTTCTTGCTAGAGGGGGGCCATACAGTTGGAATTGAATTTACCAATAGTTTTAGGGAGATAATTTGTTTGTTCTTAGCTTTTTTATAATGTTATACTGAGTGACTGCAGGTGGTACAGTAACTTAAGTGCCAGCAGTACAGTAAAGAGTTTCTTCTCTGTCTCCATCTGCTGGTAGGGGAGAAAAACCCAATCATTTGGACTGATATGTAGATCTTGAGGAAAGAAATATTAGCAGGTAAGAACCAATTTTTGCTTTCATTGTCTTCTGGACCATGGCTGAGAAACAAGCCATCAGTTTTAAGAAGTCACCAAAGAGCTCCCAGACTTCCCCTAACGACTGTCATGAAACATGCTGGAAGTGAAGGCTATGTTATGACTTCTTCAGAAAAAATGCCACCTTAAGCTTTTCTTAAGCTTGGCTGGAAAGGCTCAAAGACTGAATGTCACAAAGCTGACCTCAAAGTTTGCAAAAAACAAAACAAAACTCAAGGAGCCAACTGCAGTCATGGTGGGGGATGCCTTAAGGAAATTATCCACAGCTGTTTTGATCCAAGGATTTGCCTTTTGCTTAAATCAGAGGATCAAAGAACTTTACTTGTGAATCAGAGCAGGCAAATCCTTGAGTAGGCGCTTCAGCATTTCAATATTCCTTGTCCTCACAGCTCCATGGCTCATTTGTGATTGAGATGGCCCATGCTCCAAAGAGGCTGCTTCTTAGAGGGCCAATCTATGCTTGTTTTTCTATTGCCATTTCCCTTTCAAGGATTTCCTTTTCTTTACTTTATAGTCTTATGTTCTCTTATGAGGCCTATCTCTATATTGCCACTTCAGACATATATATCTGAATTGAACAAATTAGTCAGACATGTAAATGAAAGATACAAGACACTTGTGATGGGCACCTCAATATCTGGTGGCCTCAACTGGCATTGACTCCTCCTTTGATCCATTTCCTGGCATAGGCAGCATCTTTCCTAAATACTGAGCAAGTTTATTAAACCTAAACAAGGTTCCTCTTTGATGCCAGTGTTCTCGCTCCCTATCAGAATTGTCCTTTACAGGTTGATGAGGATGAAGAATTCATGATCTCTATTGGTTCTGAAGAGGATTTATTCTCTGAACTTCCCCTGTGAAGCCTCTCTGCAACCTTTGAGAAATTGTTGCCTACACCTTAGCTACCTTCATAAAAACTAAGTCATATAGAAGGTCACAGGCAAGCAGTGCACTTGTTTTCCTTCTAAGAAGCTGGATGCATCCATGACTGAGACACTAAGATTTATTTTTTGATAAACTATTGGCCCTATATCACCTCAAACAGTGCGGTCATCTGGATTGTAACCAGTGGGACAGACTAAGACCTAGAAGGTGAATAAATTAGCTTTGTTTTTAAATTTTAGGTGTTTTTCAGTGACACCACAATTGAAAATACCAAGTCTCATTTAATTACCACAAATGGTTTCGGCCTTTGCACTTGAGAAACTAGAGGAGTCTTAACTATACCTTTACTTGAATGGATTTTCCCATAATGAGTTAACTTGCATAACATTTAGTATACCAGTCAAATGTATACTTCTGGTTCCAGCAAATTTTTTCTGGATGACACACAGGTCAGGGTGTGTTCAAAATTCACACTAACTCCAGTTTTGTTAGGCAGTGCTTAGAAGCAAAGTGCATTTTTGTAGGAAACAAATTTTGCTTTTCTACCTCTAATCAGCTGCTGCTACTACTACTACTACTACTACTAATTGCATTTGAATCCTGTGTCACTTCTGCTTTCAGAAACTTTTATAATCACCTCTCATTAAGTGTTTGAACATCTTGAACCAAATGCTCATTATGAACTTCCTAATTCCAGGAAGCCAAGTCATCACCTCTTTGACCTTTAAAAACAAAAGGTCATGTGTATTCTTTCCTTTTGCATGTAAATATCAACTTTGCCCCATTAGTACATGCAAGGAAGGATAAGAAAGAAAGAAAAAGGAATATAAGAAACAGGACTGATTTTAGACACAATGGACTCTGCTTCAACATTAACAGGTCGATACAGAAAAAGTAGCGGGAGAGCGCACAGGCCACTCTCCTGGGCGTGCAATTCAGGAGGGTGGCCTATGCAAATTAAGGCCTGCGGTAAAAAGAGACACTAGGGACACTAGCACGTCCCTAGCGCCTCTTTTTGGACAGGTGGCTGTCAGCGGATTTGACAGCAGATGCTGAATTTTGCCGGCATCGGTTCTCAAACCCGCTGACAGCCACGGGTTAGGAAACCGGGCGCCGGCAAAATTGAGCGTCTGGTTTTCAAGCCGCGGGCCCATTTTACATTTTTTATTTTTTTGACTTTTTAACTTTTGCCGGTGCCGGCAGAAATTAGCGCCTACCTTTGGGCAGATTGGCTGCACATTTTACTTTCTGTATCGCGTGGGGAATGACTAATAGGGCCATCAACATGCATTTGCATGTTGTGGGCGCTATTAGTCTCGGGGGGGGGGGGGGGTTTGGATGCGCGTTCTCGACGCGCTATTACCCCTTACTGAATAAGGGATAAAGCTAGCGCGTCAAACATGCGTCCAAATGCGGAGCGCACTGTACTGTATCGGCCTGTAAGTACCAGTATATCTGATTACTTCTCTGCCTAGGGTTGAAGGGAATAATGTTGCAGTCTGTTCCTGCTTGCCCTTTCCAGGGGTGGATGAGAATCCTTCCCTGTTGATGGCTTTGCAAAGCTGTGCCATACCTGGAGTTTTTCTTTTTTTGAGGTGGGTGGGAAAAGGGTGCTGGACAATGGTTCAAAATCCTTACAGTCGGATAATGTCTTTTTTTTTCTTTTTTGATTTTACTGCATTATTGGATCAGGTAGCTGCACTGAAGACGGTTAAACTAAAATTGAAATATTTTGCCCCTTGATTCTGTCATGATCTTAAATTGCTGAAGAAAGAATAAAGGAAGCCTTAACGTTGCAACGCCCACTGGCTCCTTCTACCCTCGTCCCGGCATTTACCGCTCAACCTCAGAATTTCTCGTTACCCGCGGTCCTCCCATTATTAACTCAGTCTGACGCATTCTTTGGTAGATAAATGGCCACAGCTTTATTTTAAACATACAAAATAATTCTCCTGGTTAACCCGGGCCGGTGGCTTGTAAATCTCGCTGCCCGCCTCCGTAACCTAGCAAGGCAGCCTGTCTCAGTCCGCCCCCCGCCGTGCTCCTAGCAAGGGGGCCATCATTTTACGCCTTCTGGCGCCACCGTTTACGTGCCCTTACGTGGTGACACCAGCACCCTTTTCCGATTCTTGCCCAACCGGCCCGGGTACCCGCCTCGCCCAAAGCTGTGACAAACATGTTATTATTGAACAACAATTCAACACTCTAACAACGTACTCTGACTGATATGCATTTTTTTTTTTGAGTGACTATTGCTTGTACCCTTGCCTGTACCACTCTAGGGTGGGTGGGTGGGTCTCGGTCGGGTGAGCGATCGAAAAGGCCGCGAGCCCGGCGTCGTGTCCCTTTAAAGTGAGACTGACGTCACGGGTGCGCCGCCGTCGCTCCTGTTGACGTCTCACCTTCGGCCTCCAGGCCGTGCTCCTGTGCGGCGCCCCGTGTGGGGGCAGCAAGGTAAGTGGGGGCTGGATGGGGCAGTGCTGGTTCCCTGCCCTGGGCTGTGTGGGCGCCCTGTCACCCCTTATTTTCCGGGACTGCGTCCCGAGCCGCCGGGGGTGCTGCCGTTAAGGGTGGGCAACGGGCATCCGCGCCGGGCCCGCCTATGAACATAAGTGGAGGAAAGCTAAACGAGCTGATAACAGAGGCTTACTAAAACATGCTAAGGAAATGCTGGCATGGTATCTCCCAATGTTTAAAAAAAAAAAAAAAAAAGCTTTCTTATCCATCCCTGAATCAGTGGAGTAGCCAGAACTGATTTTTTGGGTGGGCTGTAGGCATGCAGGTCTGAGACCTACTAGATGTATTCTTATTGATAAATAGCATATACTGCACCCTACAGTAGCTTTGAGTAACTTGCAACAGCTATTGTGCATCATGTGTGAAACTAACATTTAACCTAAATTATTTCAAGCACTTGCCAGAATTAAAAATTCCTTATTCATCTGTATTACATTTATTTTATATTTATTGCAGTTTGCCTTTTACATGATATACTTGTGCATTTACAAAGAAAACAAACAGATCCAGTCAATCATGAAATAAAACAAAAACTTATCTTTTGATTTTTTTCATGAATTCTCTTTGCAGAAAGCTGGATATCTTCATAACTACAATAAAATAAGCCTTAATCATCAGAACAGGAGCAGAGCTAGGACAATACAAGCTACAACCAACATGAAAAAAAAATCAAATTCTGGTGTTTCCTCAGCAAAAACATATCTCTCCACTGCTATTTTTTGAATTAACACAAACTGCTGCAAAGAAAGTGGCATCTAGAACCTTGCTATACCATAGTCAAGCACCGACTCTCAGGACTCAAACAGCAGCAACCTTATGAAAAAGCAGTAATGTAAATACTACACCAGGCCTTAGAATATTAATACATCACCTTCTGGAGTAACAGAACAAGCTGGTCTGCTACAGAGAAACTACACGCTAGCAGAAATACTACACTTCAGGTAAAACAGAGACCAGCTACAAATTAGAAACAGAAACACGCAGACAAAACTGAAATAGACTGAGAAACTAGACTCTGAACAGTGGAATACTGAAGAAAGAGAGCAAAATACAAATATATAAGAAATGCACATTCTCAAAAATCACATGTTCAAAGTGCTAAAATCTCAAAATTCTTTTTAACCTATGATTAGAAAAATGCAAAGATAAGTTGGTCCTGGTCTTATTTTTCTCCACTTTTCCCTTTTCAGTCATTTCTTAAATAATTTTCAGGATCTCTCTGTCTTCTTATCTCTCTTGCTCTCTCTCACACTCACGTATTCACACACTTTCTCGCTCGTGTTCTCAAACTCCCACACACACTCTCACTCATGCTCTCACACTCACCCACCCTCACACACACACTTTCGCGCTCTCATATGCTTTCCCCCCTTCACACAAGCTCATATTCTTTACACACACAGAAGCACACTCAGGCTCCCATTATCACCCACACCGGCTCCCATTCTCACTCACATGCACACTCACCCAGGCTCCTATTTTCATCCACATTCAAGCTCCCATTCTCACCTATACACATGCAGGGCCTTTCCACTAAGCACAAACTCCTGCTTTCGCTGCTGCAGGGATGGGAATCCCATGACTGCATTGACGTTCCGGCCCTCCTCTTTGTCATCGCAGGGAGGGATCCCGTGACAGCATTATCCCAACAGGCCTGGTTGGGTGGGTCTGAGTCCTCTGCCCTGAATAAACCTCAAGAATTATTTTTCATTGGGAATAAGCTTCTCCAGGGCCATGGAAATAGTCCATTTTCTCCATCTCTTGATTGCAATATTATGGATAATTTCTTTGAGGATAAATTCTTAGATGTTACTCAAGCCTTAGATATAATTTCTGTAGTTACCAATAATGAACTTTTCACTTGAAATCGATGAGCTAGAACCAATAAAAGGGATAGCTACTTTAGATCTAGTTCTTAGTGGTATGCATGACCTGGTGTGGTGGGACTGGAGGTATTTCAGATTTGTGGTTGGGGCATAGAACTTCTAGTACCTTGTCTTGCCTTTTGGTATGGAATATACACGTTCATATTTACAAAGTGCCTAGCAATAATTGTAGCATATCTGTGCAGGCTGGCAGTGCATTTGTTCTCTTAATAGAATAATTGGTTTATCTAAGAGCAGGAGGAGGAAAGTCATTACAGACCACCATTCAGATGCAAAAATCACTAGGATTTGTGAAAAACTTCCCCAAATGACATCGCTGCCTGTTACCCCAATTATAAATTAATTGTAGCCTTACTAGAAATGACTAAAGGCATGGTCCCAAACAGAAAACCCATGACATGGCCTGAGGAAGAGAGAATTCAGTCTGTGGACATCAGCTTGGTCCATATTGATAATGCTAGTGCACACTCAAGCTTTAAAGAATACGTTTTAGATGAAATATCACATTTTGTTTTTATTTTGTTAATTTGAATGACAGGCTAGAATAATATATTTGATCTTTTTAAAAACTAACACGTGGATTATTAATGTGCAAAGTAATTTTCTTACTTAAATGTAGCCACGCCAACTAGCCCAAAAGCTAACACATTTCTGTCTGCTCTGGTGCTTTGCATCCATTGATAGGAGAGAATGATAGAGACTGCCCCATAGTACTTCCTTTCATTTTTTATCAGGATGAAGATGTGCTTTTCAGCTGAGGCAAAGTATTCTATGAAAAGTAAAATGTCATTGTAGCCTTCAGAGATTTGAGAAATAAGAGACTGGCTTGTTATAAAAGAAATTGTCATTTGAAGTACATAGTAATATTATTCTGCTTGTTTTCTAGCACTGCAAAATATAATGTTATCACGTTCCTGCCAAGGTTCCTCTATTCCCAGTTCAGAAGAGCAGCTAATGCATTTTTTCTCTTTATTACATTACTTCAGGTAAGCATGGTTAATATAGCTTAAAAACAATACAATCAATTCTAAAAAAGCATAATAGAAACAAATATACATTTATTGAATGCTTTATATATTTTGGGTACTCTGTTTACTTTATAGATTGGAACATCTTGTAATTTATAAGAAATAATTGCATTTTGTTGTATTAGTATATTTTGTTTGGCGAACATACATGATGCATGAAGAGGTTATATAAAAGCTGAAGATTCCCTACTGATATCAAATGATTTAGCATGTAACCACAGGGATAGACATGAAAATATCAACTGTCTGTGTTGTAGGAGATAATTTGCAGTGAGACTCTGAATGCTATGTAAGGGAAATACATTCTTTTGGGGATTCTTTTTTCTCTTTTTTTTTTTTTTTTCCTGTTCTGTTTATTTGCC
This sequence comes from Rhinatrema bivittatum, assembly GCF_901001135.1. Lineage (NCBI taxonomy): Eukaryota > Metazoa > Chordata > Amphibia > Gymnophiona > Rhinatrematidae > Rhinatrema > Rhinatrema bivittatum. The sequence goes on from NC_042615.1 coordinate 153,817,127, forward strand.
TAATGGACTGTGGCAGGCTTGTCCATCAAGTAAGCTTTCTTTTTGGAGCACCCTACTCTCTTAAAGTAGGGCATATCGCTTGATAAGAACCCTACCGCTTTTGGCTTTTGTTTAAACTTAGCAGACATGAACTTCTTGGAAAGAACAGACTCTAGCTTGTCTCTGTGCACTCTGTGGATGACACAATATGAGGAATATGAAATATTTCTTGAGTTGGACTCATTAAGCCTGTAGTCAACATGTTTCTTAGACTGACTTCATATTCTAGTTGGTTCTAATCTTCTGGTAGTTGGTGTTAAATCATGCTTTTCTTTGAGATTGATACAGATAATGCTTCTTAGGATTATAGTTGACTACAGTCCCTTCTCAGGGACAATGTAAACTGCAGGCCCCTTCCAGACTGGCTAACGACCAACTCCACTCTAAATGCCTGGATGCCATGCACCTGACACGAGTGTCATTTTGCAGATATCTGAGAAGCATGATGTTCAGTGAAAGTCCACTTATCCATGCTACCTCTAAGTAGGTAAGGTCTGTGTGCTCTGCTTTCACCTATCAGGGCTGTGAAGTCCTGTGCTCTTGCCTTTTAGGACTGCCAGTGCCACCTCAAGGGCATAATACAGTGGCTTTGCCTCCCCTGGACCCTACAATGAGCACAATTCCTCAGTGGGGCTGCACTGACTCCCCTTGAAGCTACATGTAAAGGTCTTGCCAGGAGACTATACATAGCAACATAGTAATGATGACATCAGGAAAAGGATCAAATGGTCCCTCCAGTCTGCCCATCAATTTTCTCATGGTAGCATCATGTCCCTGGAAGCTGTGCAGTGGCTGCTACACCTCTTGAAGCCACACCATGATTGTGTGCCTCAGTTGTCCCAGAGCTTCTGTGCCTTTCATTTACAACATTGCTATTCTCTTAAAATAATATTTTGACTATAATTAACTTTGGAGCTACACCGTATTGTCATGCCCATGAAGTCCTCTTAGGCACTTTATGCCTTGGGACCGAAAGTTGCATCATGGCTACTATGCCCATCCAGCCTTCAGCTGCCATTCTTTGCATGCCAGGGGCTAAAACACCTTTACCCATTTAATCTGTCACCATGGACTTTGTGCATCCTTGTCTGATTTCCCTGGAGCTTGACAACCAATCCATGTGAGTGGCAGCCATATCACTTAGCCACTTTATATAGACCAGACATTTTCAACTACATTTTGGTAGCTTTAATCCTATCAGATAGCTCATAGCAAATGTACCCTTGTGGTGTTTCATAACTTGAGACATCTTGGAACAGCATATTTATGATTTCATGTTGCACTGTAACTGTATCCTAAAGGACAAGCATGCTTTGTGCCTTTTAGGCCTTTATTTCAGGACAAGATCATAAATCTGTCATACTTAACCATGTTATGATGACTTCTTGAGAGGCTTTATCATCAGAGCATTGGTGTTAATAAATTTTCTCCTTCTGGGATCAAGTGATTATAAGCTACACCTCTAGTGGTAACTTCTTAGAGAACACTCTCCTTCTGGACTGTCCATGGTTCCCATGCTTTAGACATATATCATGGATACTGCGCGCCTTCAATTCTGAAGCATTGTCAGAGAGGCCATACAATCCTGATAGCAAAATTCCTAACATATCTGCGATGAGTTTTCAGACTAGAGATATCAATTTTCCTTGGGACTTCAGAGTTGTCAGAGCCAGATACTTTGGAGTCAAACTTCCTTGCTGTTACATACTCAGAGACTTAACTTAAGTGATAATATGACTCATTCAGTGAACATAGCCCTTTTCTGCCACCTGGCAAAGAGCTTCAGTGACTGTGGTGGATCCCAGTCCAAACTGCAGAATAAATAGTCAGATCTTAGGTTACTTTGGATACCAAAGTTTTTTCTACAGATGTGCACAGAAAGATTTGATATCCACACGTGTAGAGACTGGGACGCTGAATAGCTGAGTAGGTAGAAACTGCAAGGATTATCTAATATGTTTTATATATGCAGAATTAAGTGAGAGGTTATGCTTGGGAACCTCTGCATTATTACATTTTCTTCTAGATACTTTTGAAGGGCCTAGCAAATAGTGCCTGAGATGTAGTCTAGGAAGCATTGACAGAACTTCTACTAGTGACTATCTCTGGAATTCATCCATTTGGGCCTACCCAGTAGTTACATTGGAGTCTATCTTGACCCTGTCTGAGTTCAGTGGTGAAACATTTCTGATAGGTTCTGAATCTCACATTCCTCCTGATACTGTTCTTGCTTCTGAATTGCTTTCTTGTCTGACATCTGGATTCTGTTGCCCTGCTTTTCCAGTTTTGCAGACCCTGTTGCAGTGCTTTTCCAGTTTAGCTGCTATGCAATATATTTTTTAGTGTTCCGTACTGACTACGTACTTTTGTTTCAGAAATGTATTAGCAATTTTTTTCTTGGTATGTCCTAAGTCCTAGAGAATGCTTGTGACTGACTCTTAAACATTCAGAGTGTTTACATTTCAATGTTTATACACTTTGTGATTTCTTTGTCTTGAACAAAGATTTTCTAGAACTCCCTTTTAATTAATACTTCTAATGGTTCACTGTATTTGGATCTAAACATCTAGACAACATATTTATTGTGGTGTTTTGTTTTTTTTGTTTTTTTTTACCTGACAGTTTTTTCATGCACCTTTGTATTTATACCTCAAGTTCAGGTCAGGACTGGGATCTGACATAAAGAGCCTTCAATCGCTAATACCTGGGGATTTCCCCCCCCCCCCTCCCATTTTATATCTCCTTCCAACTAATATTTAGTCCAGTCATTGTAGGGATGATCCTGGGCTGGGGCCATTCACCAGGCTTCACCTTTGAACCCTGCAATCATGGACTCTAAATCTGGCCATCAGATGTCACCCTTATTCAATAATCATGACTCCGTCCCCCTGGGGCTGTGAACACTCCCTCTACAGTATTCCTAGCTCCAGAACAGTATTTTTTTAAGCCTTACTTCTACGCTGAACTCAGTCTGGCATGTGTTATTACAGACTTCTTAAACCTGCCCTGGAGAGCCCACAGCCAGTCAAATTTTCAGGATATCCACAATGAATATACATGAGATAAATTTGCATATCATGGAGACTCAGTATATGTAAATTTACCTCATGCAAATTCATTGTGGATATCCAGAAAACATGACTGACTATGGGGTCCCCAGTACAGGTTTGGGTTATTAGGTTAGCAGATGCTTTCTGTGGAGGAATACCCTTATAACAGCACTATAACTTTGTAAATATTCCTAAACCTTAGTTTTGCTTAAAAAAAAATACACAAAATAAAAAAGTGTCTTCTAATTCATGTTTGTTTTTCATTATGAATATCCTGGAAACTAGACTGGTTAGCCATGTATCCCAGATAAGACTAAGAACCACTGCTGTCATCTGTTTTACTGAATGAATGACTCCTTCCCATTCTTTATCATGGAATGCTCTTTGGAAAGGGAAATTATGAAAAAGAGAAAAATAGTTAGAAACTAAAAGAAGCAGTTAAGTCTGCAAGAGACATCGAGTCTGTTTAAGAATACCATATTAGAAGCCCAGATAAAATATATTCCACAGGTTAAAGGTGAAAAAAGTGTCTGCCAGCATGATGATTTTGTGAAAGACACTATTAAAGCCACAATATAAAAATAGGACCTAATGAGGAAAATAGGAAGGTGTATAAGCAATGCCAAAGTAGATGTACATCACTAATAAAGCAGCTAAGAAAATTTGTGGAGATGCTTGCGAAAAAGACACCAGCTAACAATAACAGCTTTTTCAAGTTCATTAAAAACAAGAAACCTGCAAGGGAATGGGTTGGATCATTAGACGACTAGGGGATACAAGGTGAGCAAGGGAAGATGAGGCCATAGCAGGAAAGCTAAATGAATTCTTTGTGTCTATATTTACTGAGGGAGGATATTGGGGGTATCACCACACCTGAACCACTCTTCATAGGCAATCATTCAGAGGAACTGAAACAAATGAATGTGGCTCTTGAACTGGTGCTAGAGGAAATTGATAAACTAAATAGGAACAAATCACTGGTACCTGATGATATTCACTTCAAGGTTCTAAAGAGTCTGAAATATGAAATTGTAGACCTGCCCCTGCTAATCTGTAGTAAGAAATGAGAAAATAGACTTACCAAAGTTCCTACCTTTTCCTCAGATGGTTTCCTTTCTGTAAAATTTAGCAACTATTCATTGATTCCCTTAAGGGAGCCCTGTTTGCTTGCTCTCGTGTAATTCTGGAGTAATGTATCTTAACTTTTAAGAATATAATTTCCTAGTGTGTAGTCAGATGGACTCAGGACCAATGGGTTATGTGTTCACATGCTAGCAGTTAGAGACGGAGTCAAGTTTCAAAGCTGTCGTTACTTTAGATATACCCCTGCAGTGACCTCAGCCATTCAGTATCTCTGTCTCCTAGCAGATGTGGATGTGCTACCCCCAGGATGTTTTATCCCCACACCAGCATTGGTGTTTAGTGGGATTGCAGTACTAGTTCAAAGAAGAAAATTTTACTTTTACCTTTTAATTGGAGAAAGATCGATCCCCGCTCTCCTGCGGTGATACCTAAAGGTCCCTCCCTAAGTTGAACATTCCTGAGGTGATTTCTGAGATCCCTCAGAGGTGTGCCTTGGTCTGGTAGCCGGATCCCGGTGTGGACTTTGCTGCTGAAGCAGCTGAAAGGTGGTGGTGACAGCCTAAGCCCTCTCCCCCTGCAGCCGGATACTGTCTCTCTCAGCCGGTAAGCGCTGAACCCAGGTAAGTAAAGAAGAACTCTCCGATTCAGTGACATGGAAGGGCTTTGATAAGTCTTTCCTCTGGTCTCCTTGCTCAGCGTGCCGTACCGACGAAATTCCCGAACCCGTTAGGGCAAGGGAATCAGTTGGGTTGAGTGGCCCTCCAATGGACCAACCCTGCTTCAGATTTGGTGGGCTCTCCACGGGGCGCTATCTTGCGCACAGTTTGTGGCATTTTCCCCCGTTGACCCATCAGTATGCACAGTGCAGGCCGGCCTTGTTGTGCGCCTAGCATGTTCACAGGAGTGCACGCATAAGTACACGTATACATTCATGCACAACCAGACGCTTATACTTATGCATGTCCAGGCGGATTTGTGCACGCTCAACTCCAAGTGCTAGCCGGCTGAACATACAAGCTACAGTGAACTATGGCTCCAGCAACAAAGAAGCACAAACGACACTCTTTGTGATGCCTCCCATATTAGGGCTACACAGTCTGACCTAGATTCCTTCCTGTGTCAGCACTGTGAGGAAGCCCAGGGAGGGCTGGACTCTCAGAACCTCTCCAAGCCTGGCCCCTTCCAGTCAGAGGACTGGTCAGCCACGACCTTATCTGGTAGCACCCTGGATTTGAGCAATCCCGTGGCTGCAACCTCCTAGGCTAGGTAAGGACCCAGCGACCTTTTTCTTGGGTGGAATTCTTTCAGGGCCTTCGAGCCTTTGTCAAGGCGAAGTCAGCTGCTGCTCCTGCCCGGTCTGAGCCCCATTTGGGAAGGCCTTGTCCACTATGCCTCCCCCCTTCATGAGAACCCAACTCTGTTTTGTCTCACAGTCTGGCCCTTGAGAGGGCTCGCCTGACGAAGCGGGGATGTTCGGTGGCAGTAATTGCCACCTTGCTCTGCGTGCAGAAGTTCTTGACTTTTCTTAGTGTACATGCGGATCTGGAGAATATTTGAGGCCTGGTGCGAGGAATGTGGGCTGCCTCTTGGACATCCAAGATCCCCATGATCCTGGAAATTTTACAGGCCGGCCTGAACAAAGGGTTGTCCCTCAACTCTTTGAAGATCCAGGTGGTGGTGCTCTCCAGTTTCAGGGGTGAGGTGAACGGAGCCTGCCTCTCTACGCATCCAACTTGGCCCATTTCCTAAAAGGGCCAAGCTAAATACCTCCGACCACCCTTAAAGTGGCTGGTCCCCCTATAGAACATCAATCTAGTATTGGACTTTTTAGCAGGGCCTTCCTTTCGGCCGCTGCGCAGTCTGTCTCTATGCCTGTTAATGCTGAAGACTGTATTGTTGGTGGCGATATACTCAGTTTGTCGCGTTCTGAACTACAGGTGCTGTCGTGGCAGGAGCCGTTCCTCCGGTTTACGGCAGGAACGTTACAGCTTCCATACCATTCCTTCTTACCAAAGGTAGTCTCTGAGTTTCACCTGAACCAGTCCATTTCCTTATTGTCCCTAGATAGGCGCAAGGACACGGAAGGCTACCACCTCCTACGCACCTTAAATGTCAGTAGGCTTTTAGTACGGTATCTTGAACGTTCAGAACCAGTGCGTAAGACGGACCGCTTGTTTGTTCTTCACAGTGGAAGGAAACAAGGCGAAGCAGCTTTGCGAGTTACCATAGCTTGCTGGATCAAGGAAGTGATCACGGGAGCTTATGTAGAGGCAGGGAAGCCTTTACCCCTTCAGGTTAAAGCTCATTCAACTAGGGGCCCAGGCAGTATCCTGGGCAGAAGCTAAGCTACTATCTCCCGTTGACATCTGCCGAGCAGCAACTTGGTCCTCTTTGCATACCTTCTATCGCCTAGATGTCCAGGCCCGAGAGGATGCAGCCTTTGCGAGGGCGGTGCTAACCGGACCACGGGCAGTGTCCTGTTAGGAAGTAGGTTTTGTGCATCACATTGTTCCTGAGTCCATCTGGCTACACTCTAGGAAATGGAGAAATTACTTACCTGATAATTTCATTTTCCTTAGTGTAGACAGATGGACTCAGCATCTCACCCATGGCTGCCCATGAATGGTACCAAGGAATCACCCATGAGATGAATCTCGATTCCAGGAGGTCACAGGTAAGCCATTGCCCCATCCCTAGATCAGCGCATCTATAATTTTGCTGGGATTCAGTGCTTATATTTGGTTGAGTACAGCTACAGTAAGGTTTTGTTTTTTTAATTTTTTTTTTATTGAATTTTAAATGTATACACACAAAACAGAAGGAAAACAAGTATTTCAGTATAAGAAACCAAGAAGTCATAATTATACAAAGGAAAAAGCATACACTGAATACTTAAAGACAATGAGAATTGGACGATCAGAAGAAGCCCTTTATTTCAATGCCCGACTCTGGCCGAGTTTCGCTCATAGAGCTGCCTCAGGGGCAATTCAATTAGCAGGACTTAAAATATGCCTGCAGGGCTGCTGTCACACTGTCACAATATCATTAGTGTCTGCAAAACACTCTGACACTGCTACTAGCAGAAGGAATGTCAGAGTGTTTTGCAGACACTAATGATATTGTGACAGTGTGACAGCAGCCCTGCAGGCATATTTTAAGTCCTGCTAATTGAATTGCCCCTGAGGCAGCTCTATGAGCGAAACTCGGCCAGAGTCGGGCATTGAAATAAAGGGCTTCTTCTGATCGTCCAATTCTCATTGTATTTACTGTATCACAGCCAACTGGATCGGCTTCCGATTTGTTTTTTGGGTACACTGAATACTTGACACAATCTTTGGGGAGAAAGGAAAATCATGTTTATACACACACAAATTAAATCTTTTAATATATGCATGCAAACATATTACTTAGGGGCAACTAATAAACTAGGAGAGAGGAGCTGAATCAAAATTCACTTGGTCTTAATTCTTAAAGAACTAAACCAGAGTCACATTTATATTGGTCTTATCCATTAAAAATGTCTCCAAGTGTAATGGGTTAGAAAATATAAATTTCTTAGCCTGAAAAGTAAGAAAACAATGGCAAGGAACTTTTAGGAAAAAGGTGGCTCCAATAGCCAAAGTTTTACTCTTCAGGGATGGTCATCAGTTTTTAATCAAGTTAAGTTTTATCCATATTTTATTCAAGTTTTCCTGTAGTATGTCCACAATGGCTTTTGAAGAGAATACTGAATGGCTGAGGTCACTGCAGGGGTATATCTAAGGTGCCATCAGCTTTGAAACCTGACTCAGTCTCCATCTGCTAGCAGAGGAGCACATAACTCATTGGTCCTGAGTCCATCTGTCTACACTAAGGAAAACAAAATTATCAGGTAAGTAATTTCTCTATTTTGCTTTTTTTTTTTTGTATTTCTGTGTATTCTATATAAAGAGTATTGTTGCCTTGGATACAAATGTCAGACAAACCTATATTGGATGGATCTAATATAATAATTAAGATCCCCCCGAGTCTGTCTCTGTCTTCACATATGACTATCAAATTAAATTACCGTATTTTTTGCTCCATAAGACGCACCTAGGATTCAGAGGGGGAAAATTAAAAAAAAAAAAAATTGTGCTAAACCGGCTCTGCGTCTGGGCGTCTTATGGAGCAAATTAGGGGAGTACATAGCTTTTTTTTTTTTCTCCCCATTTTGTTTTCGGGTCTGGGGAGGGCCATTTCGGTCCACTCCCCAGATCAGAAAACTTTTCTTTCTCTGGGAACCCCATCCCAACCCTTTAACAACCCCCACCCTCCTGACCCACCTCCAAGACCTGCTGACTTAATTTACTACAACCCCCCACCTTCCTGACCCCCCAAGACCTGCCAAACGTCCCTGGTGGTCCAGCGGGGGTCCAGGAGCGGTCTCCTGGGCTTGGGCCGTCGGCTGCCAGTAATCAAAATGGCACAGACGGCCCTTTGCCCTCACTATGTCACTGGGGTCAACCAATGGCAGCGGTAGTCCCTGTGACATAGTAAGGGCAAAGGGCCGTCGGCTGCCAGTAATCAAAATGGTGCCGATGGCCCTTTGCCCTCACTATGTCACTGGGACCGACCGCTGCTCTTGGTCGGTCTCAGTGACATGGAGAGGGCAAAGGGCCGTCGGCGCCATTTTGTTTACTGGCAGCCGACGGCCGAAGCCGAGGAGATCGCTCCCGGACGGCTCCTGGACCACCAGGGACTTTTGGCAGGTCTTAGGGGAGTGTGGGGGGGGGGTGCGTTTGTTAGATTTTTAGTTTTTTTTTTATATTCGCTCCATAAGACACACATACATTTCCCCCTCACTTTTGGGGGAAAAAAAGTGCGTCTTATGGAGCGAAAAATACATTACTTCCTTATGTTTTTTTCTTACAACCAATGTCAAGTTATTGGGTGTAATCCTACCCCCTGATTTGTGATTATGGTAAGAATGGAAGGTAGGGTGGAGTGGGAAGGAGGGACCTAAGCAGGGATACAAATTCTTCTAACACAAAACCCCTTTCCTCTAAAATTCCTCATAATGGAAATAAAAGTATCATTTAAAAAAAAAAAAATCCCTTTTTCAAAATTAAATGCACTGGAATCAAAAGCTTTTAGTAATTGAGCTCCTACAGGAATGACAAATCTTTCCTGGCTTGGCTGACTTTATAAACAGTACACAGACCCTGGATCCCAGGAAATACAATTAACAGAACCAACCTAGCTTACAAGCTCCTTTCAACTACAAAGAGTTGAAGCAACTTTTCCCTTTGAACTTGTAATCCTAAAGTTAGAAGAACAATTTGTTATCTGCTTGCTTTCTCTTGGTTTTTGCCTTGACTCACTATTTTCAGGTTTCCTCAAACGAGAAAACATTCCTTCACTTTCTCTAACTATTGGGGTGTTGTACTTTGCTCTCTTCCATTTTCCCTATGTATCTAGGGCCTCTATTCGTTAGATGTTTATAGATTGTAAATTTAGTTGTTTGTTTTTCAACTGACTATGGATTCTTTGGGAGTACAAAAGATCAGTGTTTATCGGTATTTTGATGGTGCAGATATTACTGGGTACCTTTTTTTTTAATTGAATTAAACATACATTTGTGCACCTGAGATGTTGGCAGCATAGAGAAGGCACATAAACAGAGAGGAGGACCAAGATAGGCAAAGAGAAGGGTAAGAGAGAGTACTTGAGGAAAACGATACTTTTCTGGTATTTATCCAATAAAACATCTATTTTAATTTTTGCATTGAGGGTATTTTATCAGTGTTTAGATTTTAATTAATAAACTCATAAGCCCTATGTATATTCTATCTAGACTACAGTCATCTCATAATTTGGTTTTTGAGAATTCTCTGTATGTCATTCCCCCTTATCTTTTTAATCTGTGTTTGATCAAGGCTCTCTTTCTGCAGTTCCATCTTGGATCTCTAGTTAGCTGAAAACCAGTATGTTCATTGAGTCATGAGCATGTGTCTGAGTTTCCTTATTGGAAGAAAATGGTATAGGCACAACAAAATGAATCATTTTAAAATAAGTTTAATCAAACAAAATGTTATTGCAAATCAGTAGTTTTTGGATCTATATCCCAACTAAATCTAAAATAATGTGCTGGATGCCATAGAAAATGGTGCATTAATTAGGACTTTATACTGTTGAAGCTTTATATTATAACATTTTACAAATAACACTTGTCAACCTTTTTATTATTAGTCACTTTTTTCATCCACATATTTTCAGCAAAGAATTGTCTTGAAAACCCTGCTTGTTGTACTCTCCAGTTTCACACTAGTATTAAAGCTGCTATCATGATTTCTCCCCAGTATAGCCCCACTGTTTTTGAATGTGGTGCCTCCCAAAGCATGTTGTGCTCCTTATCTTCTAGTTTTTAAAACCAAACTCAAAGCTTACCGCTTTGACCTATTCCCCATTTTTTTTTGTTCATTCTCTTCCAGTTTTATCAAATGTCTTCTTACAGATTTTGGTTAGTAGTTAGGCTTCATTATTTGCCTTTCGGATTCAGCATTGTGTATTTGATCTTATTTCATGTTAGATGCTTTGAAGAAAAGTATTCTGAGAAATATAGCATGAACAACTAGAAAGCGGGGTCTGGGCAGGAGATTTTTTAAAGCACTGAGAATACAAAAGTACTTAACTTTTATTCAACGTACACCAGTAAGGTAAGAAATGTAGTTTGACAATAGAAAGGAAACCTGGAGATCAGAACAAAAGATAAAGCCACGATACATACAAGTAAGCTGATAGTTGGAGCATCCTGGCTAGATCTATTGGTTTAATAGTGTCTAATACCTTTACTACGTGGATTTGGACAAGGAATTCTTCCATCTCCGGTCTTTAAATCATCAGTAACAAGGTAACACAGAAAAGAATATGATGGCAGATAAGATCTCTAATGTTCCTCTAGTCTGCCCAGCTCCCTCCACCCCCCCCCCCCCCCCCCCCAAATGCCTTGAACCTTAGTGGATCTCCAGACTCTGTTCACTTTTTTGCAGCTGACTCTTCTGTATTTACCTCTGCTTTGTTAAATTCTCTTATTGTTTTGCACTCTTGCCACCATAACCGGAAGGCAGTTCCACACATCTACCACTCTTTCTGAGAAGAACTATTTTGAAATGTTGCTGCTGAGTCTGCCACCTTTAAGCATTATATTGTGACCTCTTTTCTACAACTTCCTTTTCATTGAAAGATTTCTTCTGCATGATTTATACCAGGGGTGGCCAACTCCGGGCCACAAACAGGCCTGGTTTTCAGGATATCCACAATGAATATGCATGACAAGGATTTGCATACAGTGGAGGCAATGCATGCAAATCTATTTCATGCATATTCATTGTGGATATCCTGAAAAACAGGCCTGTTTGTGGCCTGGAGTTGGCCATCCCTGATTTATACCTTTTGAGGTATTTTAATTTCTCACAGGACAAGCAGGATGGTAGTCCTCACAAATGGGTGACATCGAGGATGGAGCCCACCACGGAAAACTTCTGTCAAAGTTTAAACAGAACTTTGACTGGCCCCTACTGGGCATGCCCAGCAAGGCACTGACCCTGCAGCCAGCAGGGGTCTCCCTTCAGTCTTCTTTTTTCCGCGCAGCAGTTGCCACGCGGTGAAAGGAGCTCTCTAACCACGTTCCTGACAGGAATTTGGAAATTAGTTTCCTAAGAAAATTTGCCCCTCAGGGGTCTCCCTTCGACAAATTTTTAGACATTTTACGGAACCCGGTAAGTTTTTTGCCTTTTTTCCATCGACTACCGTCGATTTTGGCCCTTGAGGCCTGTTGGCACTTACCGATCCCCAGCCTAAATTTTGGCTTCAAGCCATGGCAACGGGGTTCCGCCGTTGTCCGGATTGTACCCGGACTATGTCTATCACAGACCCCCACAGGGTTTGTGTAATGTGTTTGGGTAGTGAGCATGATGTCCTGACTTGCACCAAATGTGCCCTAATGACACCCAAGGGTCGCAAAGCCAGGATGGAGAAGATGGGGCTCCTCTTCCATGCACCCACCCCAACGCCATCGATAGCATCGACGTCATCGGAACCGGCACCGTCGAAGTTGTACCATCATCGTCAACCCTCCGGTGACCGTCCGCCATCGATCGCTTCTCGGCCGTCGACTCCCGTTCCTTCCCCGGATGGGCGAGGGGACCGGACAGAAAAGCATCGCCATCGACGGCACAAGTCTCGGCCTGTCGAGGATCCACAGCCATCGACCTCTGTTCAAGCCGAGCCACCGACAAAGAAGCCGCGAACAGACCGGACATCCTCCACGTCTCGTTCGCTGGCATCGAGGAAACCCTCACCCTCCCGGGGTGAGGGGGCCGTGATCCCACCGGTTACGGTGGTCCCTCCGGCCCTGCCTCAGCCTCCCTCTCCCGTCGAGCCGGGTATGATTACCCCTGGTCTCCGGGCAGAACTGGACCGCCTGGTCCAGGAGGCCATCGAGAAAGCGATGAAGAAACTGCAACCTCCATCGGCACCGTCTCCGGCACCGGTTCCAATGCCGCCCCCGGCACCAACACCGGCACCAGCTTCGCCACAGAGGAGAGAACCGGCCACCGAGCCGTTGATACAAGCGCTAGCACCGCTACTGAGCCGCATGGAGGCGCTCATGACGGCCCTTCCATCGGTGATTCCAGTGCCATCGACACCACCGTCTCCGACTGGATTCTCATCGGCAGGAGAAACACCGTTCCGGATTCCCCCTTCCGGGGTGGTTCCATCGGTGCCTTCTGGTATATCTCCACCGATATATCCTTCGATTCCATCCATTCCACGCCAGGCACCGATTCCATCGGCAGCACCGAAGCCATCGATGCCATTTCTGGTTCCACCTACGGCACCGATTCCACCTCGGTTTCCATCGATGCCTTCAGAGCCTCAGCCAGGTCCATCAGGGCTACAAGCCCCACTTGATCCCTACGATACCTGGGGTGATGATGATGATACATCTTCTGACACAGATTTGCCTTCGCCACCATCTCCTACAGAGAGTAGAAAGAGATCTCCTCCAGAGGATTTATCTTTCATTAATTTTGTGAAAGAGATGTCAGAAGTTGTACCTTTTCAACTACAATCTGAAGCTGATGACAGACACCAGATGATGGAACTCCTTCAATTTCTGGATGCTCCAAAGATCATCGCTTCCATCCCTATACACCAGGTGTTTGTGGATCTGCTCAAGAAAAACTGGGAATCTCCTTCATCAGTTTCACCAGTTAACAAAAAAGCTGACTCCACCTACCTTGTCCAGTCAGCGCCAGGTTTCCAAAAACCTCAACTGGATCATCGCTCTGTTGTGGTTGAGTCCGCGCAGAAGAAGGCCAAGCGTCTTAAGCCACACTCTTCTACCCCACCTACCAGGGACAACAAGTTCCTAGATAGTGTTGGACGGAAAGTCTATCATGGAGCTATGTTGATTTCACGCATAGCTTCATATCAACTTTACATGACTCAGTACAACAGAGCCATCCTTAAGCAGATGCAAGACTATGCTGACACGTTGCCGGACCAATACCAACCGCAGCTTCAAGCCCTTCTTCACAAGGGATTTGAGGCAGGGAAGCACGAGATCAGGACTGCCTACGACATATTCGATGCTTCCACAAAAGTTTCAGCCACAGCCATTTCAGCCAGACGTTGGGCTTGGTTAAAGTCATCCAACCTTCGCCCAGAGGTCCAAGATCGTCTTGCTGATTTACCCTGCTTAGGCGACAATTTGTTTGGAGAGCAAATTCAGCAGATCGTGGCAGAGTTAAAAGACCACCATGAGACGTTGAAACAACTCTCGTCTGTCCCACCTGAGCTGACTTCCAAGCAACCGCAAAAGAAGGACTCTAAGAAGTCATTCTTTCGACCGCGCCGTTACTACCCTCCATCGGCCAGGCCTCGTCCAGCTCGATCCTCTACTAGGCCTCAGCCGCGTCAGCCTAGGAAACAAAGGCCTACTGTAGCCCCTCCTCCTGGGCCTGCGGCGGGCCTTTGACTCCCCTGTAGGGAACACATGCCAAACCCCTCTTCCGGACATCCCTGTAGGAGGTCGACTGTACCATTTTCTACAACCTTGGTTGCAGATCACCTCAGATCAGTGGGTGCTAACAATTATCGCACAGGGTTACCACCTCAACTTCATAACTCTTCCGGCAGACTCCCCGCCTCTTCAAGCGTGGAGTCTATCCACCCATTTGGCTCAATTACAACAGGAAGTATCTCTTCTTCTGCAATCAAATGCTATAGAACCCGTTCCTCCCTCTCAACGAGGCAAGGGATTCTATTCCAGATACTTCCTCATACCAAAGAAATCAGGGGGACTACGTCCCATTTTGGACCTTCGAGCCCTCAACAAATACCTTCAAAAAGAGAAGTTCAAAATGGTAACCCTAGGCGCGCTGCTCCCTCTGTTACAAAGAGGGGATTGGCTGTGCTCTCTCGACCTCAAGGACGCTTATACCCACATTGCGATCACACAATCCCATCGCAAATATCTGCGGTTTCTAGTAGGCCACGACCATTATCAATACCGTGTCCTACCTTTCGGTCTAGCTTCTGCCCCACGAGTCTTTACCAAATGTCTCGTAGTGGTAGCAGCATTCCTAAGGAAGGAAGGTGTCCACGTCTACCCCTACCTGGACGATTGGCTAATCAGGGCCTCCACCCATCAAATAGCTCAATCCTCCCTAAAATTGACTATTCAAACACTCCTTTCCTTAGGGTTTCTTGTCAATTACGAGAAATCTTGCTTGGTCCCGTCTCAGACCTTATCCTTCATTGGGGCAGACTTGGACACCTTACAGGCAAAGGCTTACCTTCCTTTTCCGAGGGTCCACACCCTAATGTCCCTGGCTCACCAGCTCCAGTCTCAAAACACTGCCACGGCTCGCCAGTTCCTCATTCTCCTAGGACACATGGCATCCTCGGTTCAAGTCACTCCCATGACCCAACTAGCCATGAGAGTAACACAATGGACTCTACGACACCAATGGATTCAAGCTTTTCAGCCTCTGTCCTCCATAGTCACAGTCACACAAGCGCTGCGCCTATCCTTAACCTGGTGGACGACTCAGGTCAACCTCCTTCAGGGCTTACCTTTTCTTCCACCGCATCCACAAATAATCCTAACCACCGACGCTTCTCACATCGGTTGGGGAGCCCATGTGGACGACTTTCAAACCCAAGGGTTATGGTCCAAAGAGGAAGCCGAACACCAGATCAATTTCCTGGAACTTCGAGCAATCCGCTATGCGCTCCGAACTTTCAAAAATCATCTCTCTCATCAGATAATCTTAATCCAGACGGACAACCAAGTGTCCATGTGGTACATAAACAAGCAGGGAGGCACAGGCTCCTTCCTTCTGTGTCAGGAAGCTGCGCAGATCTGGACGGAAGCCCTCTCCCACTCCATGTACCTCAGGGCCACTTACCTGCCGGGAGTGGACAATGTATTGGCAGACCGGCTGAGCCGTGTCTTCCGACCGCACGAGTGGTCACTCGATCCTCTGATAGCGGCCTCTCTGTTTCACAAGTGGGGTTCTCCCCGCATAGACCTCTTTGCGTCCCCTCAGAACCACAAAGTGGACGATTACTGCTCTCTCATTTGGAGCCAGCACTCTCGGCCGAGGGATGCATTCTCCCTCAAGTGGACAACCGGTCTGCTCTATGCATTCCCTCCACTCCCTCTTGTGTCAAAGACTCTCGTGAAGCTACGCCAGGACGGAGGAACCATGATCCTGATAGCACCTTACTGGCCACGCCAGGTATGGTTTCCAATACTCCAGGATCTCTCCATCCGCAGGCACATTCCTCTGGGAAAGGACCCGCAACTGCTCACTCAAAACGACGGATGCCTCCTCCATCCCAACCTCCAAGCCTTGTCCCTGACGGCATGGATGTTGAAAGGTTAGTCCTTCAACCTTTCAACCTTTCAGATTCCGTTTCTCGGGTCCTGATAGCTTCACGAAAGCCTTCCACAAGAAAGTCTTACTCATACAAATGGAAAAGGTACACATCATGGTGCACTTCTCAGTCCCTTGATCCCCTTTCCTGTCCAATCTCCAAATTCTTGGACTATTTATGGCATCTCTCTGAATCAGGTCTTAAAACCTCTTCTATCAGGATGCATGTCAGTGCGGTAGCCGCCTTCCATAAGGGTATTGGGGGTACTCCTATTTCAGTACAACCCCTAGTAACACGCTTCCTTAAGGGCTTGCTCCATCTAAAGCCGCCCTTGCGTCCTCCGGCCCCATCCTGGGACCTTAACCTGGTTCTTGGTCGTCTTATGAAACCTCCTTTCGAACCTCTGCACTCCTGTGACTTAAGGTATCTCACATGGAAAGTGTTATTCCTTTTGGCTATCACTTCAGCTCGCAGGGTTAGTGAATTGCAGGCCCTAGTTACCTATCCGCCTTACACTAAGCTCCTGCAGGACCGGGCGGTACTCCGCACTCACCCTAAATTTTTGCCTAAGGTAGTTTCTGAGTTTCATATCAATCAATCCATCATACTACCTATCTTTTTTCCCAGGCCCCACTCCAACCCTGGAGAGCAGACCCTGCATACCCTAGACTGTAAACGGGCTCTAGCTTTTTACCTAGACCGTACAGTTTCCCACAGGAGGAGCACTCAATTATTCGTCTCTTTCCATCCTAATAGGTTGGGACAACCTGTGGGTAAGCAGGCTCTTTCTTCCTGGTTGGCGGACTGCATTTCTTTTTGCTATGAGCAAGCTGGCATTCCTTTTCAAGACCGTGTTAAAGCACACTCTGTGAGGGCCATGGCGACGTCAGTGGCACACCTTCGATCGGTGCCGCTTCCTGACATCTGCAAAGCTGCAACCTGGAGTTCTCTCCATACCTTTGCAGCCCATTATTGTTTGGACAAGGCTGGAAGACAGGACTCCATCTTCGGCCAGTCTGTCTTCCGTAACCTTTTTTCAACCTGATGTACCAACACCCTTCCACCTACCCGGTACGGTGCGGATGCCCTTTCCCAAATTTCTCCTCACTTGTTGTGCCTCCTGCACACCGTTGGGTACATTTGGTGCAAGTCGGGACATCCTCAGCTCGGTACTCACCCATTTGTGAGGACTACCATCCTGCTTGTCCTGTGAGAAAGCAAATGTTGCTTACCTGATGTAACAGGTGTTCTCACAGGACAGCAGGATGTTAGTCCTCACGAAACCCGCCCGCCTCCCCGCGGTGTTGGGTTCGTTTTATTTCTACTTTCTAGGCACTGCCTGTAGCTTTGAAAATCAGACTGAAGGGAGACCCCTGCTGGCTGCAGGGTCAGTGCCTTGCTGGGCATGCCCAGTAGGGGCCAGTCAAAGTTCTGTTTAAACTTTGACAGAAGTTTTCCGTGGTGGGCTCCATCCTCGATGTCACCCATTTGTGAGGACTAACATCCTGCTGTCCTGTGAGAACACCTGTTACATCAGGTAAGCAACATTTGCTATCTCTATCCTACCCCCATCCTCTTCTCCTACGGTAAACATATTTAGGTCTTTGTCTTGTCTAATAAGGCAATGATTCCCAAACTCTTAGCCAGTGTGACTCCATTTTAGTGTTTGAAAAGTCACACATCTTCCGAGGAACAACAAAATAAATTAGCAGAGGTGTGGTCCCCCCTCCAGCAGTCACTCTACTCCCACCCTCCCTGCGCTCGAACTGATCCCTTGTCTCGGCTTCCACCATCTCCTGTCTGTCCTTTTCTCATATCCTCCACCTTCGCAAGTAGATTCCCCCCTCCCCATCTCCTGCTCCCTCCAGCTGATGCCACATTATATCACCCATCCCATCTGTTAGCCTTCTCCAGCCCTTTCTGCATCCCTGTAGCTGATTTTCTCTTACCTTCAAGCCTTTTTGTCCCCTCAGCCTTTCCTTCTCACCCATTCCCCATCCTCACTGCCTCCCCTCCAGTCCTTCTTCTCTCACATTCCCCCACCAGCTAATCCCTTCTCATTCTCAACTCCTCTCTTATATCTGAGTCAATTTCTGTCATTTCGCTTCTCACCCTCCACAGCGAATCCCTCTCCAACTGATCCATCCTTCAAAACCCTCCTACATCTGATCCTTCCCTTCAAACAGCTCCTCCTTCAAACATCCCTCCTGGCCAGTGTCATCAGCAACATATTTTTCAGTTCTGGGCTACAGGCGGATGATGACTGGTGGGGAGAGAGCAGGCTGATGACAGGCACAACATTTTTCTCTTGGGTGGGTTCAATGGTGGGTGAAGAGAGAGGAGAAGTGACAGTCTTCATCACTCTTAGCCCTCCCCTCTCTTTATAGTTAGTCTCAAGCCCGACAGTGATCTGCAAGTGGCAGCAGCATCAGTAATGGCAGTCAGAATGGGACCTGGCCCCGATCCCTCCTCATGCAGGGATTCTTGTTACCATAGGAACTCTTGCAAGGGCAGTACCACTGCAGGGCCTATGAGTGTGTGCTGGCTCACAGGCTGACGTCTACTACTACAATACTAACGCTGCTGCTGGTGCCTGAAGAGCACTGCCATGTGAGGCACTTGTGACCCTCAGCTGATTTGGGATCCTGACCTACAGTTTGGGAAGCCCTGTCCTAGGGATTTTGGTCAGGGAGACTACACCATTTTGGTAGCTCTTTTCTGGGCTGCCTTTTTTCTGTGTGTATCCTTTAGGAGGTACAGCCTCCAGAAATGAACGGCTTGCAGCTATAATCATGATTTCCAGGCCTTAAAGAAATGTCTTGTTACCATTTGACTGTTCTTCACACTGTGTAAGAATCATTTTCCAGAAGCTATACCTGAAATCCCTTAGCAGAAAGTTGAAACAGAACTTTATACTTACATTTTTTTCACTCAACTCTTTTTGAGCCAAAGATTTTTTTTTAATAGTTACTATTTTGCTTGATACCAGAGGGTGGTGGTAAGGGCAAGGAAGGAAGAGTTTTTTGGGGTAAAGAAATGGAATTGACCTCTATCTTGGTTTATATTTCTTCATTTATTGTCCCTCTTTGCATATTTTGGGGAGTCTTACTGTTTTCCTTTTTTAATGAGAGCCTGTAGTGTGCAGTTCGCTGCAGTCGGTGAATACTTTTGTGGTATAAGGTTGCATTGTCTGCTACATATATAAAACAATGTCATGCTTTTTTGTTTTTATACAGCAAATTCCAGATGTGTCGCCCACAGGTCGTTATACAACATTGGTTCCGCTTTTATTTATTTTAACAGTAGCAGCCATTAAGGAAATCATAGAAGATCTTGTGAGTATTATGCATGTTTACTAGAACAGTTTCAGGGATATTTCAGGTGCCTTTGGATATATACAAATCTGTATTGTGCTGCCAATCTCCCATCTAGAAACTTTTATCAGCTGTACCTGGTGAGACTTTGTTTTCAGAAAATAATGTAATTTAGGGGCTCTTGGGAGCCACCTTTATCACTTTGCTGCTATAAATGAAGTTGGTTTAAGTTTTTTTTTTGCCATCACCACTTCCTTTTAATTTTGTTGCACTGCAAGCCGTCTGTTAGAAGCTTTTTCAATATCCGCAGTATGAAAAGTGCAAAAACTCTGCACTGCAATGTTGAGCATTTTATTCTCTTCTGGCAGCGGTATCTCAGTCTAATTATAGAAACTATAGCTTGGAAAAATAAGGGAGTGATTTTTCTTTCAATAATAAACCTGCAACCTTTTTGAGAGGTTTAGTGGTGAGAACTTCTTTTAATGACCCCTGATTAGTCATGAAGGCAACTTGTAAATTAAAATCATTCATGAGGGAACCCCCCCCCCATATATTTATTTATGTATTTAGAATTCTTATATACCGACATGCTCTGTAAAATTAACAAATCATATCGGATTTACAATATAACAGAACAATAGCGGCCAAGGCGTTACATTAAAACAAAGCTTCTAATAGAGGATATAGAACAAACATAACAATAGCAGCTAAGGCGAATGAATATTTGGTCAGTTTATTGAGCTCTGATGCATGTTGTACTTGTAGTGGTACTCATGGCTTTAAATTTGCAGGCAGTCAGGCACTGCTGCTCATTGCCTACATAAGATGGCACTATGACAGGAGGGAGCAGGGCCAGCTCTGCCCGATCACCCCCCATTTAACAAGTTGGCTTTCCGAGCAAAATAATGGAACGCATACTACAAAGAGAGGCAGTACAGTATCTTTAAAGCATCCAGAAACCGCACTGTCTTATGTTATTCCAATGGAATATGATGAAGTAAAAACAAACCAAAATGGCTTGGCCTGGCTGCCTTGATTTGTTTCTTATGGGAGGAAAAGAAAATACCATTTTTTTCCCCTCCCTTAAGAGATCAAAGGAGCTACCCTGCAGCAAAAAGGGATGCCCAAAAAAGTTACTTCTGCCTTTGTTGCAATACATTTATTTAGAATATTGGATTTTTGGGAGGTGAATAAATACATTAGTGTATATATATATATAATTATTTCTTGAAAGGATGGGTTGGGGAGCAAAGGGCATTAGCGAACAGTTTATGGTGAATCCCTGCATACTTTAAATTTATTTGTTTTTCTTTGTTTTCCCATTTCAAATATTTTTTTTTTTTTTGTCCACCATGAATTTTCCCGGAATGAAATTTTTATTTTTTTTTTACAGTTTTGTGGCAAAACCCAATATTGCTGATTGGAGACCTAAGTATCCCGAAGTGAATTGAACCCGTTGTTTAAACTGAGGCACAAGGAAATAATGGACTTTCTTAATGTCATACAAAGTTACCTGTAGAGGCTGACTTGAACTCATATTCTGAGATGTTTCCCTGACAAAGTTCAGTATTTTCATCACTAGGCTACATCTTTTTATCTTGGGGCCCAATTTGCTAAGCTTTCCCACCATAGATATAGCACGAGAGAAGAGCCTTAGTAAATCAAACCTTACGTTTCCATGCTCCCTTTGTTGGCTGCGGATATCCTATCATCTATGCTTTATGTAGTACTTTTCTGTTTATTTCAATATTCCCATCTACTATTTTGACTGAATTTTTTTTTTTTTCTAAACCTTCTTGTCCCCTCTTGGCATATCTTATTTGTTTGTCTAATCTGTCTTCTTGGCCTTTAAAAACAGACTGCCCATAATGATGTACAAAACAGTCAGAAAATACAAAACATCAAATGCATAGCTAAACTCAACAGACACAGACCAGAAACAAAAAACATAGGAAATGTTTGCCAATAACTTGGCTCTTAATTGCAACTTGCCCTGCATTATTGTTTATAATGCCTTTCTTTAAAAGGAAAACACTGTACAAAAATTTTTGCAAATACAGTAGTAATTAGTGTCTCTTGTATGTCTAAATATTTCTGGGGCAGAGTTTTCAAACCAAATGTCTTATGTTGTAAAGCTAATGTGGTGTTTTAAAGGAGTTGCATAAGCAGACTACAAAGTGTGATACATTGATTGTATTGCTGCATATGCTGCAATACATCTGAACAGGATCAGAAGAATTTGTCTCTTTAAGGAGTTGAGTCCTTCCAATTCGGCCAAAATCCAGACCGTTTCTTGTTCCCAGGGATGGATTAGTGGACATTAACCCCAGTGCTCTCATATAATACAGAAGGGCCTGTCTCAGCTTACTACTTGTACCTTAAGTTTCATCTTAGCCAAAAAGACTGAAATGTGATTTATTTGTCTATAGATTGCAGTAGAAGCAGCAGCTGCTTAGATGGATTCATCTCCCCCCTCCCCCTCTTTTTTTTTTTTTTTTTAAAGACTTATTGCTTTAAAAGGCCTGAAGCACAAATTCCTAAAGTCATAATTGATAGAGATTTTGTTTTCTGGTTTTTTTTTTCAACAGGTTCACCTTACACCCAAGATTTATTAATAGAGTTCATAACATCCTTATCCTAACATTCTGATTCAGTATGTGCAAGGCTACCTTTACCACTGATGTTCCCACATCTTTAATTATTATCCAGAAGAGATGCTCCATTATTTGGTCTAGGGCAGTGGTGCTCAGTCTGGTTCTTGGTCCCCCTCTTAGCCCTCTCCATTGGGTTTTCAGGGCATCCCTAATGAATGTGGAGTGGAGGAGTAGCCTAGTGGTTAGAGCAGTGAGCTATGAACTAGGAGACCAGGGTTCGAGTCCTGCTGTCACTCCTTGCGACCTTGGGCAAGTCACTTTACCATGACTTGCCCAAGTGACCGTGACCTTAGATTGTAAGTTCTCTGGGGATAGGGAAATTCCTACAGTACCTGAATGTAATCCACTTTGAAGCGCTGAAAAAGTGCAAAAAGTGGAATCAAAATAAATGTGTGTGGTATATGCAGACTACATGCCGTTATTTTATGCCTGTTCAGTGGGGATATCTTGAAAACCTGACTGGGTTAGGTGGGGGTGGATGCTTGAGGACCAGTTTGAGCACCACTGGTCTAGAGATGCAAAATATATAAACTAGTTTTTTTCTTACCTGTTTAAAGTGACCTCTGGATTCACTGAAAGTCATTATCTAAACTGTCTTTGGTAGCTTTTTTGAATGAGTTGTGGTCTCTGCCTGAATTCCTTTCTTTACCTTTAAAGGTGATCTAGGTCTGTGGTTTTTGAAACCTTTCCTTGGCAGACACCCAGCCAGTCGGATTTTCAGGATATCCTCAATGAATATGCATGAGATTGAACCCCTGTTCTAGCCAGAGCAGGCTTGAGACTCCCTGGCATGACAATGAGGGAGAACTTGTAGTATCTACCTGTGCTATGCTTGCTATATAGATACATGGAGGCATTTGGTTTCCAGTAGGGGCAATTTAATACCTTTTGCAAGTACTAAATTCATTAAGTTATTTAGAGTAAAGGCATCAGTAGCCCAAAATTTACCTATGTGATTTATAGCAAGCCTGACCAAGATATCTGATCTCTGTTGGAAACCTGCTGTGGTACTTTCAGGTTGAATTTCATGTTATGCCTAAGT
Organism: Rhinatrema bivittatum; assembly: GCF_901001135.1. Taxonomy (NCBI): domain Eukaryota; kingdom Metazoa; phylum Chordata; class Amphibia; order Gymnophiona; family Rhinatrematidae; genus Rhinatrema; species Rhinatrema bivittatum. Next base: position 153,840,219 of record NC_042615.1, read on the forward strand.
ATACCTCCTTTTTTTTTATCGCTCTGGGTGGAAAATTCAGAAAGGGTCTGGCAAGTACCATTTTACATGAATTTGGAGGGCCAAGCACAAAATAAATAGAAGAAGAAATGAGAATCCAGTTAATATAAAAATAAAATAGGGATCTATTTGAGGGTGCCAAATGCATATTTTTTTTTAACTTTGCTCTTATGGTTTAAGCTATCACCTGAAAATGTTCAAGTTTTGTATATGTTGGTTGATAAATATACAAATAATTTTAGAGAAGATAATAGGCAGAATATATTCTCTCTCCTTTGGTCAGGAAGGATTAACTTTATTCTTTGAGATCTTTCTATATCAAATTCACTTTTATCATATTGGCTGAGAGAGCATTTTGGTATATTTATTTAAAGCATAAGACAGAGTGATATATATGCTATTTATCCATAAGGAAAATGTTTATCCTTTTTGCAAAAAGAGTGAAATCTAAATATAAAGTTTGTACTTTCATCGAGCAGTTGCCGCATTTTCAATAAATTTGCTGTCACTCAGTACGGTAAAAAATGTTATGCTTTCAAGAAGATATTTGTTGTGATAGATGAACAGAGAAATGAATGGACAGTAACAATTTTGTATTTTTTACTTTAGAAAAGGCATAAAGCTGACAGTGTAGTGAACAAGAAACAGACACAAGGTAGGAGCCACTTTTTTTCGTTTTAAAAACAATTTGTCTAACTTGATTATATCGCATTTCAAAGTGTATTGTGCTCTGCATATTACTGCTGTATGTTCCACATTGCTACCTGGTACTGAATTTCAGTGCGTTTGACACGACATCTATTATCAGCCCTCGTAGTAAAAACTGACAGCAAATTTATGCCCGTGCAGTATTGTAAATTCAGAAATTTGTTGCAGTCACGTGGGAGAGATCAGTTTGTGACTGATGTAAATGAATGGAGATGTCTTGTATGATTGCTGTGAGCAAGAGTGCATTGAACGTACTGAGTACAGTAGTGTGGATGCTGTGGTGGTCCACCTGGGTACATAGAAATAAGGGTACACTGACATGTTATCGGTAATAAGCTGGACCAGAAAAAAAGTATTCCTTACAGTCTTTTTCAGTTGTCCTTTATTTTTGTGGTTTAAGTTGGAATCTTTGTATGGACCATTTAAAAAAGATGTCATGGTGGCTGAGGCGGATGTGCTGGAATGAGCGCGGAGTTCAAACATTTTTTATTTTATTTTGCGGCATCTGTTGGTGTGCTTTTTTTTTTATTGTATATTTAGTTATTGCTTTTCTTTCTGTTCTTTCCCCAAATGTTGCTTTCTGTGACTGGGGGATGTGTCTGAATCTGGGCAGTTCAAAGCTGGTCCCCATGGCAAAGGAAGCTCTATGCTGAAGCTGTTAGCTGTACAGATTGCAGGAGCCTAGAGAAAACCATGGAGTTGTTTGAAAAACTGTTATACTCCCGATGGCAGAAAGTTCAACATTGGGGTAGATTTTAAAAGGAGCACGCGCGGCAGACATGTGCGCGTGCATATCTACGCCCGATTTTATAACTTGCGCGAGCGGAGCGCAAGTTATAAAATCAGGGGTCGGCGCGGGCAAGGGGGGGTGCACAATTGTGCACCAAGCTGCGCTGCCTTCCCCCGTTTCCTCCCAGGTCGCTCCGAAATCAGAGCGGCCTAGAAGGGAGCTTCCCTTCCCCCCTAACCTGATCTCTTCCCCCCCCCCCCAAAAAAAAAAAATTTGTTCTTACCTTTTGCGTCTGCCTCCGGGCAGGTACAAGTTGTGCGCGATCCTTCAACACAGTGTCAGAGGCCTCTGGCCCTGCCCCAGCCCCGCCCCATTAGTAAGGCCCCAGGACTTACACGCGTCCCGGGGCTTTACGCGCATCGCCGGGCCTTTTTAAAATAGGCCCGGCGCGTGTAACCCTCCCTACGCGCGTAAGGCTTTTAAAATCCGGCCCATTGAGTTTAGTGGTAGAAGGCAACCTGCCCAGCTAAAGTTTGGGGGAGAGTGTGCTTGAGCCCGGTGTTTTTGAAGTAGAGAGTCCTCAGGGAGCTGATAATTTCTGTAGTGAGGGTAAGGGTGTATATAGTACATCTATGAGAAATCATGTGGTGAGAACAAGTAAGTCCAGTACACAGGGAGGATAACTTTCAAACTTCTGTACGCTGCAGCATATATGTGTATATGTGGCCGTGTGTAATTTTATCACGATATTTTATAACAAGGGTGTCTTACATAGGCTCATATTATAAAATGTACCTGTAGGCCAACATACGAAGACATACAATGCATTTAAACCACGCATTGAACCTGAATACTTTACACACCTAGTTTAAAAATATATACTGTGTATATTATGTGTGAAAATAAATTAGGGCTTGCTTGCGTAAGTCCCAATTTACACGAGTTAAATCGGCCAATTTTAAAATATGCGCACATCAAGGAAAGTCACCAGTGAACCATTTAGTTCAGCAGTTCACCCAGTCCTTCTGCAGTTTATCAAGACCTTCCTGGTTCTTTAGCCTGAACTCCCCTTCCCCCCGCCCCCCCCCCCCAGTTCAGCTAAACCTCCCACCCAGTTAATACTATATTTTAAACATGTTAAATATAAATTTCCTAGCGAGTAGACAGATGGACTCAGAACCAGTGGGTTATGCTTCCCTACCAGCAGATGGAGACGGAGCAAAGTGACATCACAGTATATATACTCCTGCAGTTACCCTAGCCTTGCCTGTATTCTCCAGCAGATGGTGGATGTTTATCTCCCTATGGGGATTGCTGTGATTTTTGAAAGGAGAATTTTATATTGAGAAACGAAATTCCTACTCTCCTGTGGTGATACCTAAAGGTCCCTCCCCCAGTTGAGAATTCCTGCAGTGATTTCTGTGGTTCCTCAGAGGTGTGCCTTGGTTTGGTAGCCAGTTCCCGGCATGGAATTAGCTGCTTGTACAGCTGAAAGGCAGTGGGTGGAAAAGGCTGAGCCTGGCTCAGTCTCCATCTGCTGGTAGGGGAGCATAACCCACTGGTCTTGAGTTCATCTGTCTACACTAAGGGGTAGATTTTTAAAAACGGCGCGTTCACGTACTTTTGTTCACACTCCAGGCGCAAACAAAAGTACGCTGGATTTTAGTAGATACGCGCGTAGCCGCTAAAATCCAGGATTGGCGCGCGCAAGGCTGCCGATTTGGGGCAGCTGGCGCGCGCCGAGCAGCGCAGCCTGCCTCCATTCCCTCCGAGGCCGCTCCGAAATCGGAGCGGCCTCGGAGGGAACTCTCTTTCGCCCTCCCCTCACCTTCCCCTCCCTTCCTCTACCTAACCCACCCCCCCTACCTTTGTCCGGGGATTTACGCCTCCCGGAGGGAGAAGTAAATCCCCGCGGGCCGCTGGCGCGCCGAGACGCAACCCGGGGGCGGTTCCGGAGGGCGTGGCCACGCCCCCGGACCGCCCCGGGCCGAAACTACGCCCCCGGGCCTGCCCCCGAAACGCCGCGTCCCGCCCCCAAAACGCCGTGTTGATCGGCCCCGCCCCCGACACGCCCCAACAAAAACCCCGGGACTTACGCGAGTCCCGGGGCTCTGCGCGCGCCGGCAGGCCTATGGAAAATAGGTGCGCCGGCGCGCAAGGCCCTGCTCGCGTAAATCCGGGCGGATTTACGCGAGCAGGGCTTTTAAAATCCACCCCACTGGAAAACAAAATTATCAGATAAGTAATTTCTCCATTATACCAGATAATTGGCAAGTGCAAAAATATGCGAGGAAGTTGGAAAATGTACATGTGTCTTTTAAAATAGCAACTTATGTGTTTGTGTTGGCCCCGCCCTGGCATGTTCCTAGACCACCCTTTATTTGCACGTGTATATATACATGTGAAAGTGAAAATACACTCGTATTTTCAACGTTTATAAAGTATGGGATTCATGAGTAGAAGCTACTTATGTGCATATATGCTAATTTTTACACATGTAACATTTTGAAAATTCACCTTTTATATAAGAGATTATAGTTGGTTTTTTTTGTTTTTTTTTTTAGTTTTTACTGCTCCTATCAGACACCCCCTTGTTTTGACTTTCAAAAGGCCTAACAATTATAATTCTCCTTTTTTTTTTTCCTTTGGTTATCTTCAGCAAAGGAAAACATTTTTTATTATTTTATGGTGTTGATTTTTATGGCAAGAGGAAAAGGCTAGTGACTTTTGGCTTTGCCAAGCCTGTGGGTAGAAGATGTCCATTACTGATCCTCATAGGACCTGTTATAAGCGTCATGTGTCCCACTGCAGCATCTGCGCCTCAAAATCCACAAATTAAGGCTATTTACTTAAAGATGAATTTTAAAACCGGCACACAGGCACAAATATGCATGCATGTGTGGCCCATGCCCAGGGATGTGGCCATTTTTTTTAACATGTGCATGAATGTTATAAAATAGGCTGGCCACCCGCACGCATGCTCCCAGTTTTAAGTGGGTGCGCGCCTGTGCGCTCAAATGCTGCTTCTATCACATAAGTAGGGAGACTTTAAAAGGGTTGTACGCAGACGCCATTGCAACTAAATCCAGTTCGTTCCCAGTTCGTCCAGTTAGGAGAGAGGTCTCCCAAACCTCCCTAGTTTAATAGCCTTCTTAATGCTGGGATCTTTAAATGTTTTTCCTAAATTTTATTTCTTATTTTCTTTTGAGGAATCTTGACTTTTCTGTAAGCAAGTATCTCTTGTGGAATTATTTTGAAATTGAATAAATATAAAGTTCAGTAATAAAAAAAAAAAAAAAAAAAAAAAGCGTGAACAAAATTTGATTTTGTTTTTATAGTAGTGCGTTCAAATAGATAAATCAAGATCATGCATTTATGTTTGTAATGAGATTGTCTAATAGGAGAATAGCTTGCTTAACTGATAATGTCCCTTAGTCCCCTGAAGTCTTACTTCCTGAATCTTTTGCAGTTACTCTCTTCTTTCTCAGTCTTATACTCTCATATGAAATGAAACTTGTTCTCAGTTTTAAACCCAAATAACCCAATGTTGGAAGTCTTGCTCAGCCTGAGACCATGTGACTGTTTGGATTAAGTAATAGTTGTATTCGCTGTCTCAAATGTATACTGAATTTGCTTGTGTTAAATTTCTTTCAGTGCTGAGGAATAGAGCTTGGGAGATTGTTCACTGGGAAAAGGTAAATTGTTTGGTTTTCTTTCTAAAGACTATTAGGCATAGGAGTAGATAATCAAACTGCCCTCATTTCTGGGGAAAACCCCATGGGTAGTTTTATATATGGGGTTTAGCAAAGTTTATAAAAAAAAACAAAACAAAAACAAAACAAAAAAATACATGGGTAGTTTTGCTTTAATTATTTCCCTGCAGAAAGTTGTGATTGCTGTTTATACAGGTACTTTTTAAAGGCAAACTTTCACGTGTGCTTTTGATTATCTAAACTACCTGGGTCTCTCTTCCCTGGTCAAACCCTGTGCTAGGATCACCTCTGAAGATATGCCGGTTAAAGGAGCCATGTTGGTACCATCCATGGATACTTTCTACCTCTGTTTAGGGTGGGCAATAATGGAAAATCTTTTTGCGTGTGTCACACCACCTTTTTTACTTAAGGAAATGAATTTGATTATTGCCCTCCTAGCTTGCTAGGTTGCCTCCGTGAACTTGTTCTTTGGATCGAGACAGTCTATATGTACTGATAAGATGCAGGCACTCGGAAGAGGAGTTCTTGATCAGTACTTCTCCAGTAGATCAAAAGTTGTTACATTTCTCAACAAAATACACCCTAAAAGACGGCTAAACATGGAAAATAGAATAAAGTAGAAAGAATGAGCTTTATTATTTCATATTACTTTTACGGCACCCAAACACGATGATCAACAAAACTGTTGAAGGAATGCAAACTACAAAATGTTTTGGGGGCCTTTGTCATCTTTAATCTGTCTGACATGTGACCCTGTAGTTTAAACTAAGCTAGTTAGAATTACGTAAAATAAGTATTTCCCTTGATTAGCAATCCTCTTTAATGATTGCATCATCATGGAGTTTAATATGCATATGGAAATTGAGATCCAATATTTGGATTGTGAACCATGATAAATCTACTTCGTGATGTGTTTTGAGAAAGTACAGTATTTTTGAATTACCTTTTTTGTGAATTTTGCATTGTTATGAAATGCGAAGATTTAGATTTTCTTTATGAAATACAAGCTTAGAAACTTATTTTAGTTTTCAACATGCATACTTTGTGTTGTATTAAATATCCTAATACAAAAATATTTGGTAAACACTGTGCAAGCTATAGGTGCAAACTTAAACAATTGGTGGTAAATGCTTCAAATATATCTCGAGTTGAACAGTGATTGTTCTGTTTTAGGTAGTATGATCATGTGGAGCCTGATGTTGAAATGCTACTTAGCTGGATAAGTCCGACTTATACGGCTAAATGGTGGTCACTGAATATCTGGCTATGATTAGTGGTCACCACTTAGCCGGATAAGTCACTTATTCAGCTAAATGGCGGCTGCTAATCCTAGCTAAATAGAAAGCTGGATAAGTTAAAGGCAGGCAGTGAGCAGATTGGAGCAGTACTACTTATCCAGTTAACTTACCTCTTGATTCATCAAAATGCTGTAAATAGAGCAGAAATGGTGCCCGCAAAAAAAAAAAAAAAAGGCAAGGTTAGGCAAATTGTAGCGTTAACGTGTCATATTTGTTTTTAATGCACACTGTATATTATCCTTGGTCATAACGGGGGGGGAGGGGGAGAGACTATGTATAGTGTCAATGAAATGCTATATATATAATACACACCACTGTAAGGGGAACGCTTTCAACTCTGGGTGGGTTTGGGGGGTTGGTTTTACATACACAGTCAGAGGAATTAACTTCAGGTTTGATATGACTAATGAATTTCTATCCTTTGGATCAATGAAAGGTACCAACAAGGGGAGATGATTACTACAGAGCAGTAGACTACATACACAGACTGCTTTGTAGTAATCAGCTCCTCTTGTAGGTACTTTTCATTGATGTATTTCTATCATTTGAATCAGTCGTATCAAATTTGCAGTTAATCCCTCTGGCTGTGTAAAACTACCCTCAAACCCACCCCACATGTCTTATCGCAGGAGGGTATTGCCGTGATAGTGGGGTCCATTTCCCAGAAAAGCATCGAGGCTGTATGGCATGTTTGGTTTCACGGGCAAACGCCCTGGGACAAAAGAATGCTGCATGCGGTCCTTTAACGCAATGGGGGTCCCAACCTCACGGGTCCACCATCGCCTTAAAGGGCCGCTGGCCCAAACAAAAAAAAAGTTGCGGCTAACAGGGAGGTGGAATGGAGGGGTCAGTGCTAGACCCCTGTCTCAACCCGGGGCTGCCAGTCGAGGCAACTCCAGCACCCCCAACATTTAAAATAATTAAACATGCAGGTGTGCGGTGATGGCTCCCCCACCCCCACAAAGTGTAAACATGAAAAATAGGGTCTGGGCTCCTTCTCATCCCCTCCCCCCTCAAATCAACAATAGGGATCTAGCCCCTCCCCACCTCCAAGTCAACAATAGGGTCCCGATTCCCCTTTTCATCCCTTCAAGTCAAAAGATAGTGTCGTGGCACCTCCTGTCCATACTCAACCCTCTCCCTCTCCCTGGAAGCCAGAAAAAAAAAAAAAATTAAGATTCAGGCCTTTACCCCCTCACCCTCACCCATGAGACTCGGGTGAGGACCAGAAATTGGACCTTGTACGCATGGCCTGGGTCTGATCCCTAGACCTTACCCCAGTCACATGACTGGTGCAAGATCAGGTTGATGCTATTTTGGAAAACAGCACAGACCAGGCTAGGTGCAAGAGTGCACCCGAACCCCAATGCAGGATACAATTGAAGGTTTGGAGATGTGGGAGGAGGGTCTTGGGGGTGAGGGGATGGAGTTGGGGGCCTGCACACTAATGTTTGTATTTTCTTGCTTCCCGGGAGAGGGGGTGGGTGTGGGCAGGTAGGGCCGGGACGCTATCTTTTTGACTTGGAGGGTGGGAAGGGGTGCTGGTGCCCTTTTGTTGACTTTGGGTGGGATGTGGTAAGGGGGGAGGGCAGGACCCTATTGACTTGGAGGAGTGGGGTACAGAAGGAGCCAAGATCCTATTTTTTAATATTTTAAGCTTTGGGGACTTAGGGGCCGGAGTCATGATAGTCTTTGGGGGAGAAAGGGTGGCAGGCAATTGCCGCGCACATATATATTTAATTTTTTACATTCTGGGGATGTCTGGGCCACCTCGACGGATGGCCCTGGGTTGAGATGGGTAAGCACAGACTCCCGTTCAACCCCCCCCCCCCCAATTTGACCATACAACATTTTATTTTTTAACTGGCTCTTTAAATGAGCTAACGCAGGTCTTTAAATGAGCTAACGCAGGTCTTTAAATGACGCTAGCTCTTTAAATGACCTAACGCAGGTCTTGAGGTGGAAGCCTCAAGACCTGCGTTAGGGTCCTGGGCCTCCTGCCTCACATTTACTGCTTTTTAAAAAAAAGCTGTAGGTCTTTGTAATAGGGGAGAGAACTTTGGGCGGGAGATGCAAAATATTACGTATATCGAGCAAGAGCCCTACCGCGGCTTGATGCATCTCTCTGTTAGCCGGATATAACTTGTCTGGCTAAGTAGTGCCAAATATGGGTATAAGTTAGCCAGATTAGTCAGTATCCTTTGAATACTGAGGACATTATTTTAAAGAAAAATTGGCATCCCTCATCCAGATGGTTGGGGAAAGCTGTTAGCCGGAAAGGAATGACAGTGGCAGTCTCTGAGCATGAGGCCTGTGCGCGGCATGTGCTCATAGGCCCTGTACTGGTTCCCTTTTTAACAGGGAGTTCACACTTGGAACTTGCAGACCATGCACTCTTAGATTGCCTCTGTTATATGAAGGGCAATTGCTTCCCCCATTTCTTTGACAAAAGGTGAGAGTGGGGTGGGGGGGGGGGGGGGGGGTAGCGGTTCATACTTCTTGACTATCATTTCTGTTGCTGTTCGAAGACTTTTTTAGTTTCTCACTTAACTAGTCAGGATGCTGGGGCGTTGTCCAATACTTGGGACTGTCCTGACCAAACTGGGATATGTAGCCAATGTAAATGCTCAACTGTTTGTTTAATCCCAAAATCTTGCATCTTTAAATATTTATTAATCCAGTTGAGCAGAGTTTCACTTTTTATAATGTGGCTGTCCAACATTGTACTTTCTATTTAAAAAGAGATTTAATTAGATGAGTCAACATGGAGATGAAAATCTTATAGTATTATAATTTTATTGAAATGTTTTATACTATATAATTTTGTTTTATGCTGTCTTCTATTGTTTTAAGGTTTTATTCTTAATTGCTATTTGTTTTAACTTATTTTAAGATGTGTTTGATTTATTTTTTGTACATTGCTTTGATTTACATCTATAAAATATTGATTAAGCCAATAAATTATAAAAATGAAATTTAATTACTTATGTAAACAGTAAATTTAGTTGTTATATTACTTTTTGAATTAGGATAGTAGATTGTTTTGCGATGTATAATAATATGAAGATAACTATCAAACAACCCAATGCAGCAGGATATATGCATTTCCCTGTACGTACCAGGATCAGTCCAGACGGTGTTTTGTTCCCCGTCCAGCAGATGGGAGTCCGACAAGAACTTTAGAGGGTGCTGCCACATAAGCCAGCACAACCAGTCTCCCTCTTCAGTATCTTTCTGACTCCAGCAGATAGCTGGGGAACGCTTGTTCCTCACTACATTGTATTGGTTGTACTTTTACTTAATTTCTTGTCACTTTGCTAATAGAGCTGTGAGGGATCAAGCTTCTTCATTGTTAATTGGGGAAAAAAAAAGTATCGCTGCAACCTGTTAGTCTTGCAAGCAGACCTGCTTCTACCAGACGGTGGAACTCCCTTCCTTTTCATCCACCGACCCTAGGATCCTTCGTATGCTTGATGTCAAGCGAGTGCTTATGCGTTACCTAGAGGTTACTAACTAGTTTCATTTGTCGAACCATCTTTTCGTGCTTTGGTCCGGTCCCAAGAAGGGGTCCAGGGCGTCGAAGACTACAATTGTTCGCTGGCTGAAGGAAGCTATTGCGGCGGCGTATATAGGCACGGGGAAGCAACCTCCGTTGAATGTCCGGGCCCACTCCGTTGAATGTCCGGGCCCACTCCCTTCGTTCCCAGGCGGCTTCTTGGGTGGAGAGTCAGTCCGTCTCTCCCCAAGAGATCTGCGGAGCGGCCACCTGGAAGTCTTTGCATACTTTTGCCAGGCATTATCGCCTGGATATCCATGATCGGATCGTTCGGCGACAGGGTAATTCGAGCAGGGTCATCTAGGGTACATCCCACAGTCTGGACTGATCCTGGTAGTACCATGGATCAGTCCAGACACCCTCCCTCAGATTTTTTGGACATTGGGGTTGTTTGCTGGGATTTGCTGCTCAATTTCCCTCCTTGTATCTCTGGATCTCTAGACCAGTCTGTTCTGTGTCTGTGACTTCAATTTTCACTGTTCTCTTTGCAAGATTGCAGTTGAGTAAGTTTCGGTTCTGGTTATAGTTCAAGGTTGTCATTTATCATACTTAGCTTGATCCCTCCTTCTCCTTCTCTCTTTCTATGGCTTTGATAGTCTAGTTACTGAAGAGGGAGACTGGTTGTGTTGGCTTATGTGGCAGCACCCTCTAAAGTTCTTGTCTGACTCCATCTGCTGGACGGGGGACATAACCCATCGTCTGGACTGATCCATGGTACTACAGGAACGAAAATTAGCAGGTAAGGAATAATTTTCTTATATATGGCAGCATGGAGATTTATGATATATGTGCAAATTTATGATATATGTGCAAATTATAAAATACACATATCTCAATCCTGCAACATATATGTGTGTGTATGCATACATGTGAATACATACAATGCATTGAAATACTTTCAATGCATTGAACACACACTTTTCCTACCAGTTTTAAAAATATACATGCATCTATTTTACATGTGAAAATAAAGTAGGAAATGCCTGCGGAAACCAGATTTATATGCTGAGTTGGTATATTTTAAATCATGTGTGCATAATTGAAATTACTGGTTTATTAGGTACTCCACCATTTCACCAGTTCTTCTCCAGGTCATTGAAACCCTCCTGGTTCCTGGACTTGATCTGCCCACAGTTCACTTGAGCCTCCCACACACAATAAGTCTGTTATCAATTACACAAGCTAATTAGATGTAAAATTACGCAAGTGCCAAATGTATATTTGTGTCTTTAAAATAGCAACATGCATGCATAACGTTTGGCGCCATCCATGATCGACCCTAGGCAGCCTTTTTTTTTATGCATGTATTTGTGTGTATGAAACACATGCTGGTACTTTTGATGTGTTTTGTATTTAATAACTTCTATTGAACTTTTTGTAGTAATACATTAACTCAGAACTGATATGTAACAAACATAAAAAGAACTAAATTGCTGAACAAGCTGTAAAAAGCATAAAAACGTATACTAAAATAAACTAAATCAAATATTTTAATATTTTAAAGATTAGCAATAATACAAATAAACCACAACCCCTTAATATAACAGTAGCATATGCAGAAGGAAAAATAAACAAGAGGTAAAGAAAATGTCAGACCAACCTTCATAGTAAACTAAACCCACCCATAAAACCACTAGCAACATTCAATCCAAAAACAATAAGCGTGGAACAAATGAGCAGAGTCTGAACAAACATCTGCCAGCAAAATAATGAGCTGAACAGCAGTAAAAAAAAATTCATATTTTCCCTCTGTATGTATTCAAATCTCCTGTATATGCAAAATCTAAAAATGGTCTCCAAATGTTCAAGACATCGGGGTAGAAATCTCTAAGCTGATGAGTCATTAGTTCCATAGAGAAAATATGCCAGAGATTTTGAAACCACAAAGAGATGAGGCTTGGAGGAGGAATTCTAATGTAAAACAAGATACCTTATGTCACCAATATAAACAATTGGGGGTAGATTTTAAAAGGTTGCGAGCGGGCGTACATGTGTGCGCGCTACCCGGCACACACACATGTACACCCGATTTTATAACTTGCACGCACAAGTTATAAAATTAGGGGTCGGTGTGCACAAGGGGGTGCACAATTGTGCACCTTGCACGCGCCGAACCGCGCTGCCTTCCCCCTAACCTGACCTCCCCCCTCCCCAGCCCTATTCTAACTCCCCTCAAAAATTGTTTTACCTTTTGCGCCAGCCGACTGCTGGCTGGCAATCCCTGGCACAGCGGCAAATATATCCACTGTTCCGGGAGCCTGACCCCGCCCCCTCCCTGCCCTGGGACTTACACGCGTCCTGGGGCTTTCCGCGTGCTGCCGAGCTTTTTTAAAATAGGCCCGGTGCGCGTAAGGCCGGTTACTTGTGTAAATCCTTTCAAAATCCGGCCCTTAGTGTAAGGTGTCTAATACAGTCAGAGCAATGAGCTTATAAATTATGTCCAAGGTGTACAGTTTCAGGATCCTGAGGGAGTCTCACCTTGGTAATATAATCCATCCACAAAATTACTTCTGACCAAAATATTGGGGTGATGGGACTGAAAAAAGTGCCTCTACCCCCTCACCAGTAAGAGGGGAACCTTTATAAAACCCATTTTATGTAACTTCATGGGGTAAAATACCAGTGGTAGGAAATTTTATATCCAGACTCCTGAATAGAAGTACTAATAGTTTCCTTTATCAAACCTGAGGAAATCTCCCATGCCTTATCTCGGCTAATCGCAAAATCCTTTCCCCTCCCCCCATCAAGAGCCTAGACAGTGATAGAGCCCAGTGCCATTAATAATTTACAGGTAATAGAGATTAAACCTCTATTTTTAAGAGTTTAAAATTAGCTTTTCAAAAGCAGTTAATCCGCTCTCACAATTCAATTTTATAGGAGCCTGGAGGGCCTACCCTTTAAGTTGTAAAAATTGAATTACCAAGGCATTAGGGAGGTGATGTTTTTCACCCAGCAAAGAACTTTCACAACAAATTTGCTGCTCAAGGACCACAATGAGAAATTGGACTTAAAAAAAAAAAAAGGAAAATCCAGGTTGTTCCATAGAGAGGAGAAAATTTAATAGAATACCACACATTGAGAACCGAAGAAATAGGATGAGATGTATGGAAAAGTTTCCTCAGTTTGCAAGAGATCCAAAGAGGCATATCAAATGACTTGTGTGGGCAATTTCCCTTTCCATCAGAGTCTAGTGTTTCACTGTTTATGTGAAGTCATTCATCTAAAACGTGGCACTCTGCAAAACCATGGCCCGATATTAGAACCTGAAATCAAGAAATGAGGCCACCCATCATCCTATGGAGCCCAGCATGGAAAACTTTTTTTATATCAAAGTTTCTAGAACTATGATTTAGCCTCTCTGAGCATGCCATGAGGGGTCCCCTCAGTCTCTTCTTTTCCACAGAGCCTCGTGTCTCACTTTTGGTCTATTACTCTCTATTCTTCTTGTTAAAGTTCTTGATTGTGTGCTTTTGCACATTTTTTTCTTGTGTTCACCACGGGGAATCCTCTCTGTCGTCTCCTGTCATCTTAAGATAGGTTTTTCAGCGGTTTGGGTAAATTTTCTTTTCATATTCTGCTCCCCAGGGTGGCAGTGCACTCTGCCTGCCGGCCATCGACAGCCACTGCCATTGATTTTGGTTTGGCCTCCCTTTTTTTTTGTGACGCCATGTCATTGATGGGTTATAAGCCATGTCCAAGTGTTCAAGGACCAGAATGATATGGGGCATGGAATGGCTGTCCTATGAGGAAAGGCTAAAGAAGTTAGGGCTGTTCAGTTCTGAGAAGAGACTGAGGGGGGGATATGATAGAAGACTACAAAATCATGAAAGGACTTTAACAAGTTAATGTAAATCAGTTATTTACTCTCAGACAATAGAAGGACAAGTGGGCACTCCAGGAAGTTAGCAAGTAGCTTATTTAAAACAAATCATAGAAAATTCTTTTTCATCAGCACATAGTTAAACTCTGGAATTCATTGTCAGGGGATGTGGTTTCAGCACTTAGTGTTACTGGGTTTAAAAAAAAAGGTTTGGATAAGTTCCTGGAAGTTAAATCCATAAACTATGACGGTAATTAATAAGCAATAGTAGCTTGTGATCTGTCTAATGTTTGGGTACTTGCCAGATACATGTGCCTTAGTTTGGCCACTGTTGGAAACAGGATACTGGGCTTGATGGACACTTGGTCTGACCCAGTTTGACATTTCTTATGTTCTTATGGTAGATGTATCCTCTGCCTGGTGGCATCGCATAATGTCCTGGATTGCTGCAGGTTTACCCAGCTGACCCCCCGCAAGGATGTCATGCCTGACTTGAGAAGATGACGTGACTCTTCATGTCAGGCAAGTTGGAGCCATCTGCATCGGGAGCATCAACATCGAAGGACATTGGAGCCACACAGATGGCCACCAAGCCCTCAGCATTGATGGGGCCAATGGTTCCATAGGCGTGGAACACTGATAGGAGTTCCGGAGACAGGCACTCGCCAGCCTCCTCCAGGTCGAAAACATCAGATTCATTGTTAATGGCCTCTGCACTGGAGAGAGACTGAGCCAAGTATTGATGCACGGTGCTAGGAGCTGTGATGCCCTGAAGCAATCCCATGGGAATGATGGCCAATACAATGCCCAGGTATATGGCTCAGCCTCCACCAGTTCAGATGTTAGCCACCGATCCTCCTCTTAATTCCAGAGGATGTGGTAATTCCTCTTGGTTCCCATTTGGTCTTGGCATTGGCAATCTTCGCAAAGGAGCTCGAAAAGCATGTGCAAGTGGCTGTGGAATGGGCGGTGCAAGACTCAGTGTCTGGTTACCAATGACACTTGGACTGGCACAGACCTTCCTGAAGCTGTTGCTTAAATCTCTGCATGTACTCATTGTGGTGCTATTGACACAGCCTGTGTCGGTACCTGGTGCTGCGTTGATGCCCAGTGGGGCATCAAAGGCTCTACTGGCCTGTCATGACAGTGATGACGAAGCCCTTGTCATCCCCCAAGGGATCATAACTTGGATGCTTCAGACATAAATGCATCAGATAGTCTCCCTGTGGACCCATCTCCTCCAACCAATAGAAGGAAGTCCATCCTGCCAACATTCTTTCCTAGGCCCCATTCACACCAAGGCAAACAAGTTCTGCACAGTTTGGACTGCAAGAGATCATTGGCCCTTTGTCTAGAGCAGACAGAAGCCCATAGACAGTCCACCCTGTTTTTTGTTTCTTTTGGTCAGAAAAAGCTGGAGCTCGCTGTTGCAAGCAGACACTTTCTATTTAGCTAGAGGACTGCATCTCCTGTTATGCCCAGGCGTGATTGCTTCTTGGGGGTCATGCCAAGACTCACTCTGTCTGAGCCATGGCAGCACTGGTGGCCCATTTGCACAAGCCCCCATGGAGGAGATCTGTAGAACTACAAAGTGGAGTTCTTGCTACACATCACATTGCATTACTGTCTGGATAAGGATGGTTGAGGTGACAGTAGGTTTGGCCAGTCTGACCTTTGGAACTTGTTTGAGGTTTACAACCCAGCACTGTTCCTGCCTAGGGCCCATTGTTTTTGTTCAGGCTGGCTCCTCTCTGTTACCAACAACATCCATTTTTATTTTGTGCCCCTTGGCACTTGGTTGTTGGTCCCCTTATTTTGTTGGGGGGGGTCATCTGTAGCTAGGGAGTCATCCATGTGTGAGAACTTCCATCCTGCTTGTCCTCGGAGAAAGCAGAGTTGCTTACCTGTAACAGGTGTTCTCTGAGGACAGCAGGATACCATTTTTTATGAAACACGCCCACTTCCCGTGGAATTGGGTTTCCACTAAATGGGTATTTTCTTGAATTCTATTATGAGACTGCTTGGATGCGTGGTATAATGGCATGCTGTGCAAGTTCAGAGAGGCTAAAAGAAAGTTCTAGAAGCTCTGACATAAGTTTTCTGTGCCGGGCTCCATTGGATGATGTCAACCATGTATGAGGACTGCCATTATGCTGTCCTTGGAGAACACCTGCCACAGGTAAGCAACTCTACTTTCTTTTGTCATGGTATGTGAGCCATGTCAGTTTATGAAATCAAAATGCCAAGGAATATTTAGAAGAGGAATTAATATATATTACACAAATACGAAAATAATGATTTCAAATTGTTGGAGAGTAAACAAAAGTATTGGTTTAAAGACAGAAACAATGATTTTTGGGCACACAAATGGGAGCAAAAATGTTGGGAGACTATTTTGACCTAGTGCTGTTATGAAAATAAGTAGATACTGAGCAAAATATCCCATATCTTTATGTAGATCAACTTTTTTTTTTTTTTTTAATTACTCCCTTCTGCGCCCTGCCTCTCCACTTTCTACCCATGTGCAAACTCAGTGACTCGTACCCCTTCCAGGACACACGCACACAAAAAGAAAACCAATTCGTAAACAGCAAAGATGAAATTTGGTGTAAATGTCTCCCCTACTCCTTACCTCACATAAGAACATAAGACTTGCCAAGTCAAACATTTTATTTGGGTACTTGCCAGGTACATATGGCCTGGATTGGCCACTGTTGGAATCAGGATACTGGGCTTGATGGACCCTTGGTCTGATCCAGTATGGTAAGTTTTACATTCTTATGTGTTTATGCTGTTTACGAATTGGTTTTCTCTTTTGTGTGTGTCCTGGAAGGGGTTTTCTGGGTCTGGAGTGAGCGTACGAGTCATTGAGATTGAACATGGGTAGAAGTGGGGGATACGGGAGGGAGTAATTTAAAAAATAAAATAAAAAAACTTAAACAGGGAAGATGGGAGGGGGGGACCCCAGAAATATATATTTTACATCTTTGCTGGGGACTTGGGGGTGGGAATGCTCAGCCTGGTGGGGCAAATTATAACTTACTTGGGGTGAGTGTGAGAATTTAGATTGCAGGGCCCACTAAGCACTTTAAAAAAAATTAATTTTGTTATGAAGTGCAATTTAACCAGATATCTAAAGCAGGTCTAAAGTTATCTGGCTAAGTTACTGGTGAGAGCTGAAAATTGGCAAACTTTTTTGGATAACCTTACACTTCCAGAACGCCTGTTTTATCTGGCTAGATTTTAGCCATATAGTGATGTATCTGGTTAAAATCAGGCCGACTATTTGGTTTAGTATTGAAATATTTGCCATTTAGCCGGATAACTTCTGACAGCTTTGAACGTGACCCCTTTGTGCCTCAGTGTGGTAACCTGAGGCTTGCATAAGAAAGTCTGTATGAGTTGATTTTATCTCAGATCAAGATTCAGTGGGCGCAGATACTAAGGGCTAAAATTTAAGAATTGAGCAAAGCTAGAGCAAAAGTGCAAATAGTCTGCAAGACAGTTTGCTTTTCATAACTTTAAAACATTGGATCTTTTGCCCAAGGCTTTTGCTTTTGCTGCAGCATCTGAATTGACAGCATTTCCCTCCCAAACATCCTACCAGCCAAAACATGTGCAAAAATAGCTATTAAATTGGAGAATAATTATAAACCTTGCTAGTGGGACAAAATTCCTATTTGCACGTTTTGCATTAAGCTATTTTTTGCTCTGTTTTGTCTGTGGAATTTTTCTTCTTTCATAAGCTGTGGGCAAAAGATGTACAATTTCAAAATTGTGCAGGCTGGCCAATTTGCAAAGCTTTGGGTACTTTCCTCTACTTTTACCCAGTCCCCAAGAGCCTGCCATAGATGGAAGACAACCAGAAGAGATAGACTTTGAGGAACTCAAAAATGTTGTCTAGAGAGAAAAAAAACCCCCCAAACCTCAAGTGTACAAAAAGCTTAGCTGTAGGATTTTTCTAGTCTTTGGACTACATAATGGTATAGTGTGCTATAGTATGATATCGCATGTAAAAAACTGTACTGAATATTTAGAAACTGTTTTATTTAGAGCAGTAACCAATGCTTAGTTTTCTTTCAGGTAGAGGTTGGCGATATAATTAAAATAAATGGCAAAGACTATGTACCCGCCGACACTGTACTTCTCTCATCAAGGTAGAGACGCCTACTGAGGCAGATGGCTTAGAGGCGGGATTCTCTACCCTTCGCAGAGTTTGTTTGCTCCAAGGAAATAAGGATTAAGTAACAGGACTGGTTGCCTCTACCTTATTGATAAAATCATGTCTGTGCTTGAAAAATCCTTTTGGGCCATGGGTCCTGACAAAACTAGATATTTAAGGGGGTGACTTTTTTTTTTTTAAATATCCTGCACACAAGTCCACTTTGTAAATTATCCTACCAGATCTTCCGCACATATTCACATCTGCAAGCCTAAACTCTACTGCCGACCCCAAGAATGTTTCTACTCTGTTCAATGCACAGAAATGGCATACACGTGTATGTTAATCAAACCCTGTTTTACCCACAGAAGTCTCTTTGAAAATTAGCTGTTAAATGTATTGTGACTATATGGTCCCTGTCCCCTATAGAAGGGGAAGAATTGTCAAATAATTATTGGACTGATTCATCATAATTATATGACTGCGTTTGAGCCACGTTCTCAGTGAAATCGCAGAAGTACAAACTGAGAAAATTGATGGCCAAGTCTGTTCTCCTGAGTTTCATATGAGAAATTCATGAACCATCCTATTGAAACCCTCTTTAGCTCAGTAGAGCATGTCTTGATGTTGAATGAATATTGTTTCAAAGCTGTTGATTCTTATTTCCTTGGAAATGTACTATGTAAAATACACATATAGGAGACTTATCATTTATCAAAACTCGTTTTATCATCAGGTCTACAATATTTATATTGCTTGGATCTGTGGTTTGTCTCTTGCAATCATCAATTATAGTCTATTAATTATATAGGCAGACTTTTAGGTAAGAGCACTTTTGTGTAATCAGAATAAAAACATGACATTTGTTTACCATGGTTTGCATGCTAAATGTTTTGATAATTTCATAGCTTTTTGTTATATTTGGTCAATTTTAATACCTCAAATGTTGACTTTTTTTTGCTGAATTTCACATCTATGCCACTGATCCAGTATTTGAGTGAAATGTCTGCAAATGAATTAGAGCAACAAATTAAGCAGACAAATTTATTTTAAGCTAATAGAACAATTAGAAAGCAACAACGGAAGCCACTCACCATAGATCAAAATCTTAAAAATATTGAGGGCATTTAACACCTAATATCACATCAATCAAAATTGCCTGAGGTTCACTGAAAATGGCCTCATAAGTGTTGCTAGTCAAAGAGCTGTAAAATTTGCAGGGTGTCACAAACCAAATAACAGGCACTGGTTTTAATCGTATACCAATTAATAATGTCTTTTTTTATATTGTATAGAAACAGCTTGGTCTCCACCAGAAAGTCTTAGGTCCCTTTCTTAATTAACAGAGAGGAGGAACATACCATTCCCTAAGATACCTCCTCTTTGAGGATTGCCTAGGTAATAGATTCCTTTTCTGGTAAGGGAGAGTGAGCCTAGGAGTATTGAGGGCAGTGTTTTTTTATTTCAACGAGAGAGAAAGTGTTTCTGTGTACTTTCTGAGTTAGGCCCCAACCTAGCACAGCAAGTGAGAGACACAGCTCTGCCAGTGCTTTATGCTAAAGACTGGCGGGAAGAAGGACCTGAAGAGGTTTTTTTTTTTTTTTTTTTTTGTCTGTTTTTCCTACTTTTGTGATATTTTGGGGATTGACCAGACCTGCTCCTTCTAGGAGGCAGAAATTCCCCTTTCTAGGAGTGCAGGAGGGATCTGTCTGTCTCTGCCATGCAGCTAAGAGGGGTTTGCAGAGACCACCACAAGAGGCCTGTTTTGATGTAACTTCTACCATCTTTGGGAGGGGGGGGGAAGTGTTTTCCCTGCCCCCTTCCTTGCCCAGGACTGTTAGTTAAGATCTGCTTCCAGAATTGATCTTTCCCCCATGATTGAATTTGGGAGAAGAAAGAGGAACATCTGGAGACCCCCAGTTGGAGTCCCCACCCTGGGATGCAGGACCACAGACAGGTTCGACTTCGGGACATGTGACATGGGCCTCAGGGACCCTATACTCAGCTAGGGTAACCAGTCCTCGTTGGGCTATTTGCTTTTCTCCAATGGAGGAAACAAATATCTCTATTTCCCACAATGAAGGACTTTTACACAAGAGAAGACCTGTAAACATCCTGTACTCTAAAGTTTACACCAAACCTGGATGTAAATGGACTTTGATGTTTCTATTCATCTTGATTGCATTATTACAATTCCCAAGACAATATTATTTAAAAACTCAGCCTGTGAGTTGCAATTTGTCTGGTAACATACATGTTACCCTTGCTCTTTGGCAAGGGTAACATGTATGTTACCCTTGCCAAAGAGCAAGGGTAACATACATGCATACAAGGTATCCTTTGCCAGGGCAAGAAGGTTAGCCTCTACCCCCACAGAAAAGACCCACTCCTTGGGAGGAGAAGAGCTGGGGAAAAAAGCAGAGCAGTTAGCTGTGTTGTATGAATTCTTTTATGTGCCCTGGGAACTAGACATTCCTGGAAAAAGGGTTACATTTGCATTTAAAAACACCAGTCCAAGTCTATAGAAGAACAAATGTGGCCTAATGAGCATCAAATGTAAAGGCATTTAGCTAAGGAGAGCAAATTCTTAGCCCTTGTAATCCAGGCACAGAAAGGACACCTATCGGTGCTGTGAGACACAATGTAATGCATCATATACCAGTCCTGCTTCAGGGGCCACACAAAAGTAATAGTATAACGGGCTAAGGTTTCAGAACTGTCCTGCAAGTTTTACAGTTCTTTGACTAGCAGCACTTTTTTATGATGCCATTCTCGGTGGATATTGGGCCAGTTTGATTGTAGTAACATGTCAGATATTAAATGCCCTCGCTCTTCTGTTGGATACATTTTAAGTACATTCATTTTGCTTGCAAAGTAATGTAAAATATTAACAGAAATGTTCTTGATGTTTAAGGCTAAAAGCCTCCCATGATTTTACTTCACCATCAATGCCTCTTTTTTTTTTCTCTTGTTTTCAAATTAAAACTTGTTTAATAGTCCTGGCTTCATTATAACCTTAACATTTGAACAATTTGTACGGCAGCCACAAATTCTGAGAATGGTATGTTTGAAGACGCAATATCTTACAGTTTGCATTTTAATCGTTGCTACCAAATTTTACTGATGGCTAGACCTGGAAGCATTTTTTTTTTTAAAATCTGGAAGCAGCTAAACATGTCTATTATGCCATATTGTCTGACCTGAATAAAATGAGTTTTGAAAATGTGGCATTAATAATTTATATTAACATGTTTTGTACAATTATTTAAAACTGTCTTATCTGTTTTTCTTTTTCTCTCTGTTACTTGTGTTCTCTGTTTGATCATTTTCATATTGGGTATGTGTAGGTGGCTATAGGGGAAATAGTGAAAGTGACCAATGGGGAACATCTCCCAGCTGATCTGATCAGTCTCTCAACAAGGTTAGGATAAAATGGTTCTGTGGGAAATGTGTATGTGGGTCCTCAGACGCTAAATCACAGTGATCTGCTTACGTTTCTGGGAACACAGCAAATGAATTCTCCACTTGCTGGCATGTTTGTTCAATACATTAAGACAAAGGGCATTTCATATTTGAATTGAAAGGTACAATATATTTGGGGGAGGGGAGCAGATATGCAGTTGTCCCAGCTATTGAAGCTTTTCTTGCTTTGTTTAATAAGGCATGAACGAATAATAGTGGAACACTTTTAAATATGTAACTCTTAAAAATGAATAGCATCTCTCTGAAACTATTAGAATCTGGTGGTTTGTGAAAGATACGCTGAGGACCCCCCCACACTGAGTTGGATGTGGCACACACTTTTGCATGTTGTGGAGCTGATCTAGTCACACTGTGTTGCAAATGGCAACCATGTACTGTACTTCTTGCACTTTGAAGCTTTTTAACAGTGTTTGTGGTGTTGACTAAACTTTTCTTTCTGCTTACTAATCAGAAAGCTATCCTTAATCTGCATTTTCAATGTTATTACAACTTGTAGGTCTGTTTGTAAAATTGCATGTTATGCCATCTGCAAGGTCGTTGCATCTTGAAAAGCTTTTAGGATGGGCTTGCTAAAACTGAAATTCTTGTTTGTGCCCATTTTTTATTTTTTTTTAAGAATGGTTGAGTTTAACTTCTATTGTGTATCTTTACTTTCGTTGAGTTTGCAGTAGTTTTACAAATGTAAGAAATATCCTTATTAAGTGACTCTTGGGCCCAGTGCATCCCTTAAGGTATTTTATAATTTGAATGTACTATGTATACATCAGAGTATTTTGTGATGTCTACCATTCCTAAATATTATCTTATACAAATCTCCTTCATTCTTGGTTAGATCCTTATTTTTAAAAGCTGCAGAATGATGCATCACACAGTTACTGACATGTGTGAGATGTATGTTGGTGGCTTTTCTTCCAAATATGACTGCCACCAAAAGCATGAGGACATGGTAAAAAAGCAAATTAGCATCTGCATTTTAAATTGAGACAAAGCATTGCTGCTTACCATGTTTACTTCTGACATATATAGCAGTGTACGGTGGTATAATGCTTTGTAAGATTGATAGTCTGCTATTACACGTGCACTAATTTTATTTATTATATTTGTGTTCCACTTTTGCAGAAAATTCAAATCAGATAAATTAAAACATACACCAATTAAAGACATAAACATAACTTGATACCCAACAAACTCAAAACAGCACTAATAAAACAACTGAATGTAAAAAGAAATACTGATCAATCTTCAAGTTTCTTGTGACAGAAAATTATGGATGTTATAAGAGCTGCACAGGGTCTCTTTTGAGTCTCAAAAAGCAACATCTCAACTAGTTGCACACTTTATCCATTTGTGTTTTGAATTGGCTTTCCAAAATCTGAATAACCTTACTCTTTGGAAAAAAAAATATACTGCTTATTAAAAAACAAAATAAGAGTTTCAGTTTTACCTTTTATAATGGTTTAGTAGCCAGAGGCCGTTCAGAGCTCATAGAAGTGATCCGTGCATTTGGTTGTTCCTTTTAATAAATCTTTGACTTCTTGTAATAGTGAGCCACAATCCATGTGCTACATCGAAACATCAAATTTAGACGGTGAAACAAACCTTAAAATCCGTCAGGTAAGCCAATTTGTTCCTTGCATTGCTGCAGCTGTCAAAATCACAAACGTGTATTATCTTTAACCTTATTGTATTGGTGTTCTGCTGCTGATCACTGCAGAAAAACTAAAAATGTTTAAAGGAGGAGGTCAGAACATTTCTGCAAGAGATTATAAATCTATTGGTGCCATTACTGAACTGTTTAGAGGGCAATTGTGCTATTTTGCTTTCCTAGAGTTTCTGCAGCAGGGTAAAAACTGGCATGACTGCAGCATCAGAGCAAGTGTATATCTTACCCCCCAGATTGCACACACAAAGGTGCTAGAGAGGACCTCAATTTTATATTGCTAGCACAGTAGCAATTTTAGAACAGATATCTCCATTGTGTATTATCAGCCTTGGCTTTCCTTCAGGGACATTTGAAAGAGATTATAAATCTATTGGTGCTATTACTGGACTGTTTAGAGGGCAATTGTGCTATTTTGCTTTCCTAGAAGAGATCCAGAGGGTGAACTCAGATAAAATGAAAGAAAATTTGTTTCTCAAATATATAATTTAAAATTTAAAGAATAATCAAAGGAGGTTTAACCTGAGATTTAGAAATGTTCCCAAAAGCGGAGCAATTTTTCCTAAAGAGATGTTTAAGAAGTAGCCCGAAATCTTGGAATACTCTCCAGAAGCCCTGCCACCTATGGAAAAGATTTTTTATTTGCCATAGAAGATCAAAAAGAGAAGAAGGGGAACAGCCTGAATCAATAACAGTTTGTAAGTGGGATTCTGCAAACACCATTAGAGTTCAAAGTAGTTCCAGCAACATTTTTGTCTTACAGCTTGAAACCTTTGAAGTTGAAATGATCAGACACTTTGAAACTGACAAAAGAGGACATAGGTTTCTTAATTTATTATGAGCCATAATATTCTACTACGGGTCACCTTCTGATCATCCATCAACTCCCTTCTCCTTTATACTATCTATCATTAGAATACTTTTTATGACATAATTTCCAGCAATGTCATCTTTTGCTTATTTTGTTTTGACCTGAGAAAGGGAGTACTAGCTCTTGAGAAGTCAAGAAATGTATTAATCTAATAAAAAGATATAACCTTGTGTGGTGGGTATTTTTTTTTTAACCTTTAATTTTGGGATATTTTTTCAAAACATATTACATGCAAAAATCCTGGGCTTACATGTGCCTGGCCAATTTTCTAAGGCACAGCCACATTCTTAAATCCCTGGGACGTGTGTAAGTCCCGGGGCTAGAGGTGGCCGGCACAGCGGCCATTTGCCGCTGTGCCGGGGAATTGCGTGCTGGCGCCCGCAACTTGTGCCTACTTGAAGCAGGCACAAAAGGTAAGGCAAAGATTTGGGTGGGGGTGTTAGAATAGGGCTAGGGTGTGGGAAGGTTAGGGGAAGGGTTAGGAAGGTTTAGTAAAGGGGTAGGGAAGTTCCCTCCCAGGCTGTTCCTAAATTGGAGCGGACTGGGAGGAACTGCGGAAGGCAGCGGGCATCTGCGCACACAGGTTGCACAAACGTGCACCCCCTTTGCGCGCCAACCCCCGATTTTATAACATGCGCGCACATGTTGTAAAATCGCATGTCCATGTGTGCGTAAGTTTTGAAAATCTACCCATTTGTGTATCTTGAAACTAGATAGAGAATACCTTAAAACTGATTTTTCATTATGAAGAAAAGTATTTTTATGGTTCTCAAGACACGACTCTGACGACTGTACAGCAGAATTGTAAACCATTTATTTTGCACTGACAGGAAGCTTTGGCTATAGGTGTGCATTTTTAATTTTGGATGCACTTGCAAATGCCTTAAGTTTTAAGCTATAAAATGCATGTTCTTTTTTTTTTTTTTAACCAGTTTATTGGAGATTATTTTTACAAGATGAAACCTTAATGGTAACTACTGGCATTTCTTTTCCTTCATTTTATTTTGTTTGCAATCTGTGGATTGATATTAGCCACATTGTAAGTTGTATTGGTGCTTCCTATACCGTTACTTGTTTTAGAGGAATATACTGTTTATTCTTTTTCTTAGAAATGTTCTGCTATTCTTCTGTACTTAGAGGGCTACAAGAAAGATTAACAAGACATTATACTCCATTGAGGAAACAAATTACTCATTGCATTTAGTCCACAAAATGGAGAGAGAACCAATACACCATTGTCCACAAAAGGCAAAGAGAAAAATTCCATGTTAGCATAGGTTCGTTCTTCCTTTGATCTGCCCGACTACAACCCTAAAATGTATCTTTGCTTCTCTTTTCCCAAAACCTACAGACTCCACTCCCACCGCTGTGAAACATCTTTATCCCCAATGATTCAGATCTTCTCCAAACCCAGCATCGCAATGATCTTCACGAAGATTGTTCCTCTTCAGCATGATCCCTTTTCCCTTTAGCCACTGCCAGCAGGATGAGGGTGGCACATGTGTGCTGCTGGGGCTGGAGGTAGCCTTTCCATCCTTCCTGCACTAGGCCTTAGCAAAACAAAAAGTGAGACATGAAGCTTTGACCTAAGCAGTGGCTTCCCCTTGTGCCAAGGGATAAGGTCACGGAGAACTGAACCTGGGCAACACCTCTTGGCTCCTGCCATCAGGAGGCGTTCTAAGGCATTTTCCCACTGCTTGGGGGAGAGCAGAAGTTGAATACAGCAGGTCCTTCTGCTTGCATCGGCTTCTGGAAACTGTTAAACACTGCATACATAGCTATTTAAATCACTAAAATTTAGGACGAAAATTGATTTAAACAAATTTTCATCCTTGGGAAAAATCTGGGAATTTTGGGTTGAAAATCAGTGTGTGCTGAAAAATGAAGGATCCTAGGTATCTTGAAGACTCCAGCAGCAGTGTCTCACTAGTCTGAAACAATCTTGGATCTCTTTCTGAAATTTTGATGCTAATATTTTTTTTGTTTTGTTTTCCCTGTGAGAAAGGATGTTTCCTATGAAATATGCTGGATCATAGCATTTCCTTTAATGCGTTTTTGATTGTATATTTGAAATTTTCATAAATATAAAATAATTGTATTTAGCTGCCCCTGCTAACTTGAGTGTTGAAAAGCATGTTGGGATATTACTGTCTTGGATCTGCATAAAATAGAAGTTGTCCCAGCTCCTTTGTTTCAGCAGTCTGTTGGGTAAGACATGATGATTATATCTTCCTTAGTACTCTCTGCTCTAGTTCAAGGCATGTACATTTTTACCCTGCTGGCCTTTATGCTAACAAACTAAATTTAATGTGTTGAAATTGCTGTAAATGTTTTGACTTTAATACCATTACTGCTCATTTTCCCCTGTCCCCCATTCTAGCCATTCGCTATTTCTCTTCTTGCATAGATCCTAATGGTAGGGAATTGCAATGAAGAGGTCTCTGGTTTTGAAAAGAGGACCATCTAACCTTTCAGGGAGAGGGAAGCTTCAATAACTGAGAGGAACTTGGTGTTCTACTTGATTTATAGGGAGCTATTAAATTCTTCAAATACAACGGTTGTCTTTGGTTTAATGCCCTATACATCAAACAAAGGAGTTTAAAAATGATCCAGGCTTATGCTAAGAATCAGTGAAGTTCTTTGAGTAGTAGTATAATATGCTCCATATTTCTATGCCCCAAAAATAACTCGAGCTGCAGTATGTTTTTAAATAATTGCAGTTTCCTCAGATTAACCTCCATAATTCCCATATACAGGGAATTGTAATAATCCAGGAAAAGATTAAAGCGCAAGAAATAGTTGTAAGTTCTGGTTTTCCTAAAACATTTTTTAATATACAAATCATATGTATGGCAAAAAAGAAATGCTGACAAACTCAAGATCTGATTTGACATAAAGAAAAACCTAGTGCTGTACCTAGAACTTTGGTAACCCCCACTAGTGTGCAAGCCATGTGTGAGATGCACATTGCAAAATGCAAGCAAAGTTTTAAAATATGCTAACAGAGCAAAAATATCAAAACATCTGAAATTGATAAGGCACACGTTGAAAGAAAAAAATTGAAGGAGAGAAGCCTTGAAAGGATGTCCAATAACAAAATAGTATAAATAAAACAAATGCCTCCTGAATAAATAATAAACTGTTGGTTTCCCTTGGCTTTAGACAATAAATCTTCCTGTTTTTTCATTTCAAGACACAAAATGCATACGTTTCCCAATGATACAGTGTGAAAGATTAATTTGAATGATTGATGACATTGTTTTTTTTAAAGGTAATGCTTTCTAATAGCTATATCAAACATTGTAGATGATTATAGCATTACATTACAAGAGCTGCAATACCAAATTAAAGTATTGAGGCCTGTTCATCTGGAACATTGAATAAATTACAGGTTGTGGTAAACAGTTTAGAAATAATTTAGAGAAGTGTTAACCTGCTTTATAAATGTTACACTGGATAATAAATTCTGACTAGATGTTTATTGAATAAGTAGTTAGCATTTCAAACAATGTGTTGACAGGGTTTACCACTGACCTCGGATATGAAGGACATTGATAGTCTGATGAGATTGTCGGGTAAAATTGAATGTGAAAGCCCTAACAGACATCTTTATGATTTTGTTGGGAACATCAGACTTGATGGACATGGGTAAGTAAAGGTCTTTTTAACTAAGATATTCAATAGTTTGATGAAAACTACAATTTGTCATAGCTTAAAGAGATTTCTAGTGAATACAGTTTTGGCTTGCTGCATGTATTTAGTAGTGATTTATTTTTCTAAACAACAAAACCTACAATTAGTAATTATTGGGCCTTATTTTAAATTATATATCTTCTTCTTGAGTGAGTGTTATGCTTAAGAAGTAATACTCTTTCAACCCAGGGGAAAGAATCAGCCAAGTGTTTTGCTTACATTTGGTGATTAGCTGAAAAGAAACACTGGTGTAACCTGGGATGTCACTTTTGCACTTGGTTATGTATTGGAAGGGAAGTGAGAGAAAACTAGGGAGATATTGACAGTCATCCTGCCCCCCCCCCCCCATACACACATCAACCCCCATGACTCTTCAAATTTTACTGCTTTCTTCATGTCATTTAGCTGGTATGGGCTTACCCTGGGATGCTTGCCTTCAGCTGGTGGTGTGCAGACGCAATGAGAGAATCAGCATGGGCCCTGTGAGCCAGCATATGCTCACACCCTCTTCTTGTATGGACGTCCTTTTACCAAGGAAAACCTATGTAAATGATAGGGTTGCTGCAGGACCCCTTGGTGATGCTATTATTCCAGTTTCAAATTCCTGTTCAGCAAATTGTTCTGATTACAGATGCAGCCAACCTGGGCTGGAGGGTTTCACCTACATACCCAGTGCCAGTTGTCTCCGGAACAAAAAGTTCACATCAACCTGCTAATGCTTTGGACAGTTCTAAATGCTCTAAGGGCTTTCAGAAATCAGATGGCCAACAAAATTGTCCTTGTACTAAGAACTAGGCAGTAATGTTCTACCTGTATAATCAGGAAGAAACGAGTGCCATCTTCCCATACCAGGAAATAGTTAACTTGTTGAACTCAGCTCCCTCTCACAAGACTAACTTAAGAGCCATGTCCGTAGCAGGAAAAAAAGAACATTATGGTAGACAGTCATCACCAGGACCCCTACAAATGTTCCTTGGGTCAGGATGTAGCAAACAGAATCTTTGTTTAATGTGGTGCAAATAAGAGATTTGTTTTGCAACAACCCAATACAGGAAGGTGTGAGTTTTCTGCTCCAATAGGACATTAGATGACAGGTTAGGGGCAGACACTCTCTTCATTCATTGGGAGCAAGTCTTCTGTATGCATTTTTTTCTGATAACTTTGGCAATAACCATAAAACACTTCAGAAGAGACAGGTCCCTTTTGGCCAAGACAAATCTGTTTTCTGTTCTTGTGGGACCTGTCCCAGAAGAATCCAATCAAATTGTGAATGCAAACAATCCTGATCATGCAGGACAAGGAAACACTGCTCCACCCCAATATCCATGTTGAGGGAGCTATAGTAAGATCCCTTGGCTTGTCTGAACAGGTATCTGAAATCAGGCTTTCTTCTAGAAAGAAATCCTCCAGAAGGTCTTATGATTTTAAATGAAAGGCCTTACGTCACTTTTCCATAACAAAAATGGCTTGAATACCTTTTATCTTTCAGAGTCTGGCCTTAAAGCCATCTCTGTCAGAGTACACTTTGATGTAATGGTTGTGTATCACCAGCATATAGAAGGAAATTCCATCACTGTATAACCTTTGCCAGGACTTGCCTCATAACGCCTCCCACAGTATAATGGAACATGAACATAGTTGATATTGAAAGCTCTCTTTGAGCCTCTGGATAATTGTGGGCTTTAAGTATCTGCCCCAGATGATTGCACGTTTAGTGGCAGTCACGCCTGCAGAATCTGTGAGGTTCAGACCTTTATCCACCTTGTGCCAGATTTCATCATAATGTGGTGCTCTGTGTACATTACATACCAAATTCTTACCTAGGGTTTTGTCAGACTTCATCTTAAATCACTCAGTCATCCTTCCAACATTTTTCTCTAGACCACATTTTTACAAAAGTAAAAGGGCCCTTCATTCTCTGGATATGCAGAGAACTGTTACCTTTCACCTAGAGTGGACTAAAGGTAATTGAAAGTATATTGAACTTTTTAATTCTTTTTACCCTAATACGTCTGGAAATAAGGTGACAAATTGTACCATTTTTAATTGGATAGCAACTAGCATCTACTTTTATTATGCCCAGTAGGCTATAAAGGACCATAATATTAGGGTTTTGGTGATTTTGATTACACACCAAACATTTACCTTCATTGAGAAAATTTGCAAGGCTGTAATTTAGTTCATGACCTCTCATGAGGGGTAGAGCCCTACTCCATCACCCATATTATTTTGGGCTGGCTTTCATTTTTGGAAAAAAAAAATAAAAATCTTTGCAAAAAACAAAACAAAGCATATATTTTCCTAATAAAAACATGTCTCCTATGTGTTGTGAATCAAGCAAATAAAGTCCAACATGACCCATCCAGTCTGCCCAGTTGAAATTCATCTTCTTTTAGTAGGTTAGCCCCCCCCCCCCCCCCCGGTTTGGACTATGAATAACCTCCGTGCTTGGGGTGAGGAGTACCACATGAGAAACTTCTTTACTAATATTTATTTATTTATCTAAACATTTTATATACCGTTGTTCCATGTAAAGATCACAATGTGTGTGTGTGTGTGTGGGGGGGGGGGGGAATCAAGAAAATGAAGAAGGCCCTCTTGATGGTGGAGCTGGCTAGATAACAAACCAAATAGATGAGCACTGCAGTGTCTCCCGGAGAGCTTCCCCAAATGGTTTACTTGATACTGAATAGATAGCTGGCCTGATTTCAGTCTCTTACAGAAAGACCATGGTTCACCAGTTTCTCTTTCCCAGCCAGGGTTTATGCTTGACTTTGGCTGAAAGGTTGAAGCATTTAAGATGAGATACTGAATTTGTGACAAAAGGCAAGGAAATAAACCTTCTCCCTTCTCTGCTAAAATACTCTGTGCTTAACTCAGTCTCTTAGGAGGGCAATCTGACCATGTGTTTTTGGGCCTGGATATCTCTGGAAAGAAAGTCTCAGTATCTTTGCTCCTGGTTCCTCTGACCCTTGTTGGGATTTTACATATAGCTTGTCTGAAGAACAGCTGTTTCTCTTTTTCCTCAGATGCAGACTTCTGTCTCTCCCTCAATAATTAGCACTTTAGGAGAAGAACTGATTGTAGGGCTGCCAGATGCATTTCTCACTTCCTGGCTTCTGGCTCCTATATTTGGCTGTCCCCACCCTGCTACACACAGTCAGATCTGTCCAAATTGTGCCTTTTCTACTTTAAATGGTCTCCCAGCATTCTCTTGGCTTCTTCCTTTGCTGGCTATGTAGTGCTGTTCTTTGGGTAGGCTAAACAGTACAGCTCTTTTCCCAAATCGCTAACACTGTGAGTGCTGGATGCTGGTTGTTGCATAATATTTATCATTCACAGGAGTTCATACAGGAGTTTAGAAGTATTTTTATATTCCTTCACCTTGGCTGTGGTGGCTTGCAGTATCTTCTTTTTTAAATGTTAGCGCCAGCAGCCTGGTTAGGGTGGAGCCCATCCTGTCTGAATAACCTCACACTTCCCCAGAATATTCCCCAATTCCTAACAAATCTAAAATCCTCTTCCCTATACCATCATTTCATCCACACTTTCAGGCTGATACAGTAAGGACGCGGTAGAAAAAGTGCGGCGTTTGCCGCGCGCACAGTTCGGATCACATACCGCTCGATACAGTATTTAAATGGCATGCAAATGCAAGCCGCGTCCATGAAGCGCAACCCATTTTACTGTATAGAGCGCTATACAGCGCCTATACAGTATCCTGGGTGCGCTGGTACCTGTCGTTTCAAATGACATTTGAAACGACAGGTACCAGGAAGTGGATCCCAACTTTAAGCAAAAGAAAAGGATCAGAGAAGTATCAGCTGGCCTTTAACAGCAAGGGTCATGATTTAGCAAGACAATTCCCCTAGGGGAAAAAAATACAACCAAATCAGACCAAAAGAAAAACGTATTAGGAAGGACCTGTTTCCAAGCATAACTTAAACTCTTGCCTGCCCAACCTAAAATCCAACGCACCGGGAAAGCCACTCTTCAGATCGTGACTAATCCCATCACTGGAAGGACGAAAGATTTTTTTAAGCGTCCCAGTTCCTCTCTCCACTATATCAATGTATTCTTCTTTCCACTGCAATGTGAACAGTATTCTGAAAAATAACTTTCAAACCCAGGGTGGTGGAGCATTGTTGTGCTTGATAAAACCTGTACTCAACAGGATCGGGCAAACTTCCCCCAGCCCCCGCTCACCTGCCCTGGCCGCGTCCATGGGTGCCGGTCTCCGGAGCAGCCCCAGTCCTCTCTCCCCTCCTCCCGGGGGCAGCCGGCAGCGAGAGCGGCTTCAGCAGCCCGGGGCGGATCGGGCACTCCCCATGCGAGGCGGCTTCCAGCAGCCCCACCGGCGAGGGTGCATGAACGCACGCCGTGACCTGAGCGCCCGGCTGGATGTCAGAGGTCACGGTGTGCGCTCATGGCAGCGAAGGTGCATGAATGCACGCCGTGACCTGAGCGCCTGTAGAAGGGAGTTCACTATAGCGTCATGGTCAATCGCTGGAGACCCATCACTGTGATGGATGCAAGCATCCTATGCCCTAGAACTCTATCACCCTAAGTGCTGTATTGTGACCTTTGGGGAGGCCTGCAATGGCTGTGTAAGATGTGGTGCCTATGCGGAAAGTGTTCTTTAGCATTCACTCTGTAAACTCATTGCCCCAGTGACCTCTTAAAAATCTGCCACAAACTGGTAAAGACTTAGCGGTGATGTGTCCTGCTATAACAGCCAACCAGCCAGCCTTCCGGCCACTCTAGTGCGTATAAGCAAATAATCCATCTCTTTTGACTGGGCATGTTACCAATAATCTGACCCATGCAGCTTGGTCTGTTTTGGACTGCCTGATACCCAACACTAACTTGTCTGCTGTCACTTTACATCAGAGCCTAGTAGGCCTCTTAATCTCTCCTTGTATGCCTACCATTGAAATAGTGTAGTATCCCCATGCTGACGTGGATGCTATCCTCACTAGAAAGTGATATAACCTCCCTAATGAACAACATGCCTGGCTGACGGACTATCGCATTATAAACATCTACCAGCCATTAACCCAAGTCCAACATGGAAAGAAATCCATCAAACATAAAACAAAGGAATGGAAGGGGGCAGACACACAATAACTCATCATAATGGACCCTCTGTCTACTAATGCAGGAGAGGTGTGTGTGTGTGTGTGGGGGGGGGGGGGGGGAGTCATTGTGGTGCAGGCAACTGGTTCAATTAGTAACCGTAACTGGTGCAGATGTTTGTCACTGCTTCTCCATTGTTGCCCAAAACCCAGCTCGCTGCAACCTGGGGTCTGTGCACCCAGATACTGTCGCACTCCGCTTGGGGATAAGACATTTGCTGAAAGGGATAAAGTCATAAATGTACTCAGGAGTGATGTACTGCACAATGCAGGGCCTAGATATCTGTTCCCTGCAAGCAGCCCATTAATTACTACTCTAGGATCATGCTGTAGTTAGGAAAAGAGGCATTCGATAGTTATACCTGTTCTCAGTAAGGAGATCCTATGCATTTAAGGGGCACACTGGTGGCTCTTGTAGCATTGCGGTATCGATGGGAAAAACTGTACTGGCCTGGATATGCATATCTATCTATCTAAATACAATGTAGGCAACTGAGCATGCAGATTCAAAAAGGGCCTCGCTACATCCAGGCCTTAGTTGCAGCATGGCTGCCTCTCTACTATTTTGCATGTCCGCCAGATGCCAGCCATTCTGCACCTCCCTTGGTGGTGAGAATCCACTTGACCCTCCAACATACTACCCATTCTACACCCTTGCCTGCCCCCAGTCACTGGTAGAACCAGAAGGGGTCCTCTGCTCCACGACTGGGCAGGAATCGCCACCGGGCTGCCCTGATTCTGATGCGCTGGCGCCCTTCCAGGAGGAAGCTGGAGGCAAAGATAAGGAAACATCCCTGTCACCATTGCTCATGGACACACCGCATGGGGCCACAAGCAGCTGCTCTCAAGGTGCCCCAGATTGTTGGAGTCTGCCGTGGAAGAGGTGATGATGGGCCCTACTGTGGAGATGGGGGCAGCCATAATGTGCTTGAGCCATCACGCTGGACCAAGAGCCCTCACACGATCCTGACATAACCTCCTCATCTCCTTATTTTTTGTTTTAATAATAATGCATGACCACAATGGAGAAGCTGAGCAGGAGTGCCACCCAAAATGTCCCATATGTGCCACTGGCCAGATGCCATCTGCCCCACCTCTAAGACTAAAGGGCCATAGGAAGCTGTGCCAGCAAGATGCCAACAGCAAGACCAGGCGACAGCAGGGCAGCTTGAATCAGGAGGCCCCTACTCAGCATTCCCTGCATGGATGCCATACCAAAGCTGCTCCACAAAATGAACACTAATGTAAAAGCAGCTCAGCGATTTTCCTCCCTCCCCCCCCCCCCCCCCTCCAAAGACCCAACTCCTGGCTAACCTCTGCTGGTACGACTGGCATAGCCAAGCATGTCCGCTACCTGGGGAAAGAAGGGGAGCACAAAGAGGATATCTGTAATAAAATGCCACGGAGCCATGGTGGAGAACTGCCAAAAAGAGAGAGGCAAATGCCAGCAGGACTTTAAATCTCCCACCAGTGACACCCCCTGAGACTGTGCCATCATGCCCTTCCCCCCTAGCCAGTCAATGCGGCACTGGTGTTTTGGGCCAATAATCTCGGCATGCCTGGCACTGAGCCAGTCTTGGCAAGGGGTGGCTGCTCAGTCGGGTGCCCATTATTCGCACTGGGAGGCCGCCCATAAAGTAAAATTAGTAGCAGATAGTTTAGTGGGAATGAGAGCACACTTCCATGCATGCTGAAATTCTTTAATAAAAAAAAAAATGCTGGATGATTCTTTCACTGTGTCAGTGAACACAGTACAGTCAGATGATATATATATATATATATTATTCCATTGTACTGATATTTGAGAACAAAAAGTGCAGGAAAATAAAATCGTTTTATTGTATTTGGCTTGTAAAACTATAGACAGTTTTTATTCTGCTGTATTGCTTGGATTTTTTTTTTTTTTACATTTGGTATTTCAAAACTACACAGGGATGGAAGAAAATATCTTTATTAAAGATTTAGTATATGGAATATTTTATGTTTTACTTCTAGGAAATGGTAATATATTTTTCATACTGTACCAAATGTAATAGATGTGCTTTTTCCCTTTACCAATATTGAAAAAGAGTGTATCAAAATCCCTAACCATATTGTTGAAAATGTATTCTTTATGACTTGGAATGCCTCTAGTTTCTTTTATTTAACATATTATATTTTGCTTTAATAATACTTTGACAAAAAATATTGTTGCATATATACTACTATAGTCTTATTTTCTGTAGCCTTAAAGTAATTCAGCTTAGTTGTGTTGTCAAAATAGAGATAGACCACTGCTTGATTAGAAAGGTTCTGTACTTCAGTAAGAAACATTATTTCTGAAACAGATTACATCTCCTTTTTGTTATGCCCAAGTAGGCTTGACCAGAAACTAGAGGAAATGACGACAAGTTTTATGCAAATTGAGGCCTGCCTCCTGATTTAGCTACAGTATATGTTGACTTTTATTATATTGTAGTAGTCAGAGTATAGATCAGGGGCCCCCAAACTTTCTACACAGGGGGCCAGTTCACTGTCCCTCAGACTGTTGGAGGGCCGGACTATAAAAAAAAACTATGAACAAATCCCTATGCACACTGCAAATATCTTATTTTAAAGTAAAAAAAACAAAACGGGAACAAATACAATATTTAAAATAAAGAACAAGTACATTTAAATCAACAAACTGACCAGTATTTCAATGGGAACTATGGGCCTGCTTTTGGCTAATGAGATGGTCAGTGTCCGGTTTCATATTTGTCACTGCTAGCCGTAACAAGTGATGCAAGTGTGCATCAGTTAGTCATAGATCTGGTTGGAGATTTCAGATGTTTCATTCTGGAAAAAGTCTGTTCACAGACATAAGTGCTGCCAAAGATGGTTGCCATTTTGAGTGCATGGTTCCTGAGATTAGGCTATGTCTCAGAGGGGCGAGATGCATAGAAATTAGGCAAGCTGCTTGACTTGAATGCATCTTTTAGAGAGTCACAATTCTGCAGTTCAGCCAGTTCCATTTGGTAAATTGTATCCACATTTTCACTGTCAATAGAAAATGGGTTACGGAAAAGCTGTATGGTCCTGTTCATGGAGATGAAGCTCTTTAAATCTGAATTGGAACTCCTTTTGCAACTTTTCCAGTGAACCCACACATGTTTCTTTTGGGAATGCAATCAAGGGTTTTTCCGCTAACAGATTTTGAGTTAAGGGGAGATGGCAGAAATGTTCCTCCTTCACTTGTTTGATAAGGAGGCCTAATTTTACTTCAAATGCTTTCACATGTGATTGCAAATCACAGATGAGCTTCCCTTTTCCTTGCAGTTGCACATTGAATCTGTTGAGTAGCTCTGTTACATCTGTCAGAACGGTGAGGTGCCATTTCCATTCTGCATCATTGAGCTCTGGTACTTTGTTTTTTTGAAAGCATAAAAGCTGTAATCTGTGGAAGTAAGTCATAGAAATGTCTCAAAACTCTCCCTCGACTCAGCCAACGGACTTCTGTGTGGTACAGAACATCTTCATAGGCAACATTTAGCTCAGACAGAAATTCCTGAAATTGTCTGTTTAGTGCATTAGTTCTAATGAAGTTAACACAAGATACCACAATTTTTTCATAAGAGTCCCACTTCAGTGATTTACTACATAGCGCTTGTTGGTGGATGAGGCAGTGTATGGCTATTGGATGAGAATGGTTACGTTTGTCCATCTCTTGGTTAATGCGAGCAATTACTCCTTTCTTGGACCCCACCATGCTAGGAGCACCAACAGTTGTCACACTGGCTAGTTTAGCCCAGTCCAGCTCCAAATCCTTCATAGTTTGGGAAACCTTTTCATAGATATCCTCTCCTGTAGTTGTTCCTTTGATGCTTTGCAGTGCAGCAAGCTCTTCTGTGACTTCGAAATTGTCATTCGTCCCACGAATAAAAATTAGAAGTTGTGCAGAATCACGAACATCATTGCTCTCGTCGAGTGCCAAGGAAAAATAGGAAAGTTTCTTGCGGAGTTTTGCAAATGCTGATGCAAATTGTCTCCCATTTCTTCAATCCTTTGTGTAATTGTAGATCCTGAAAGACTAACTGTACTAAAGTCTGCCTTTTCTGGACACATCTTTGGCAACAGAAAGAAGGCACTCTTTAACAAATTCTCCCTCCACGAATGGTCTGCCAGTGCACGCTATTAGCTTGGCAACTTGAAAACTTGCTCGCAGTGATGAAATATTTAGCTGCTTCTGCTTCACAAAAGTATTTTGCTGAGTTGTCAATGTATTTTTCAGTTTTAATATTTTATCTTTTCTCACATCTCCGACCAAACAATCATATTTATCTTTATGTTGAGTTTGATAGTGTCGACGCAAATTGTATTCTTTGAACTCAGACACTATATTCTGGCATATCAAACACACAGCTCTTTCCTTGTACTGCATGAAAAAGTAATCATAAGTCCACTGTTCTTTGAATATCCTACATTCCGAGTCAATTTTTCTCTTTCTTGACGTCATTGTTTCCTAGGGATTCAAAATTGCTATTAGTAAAATACCAATAGATATATATATACAGCCCTACAAAAACAATATACCAACAATAATTTTGCCCACACAGAGGCATACAGACTGCACTGCCCATCAATGCAGTCTGATCTGTGTCCATCAATGCAGCCTTCCCAGTCCACATCATTTCAGCCTCACCAGTGGCCATATTGGTGGAACTCCACTTTTACTTCAGGCTCACACTGGTGCGGTGATGTGGGGCGCCGCAGTCGCAGACCGGATGTGCGTCATGACGCGCTTCCGGAGCCGTGATGCGTGCGTCCTGCATCACTGAAAGTAGTACTGTACGTGAGCGATGCCACGCTTTGCGGCGCCGCCACATACAGTACTCCAGGAGCACAGGATGCATCTCCTCACTGACCACCAATGAAAGAGGTGCCCCTTCCGGAAGTGTGATGGGGGCCGGATAAATGGCCTCAGGGGGCCGCAGTTTGGGGACCCCTGGTATAGATATTTAAATTTGATGACTCCCATACATTGCTTTATTTTCTTAAGTCAAGCCTATTATAGGCACATAAATGCTCTTTTCTGGTATTGTGTACATCAGTGGCGTTTAAAAAAAAAAAAAAAAAAAAAAAAAAAAAAAAGGTTAAAATGTGTGTACATCTATATAAATAAAAATGTAAATGTTCGTTTGTTCAAAATCTTAAATCTCCGAAAGTTCTTCACCGATGGCTTTGAAATTTTGACACAAGTTTGCATTTGAATACGCGCATGTTTTTATATACCTGTATTATATAGATGTCACACCTGTGACAGGTAAAACATGCTTTTTGGAAAAACAGCGCCATCTGTTGGACGTACAAGCAACACACGCTATCTACAATATAAATGGGCTCTGACCCACGGCCCGCAAATGCACAGTAGAGAGCAGCTCTACCGCGTTGGGATGGCTGGAGCAGAGCAAATGCAGTAGAAAGCAGCTGTGAAGAGATCACAAGCAGCTGCAGCCTGCAGCAGCCAAAGTGCAAAGAGCTGAACAGAGAACAGCTCGCCCTCCTCCCCCGCCCCCTGAGTCCCGCAGATAAGGAGAAGCCAAGTAAAATTCCCGCAACTGCGGGGGGAGGGGGAAGGCAGTGCTGTCAGCCCGCCTGTGGGTCTCAGCCGCCACGGGAAGAGTTTACATGGGCATTGCTCCACCTCCACTCCCAGCAAAGCACCATGACGAAAGTGAAAGCCAGAGCCCTGCTCCCTCCTCCCTCTCAAGCCCCCGATCAGATTTCTTAAAGGCACAGGTCTGCCAGAAAGAGCAAAGTAAGCTAGGCAACGTGTCCCAAATCTGTTGCAGTGCCTGCCACCTGCCCTTTGCAAGGGGGGGGGGGACGGGACGGAGTGTTTTCCTCTCTCTCCCAGACACAACTGGTATGGGAACTTTGCAAGCTCTTGTGAGTGCAGAGCAAAGACTTAGGTGGGGAGGGGTCAAAAATCCTGCCCGTTTTAACTGTGTGAGAGAGAAGTGTGGTAATGTGCGCTGAAGGCGCAGAGAGAGGGAGACTACATGAGGGATTGTGTATGTGTGTGAGAGGGATTGGGCATGCGTGTATGAGGGACAGAGGGAGAGTGTATGTGCAAGAGAGAGAGCGAAAGGAAGCCTATGTAGGGGGATGTATGAGAGAGAGATTCTCAAACCCCCCCCCCCCCCCAGCTCTCCACTTATAGGTTACAGTGGAAGGGGTTCAGAGTAGAGGGGAATGGGAGAACAAAGGAGTTGGGGCCTGTAAGGATAGAGTGAAAGGGGTCTGAGCCTGTCCCTCCACCACCAGGGAAGGGAGTTGGGATGGCAGGACCATTACGCCTCGTGAGATCCCCCTCGGCCACCATGGCAGCTACCTACCGCCGCCTCTGGCCCTTCATGGTGCTTGGGGGGGGGGGGGGGGGAGCGAAGCAGAGCAAAGACTTAGGAGGAGAGGGGAAAAATCTCCCCCGTTTTAACAGGCTTAACGGCTTGGACTAAATATTTTACGATTCCATTTCAGTGTTTCCGATTGCATTGTTAAATTGAATTTTCATAGATTTAGATTTATTTTCATTTTGATTTAATTATTTCGTGTGACATTGCGTTGGAATTGAGCTGTGTCGTTTACCATACTGTTCATTTAGTGAGTATAGTTTGTTTTTTCTTTTTTCATTCTTTTTAATTTCTAGAATTATGTGGTTTACATCTAGACATGGATTGCTTCTCACATGGACAATTATATGTTGCGTGTTCTAGAGTCTGCAAACCAGACAATCTCTATATCTGCACAGACAATGGAACAACAAAAAATATTGTATACCCACAAGCATTGTGAAATTAACCATATTCAAAACATGCACTTTCTCTTTTCTTTCTTTTCCATTTAACCAGACTGAGCCCCAGCAACGCGTGGCCGGGTACAGCTAGTATATATATAGAGATATGTCTTGTGTTGGTCAGTCTGTCTGTTGTCTGTCTGAAACTGAAAAAGTATAGAAACAAACATGAAAAATGAATGTGACACAAATTCTGTATTGCTCCATAGTGAGACTGCGCCTTGTGTTCTGTGTTTAATTCTGGTTTTCATATCTCAAAAAAGATACGGTTGCTCTGGAGAAATTACAGAAAAGGGTGACCAAAATGATGAAAGGGATGGAACAGTTTGCCTATGAGGAAAGGCTAAAGAGGTTAGGATTGTTCAGCTTGGAGAAAAAATGGCTGAGAGGGGAAATGATGAAGGTGTACAAAATCAAGAGCGGACTAGAAGGGGTAAATGTGAATTGGTTGTTTACTCTTTCAGATAATAGGACGATTAGGGGGCACTCTATGAAGTGAGCAAGTACCACATTTAAAACAAATCAGAGAAAATTATTTTTCACTCAACACACAATTAAGCTCTGGAATTCATTGCCAGAGGATGTGGTTAAGACAGTTAATTAGATGGGTTTAAAAAAGGTTTGGACAAATTCCTGGATGGGAAGTCCATAAACTGCTATTAGTCAAGTTGACTTAGGGAATAGCCACTGCTTTAGTAGCATGGGATCTGTTTAATGTTTGGGTACTTGCCAAGTACTTGTGTCTTGGATTGGCCACTGTTGGAAACAGGTCGCTGAGCTTGATAGACCCTCACTCTGACCCAGGATGTCGCTTTAGCTGTGCATAAGCTTGATATTGAGACATAATAAATAACTCTATATGAAAATTTGGAACAAATCAGATTGTTCAGCTTGTATAGCTGAACAATTGTTCAGGTGTATAGCTGCTCCCAATAAGAGAATACTTCTCTTATTGGGAGCAGCTATACACCTGACCCTGCAGTAGAAACTTAGAAACATGTTGGTAAGATAGGCCACATGGTCTTTTTATCTAACTACAACTACTGATCATCTATACAATCCTTTCCACTCCCTCAGAGATCTCGTCTGTGTATCACATGCTTTCTAGACTTAAGATAATGTTCTTGTCTTTATCACATCTACTGAGAGGTTATTCCATGCATCCACAATCCTTTCTGTAAATAAATATTTCCTTAGAAGTTTTCCTGAGTCTACCCCCTTTCATATTGATCCCATAGCCTCTCAATTCTAGAACCTCCTATTTGTTGGAAGAGGCCCACCTCTTGTGCATTAATATCTTGGAGCTATTTAAGGTCTTTCATATTGCTCCTGTTCTTCATTTCCTCTAGGTTAGATCTTTGTCTGTTACCATATGTTTTATAATAAAGACCATTTTAATAGTCACCGTCTAGACTGAGACTATCCGGTTTATATCCTTTTGAAGATGTGGTCTCCAGAACCATACACAGTTTTCCAAATGAGATCTCAGCAGGAATTTATACAAGGACAATATCACCTTTTTTTCTGCTGACAATTCACTCCCTATCAAGAATCTTTTTGGCTTTTGCTGTTTCTATGTAATACTATGTTTCTATGTAATAATATACATACTATGTTTCTATGTAATAATAATAAGGCACCGTTGCCCATGAGTTAATCTGTAAACCGATGCTGGTATATAAAAAAACAAATAAATCACCTTAACCACCTGTTTGGTCACCTTTAAGATTCAGATTTGATCACATCCAGATCCCACTTTTGTTATGCTTAGAAGAATTTCACTGTCTCTTCTGTACTGCTTCCTTGAGTTTTGTAGCCCGAATTATGACTCTGCATTTTTTAATCTTAGCTGCCAGACTCTGGACCATTCCTCAAGCTTTACTATATCCTTCATGTTTCCCCTATCTTTCTGGCTGTCTACCCTGTTGCAAAGTTTGGTATTAGCCACAAAAAGATGAACCTTTCCCAATTTTTCTTCTGCAATGTCTCTTTCAAAATTTCTGTGAAGAACCGGTGCAAGGACTGATCCCTGTGGCACACTAATAGTAACACTCTTCTCAAAGTGAACTCCATTTTACCATTACCCTTTGTCTCCTGCGCAATTCCTTTCTAACAGTTATTTTAGGCCCATACTAAAAGTGTTCAATTTACAAGTCGCCTATGTAGAACTGTGTCAAAGGCTTTAAAGAAATCCAGGTTCACATATTTATTCGAAAAATTTGTAGCTCACCTATCTTAAATTCTAACAGGTGAAGTTTCAAAAGTTACCCAAGTAAATACAGTATACTATCATAGCAATTTTCAAAAGCCATTTATGTTCATAAAGTACACTTACACAGGTAAATCCTGTGGAATACTCAATGGCATATATTGTAGCAATTTTCATAAGCTCACTTACACGGGTAGCGTGCATTTATACCTGAAAAACCCACTTTTACACGTGTAAATGCTTTTGAAAATCAGGTTCTTTGTGGATAACTACATGCATAGTATAATATATAAAACTCCATCAGGGATAGGCAATTCAGTCCTAGAGTGACACAAACAGGTCTGGTTTTCAGTATATTCACAATAAATATGCAAGAGGTACCATATATTTGCATACACTGCCTCCATTGTATACAAATATATATCATGAGATGTCTAGAACGGGTAAATGTGAATCTGTTATTTACTCTGTCGGATAATAGGCTAGGGGGCACTCCATGAAGTTAGCATGTGGCACATTTAAAACTAATCGTAGAAAGTTCTTTTTCACTCAACGCACAATTAAACTCTGGAATTTGTTGCCAGAGGATGTGGTTAGTGCAGTTAGTGTAGCTGTGTTTAAAAAAAAAAAAGGATTGGATAAGTTCTTGGAGGAGAAGTCCATTACCTGCTATTAATTAAGTTGACTTAAAAAATAGCCACTGCTATTACTAACAGTAACATGGAATAGTCTTAGTTTTTGGGTACTTGCCAGGTTCTTGTGGTCTGGATTAGCCACTGTTGGAAACAGGATGCTGGGCTTGATGGACCCTTGGTCTGACCCAGTATGGCATTTCTTATGTTCTTATGCACTATCTTCTGTTTTAACAGTACTTCCTTTTATTCACCACTGAGGTCTGACTAGATGGCCTGTGGTTACCCGCCACCTCTTTACTTCCATTTTTATGAAGTGGAACCACATCTGCCTGGCTCCAGTTCTCCAGAGCTACTTCTGTCTCTAAAGAAGCATTGAATAAGTCAGCCAGTGGATCTGCCAGAACTTCTCTAAGTTCCCTTAATACCCATCGCTTTACCTGCCTGAGGTAGGTAGCTCAACTAAAAGGAGATAGAGAACACAGTCAATTCCAATATAGCTTCCACCACCTTTTCTCTTAAGCCCCTACAAGCATCGTTGTCTTCCTCCTTGGTTCTTAAAGTTCTCATTCTTATTCTTATGCCCACACCCCCCTTCCATGTTCTGGAACCAAGTGTTGTAATAATCCAAACAGCTACCAAAATTAATGTCTCTTGCACAAACATCCCAGCAGCTTTGTGATTATTTGAGAAGGCTATAACCATGACTGAGCATACTGTTAGCTTTTCTAGATGCTTTATCACATCGATTTGGCTACCTTAAGATCTGAGATGATTACTCTCTAGAGCTCTTTCATGTTTGACAGCTTGCAGTTCGTGTCATTTTATTGGATATGTGGCTAATGATTCTTGCATCCCAAATGCATAGTTTTACATTTCTTAGCACTGAAGCTCATTTTCCAAACCATTGAGTATTCTTCCAGTTTTTTCATGTCCCATTTCATTTTTAACACCTTCCTGTATGTCTACTCAGAGATTTTTGTATAAGCTGCAAGTTATCATATTCTGCCTCAAAATCCTCAGGAAAATTAATAAAGATAGAAAAAAGAATCTGTCCTAGTACCAAGCCCTATTTACTATACTGGTAACTTTACCTTCACTGGCTTTGACTCCATTCATCACCATTCTCAGAATCCTACTTCTCAACCAGTTTCTTACCCAGTTTAAATTTTCTGTCCTAATCCCATTACTGTTCAGTTTGCTTACCAGTCTTCTGGGTGCAACAGTATCCAAAGCCTTAGTGATGTTCATGTAGATATTGTCTACTGCACTTGCCCACATATGTCACCACACAGCCTCATTTGAATCTCTTTAAAAGAAGTGAGAATAAAATCCTTTACTTATAAGCACTGAGTGATTTTTCTCTTTGTGTGTATGTGTGTGTGTATATAAAAACCATGCTTCTTTAGAAACTTTAATCTGCTGAATTCAAGGTTGTTGTGACCATCGGCTTCGG
Organism: Rhinatrema bivittatum; assembly: GCF_901001135.1. Classification (NCBI taxonomy): domain Eukaryota; kingdom Metazoa; phylum Chordata; class Amphibia; order Gymnophiona; family Rhinatrematidae; genus Rhinatrema; species Rhinatrema bivittatum. The sequence goes on from NC_042615.1 coordinate 153,884,177, forward strand.
GCTGTCGCAACCGACCCAACTCACGTCATGTATTGCCCTGCTCTCCTCTGGGTGAATTTGCGGCTGTGGCTAGCCGCTACCACCGCGTACCTCTGGGCTCTCGAAACTCCTCATGGCAGCTGGGACGCCGCTGACCCACACGCTGACTCTGGGCCTTCCTAGGCTCGCATGCGCACGCTACCGGGCCTCCCTTTAAAGGCCCAATGGTGGGAACCTCGGGGGCATCCCCAACTGATGACATCATAAGTTTGGGATTTATAAGCACCTCCCTTGGCCTACGCTAACCAACTTGGCAATGAGTTCCTGTTGCGACTGTCGGTGCTAGACAGCTTTGCCCCGTTTGCCTCGCCTTATTCACGGCTCCTCCTGCTTACCTAGGAAAGATGGCTACCGCCACTTCTACAAGCCGACCTCTCCGGCGTCCCCGGAATGGCTATGGTGCAGCCTCCCGCCATGCTCCTCCCAGGTACCTACTAGGATGTGCGCCACCCATGTCTTTATTCCAACTTTGGCGCAAACCTCGGGGGCGTTCCCCCTTGCTGACGTCATGCTATCCGGGTATATACTATTCTAATTTGCTAGCTCATTGAGTTAGCAAGGACTCTAATCTGTTCCTGTCTACGCTACTCTGCTGCTTCCGTGCTGCCGCTGGAAGCTCTCTCTCTGCCCTTCGGGGAACTGCTAACCTGGATACCCGCTCCTCGGGGGCCTTCTGCTTTATTTCAGGTGTCTTACAGGGAACAGGTACTCGCTCCTTGAGGGCCTGCTCTCCCTGCCTTGGTGCCTGCACCTCCTCCTACAACCTGATGGAATCGCATATCTACAGCAAACACCTAGTGTGTACAATAACTGTGTCTATCTCATCCACAGTACTTCCTTGCTGGGAAACCTGCTTCGGAACCTCCTAAGACCAACGGCGTGAGAAGGGCTCCCTCTGCCGAGGCCCCTGAGACTGCAACTACCAGACTACCTCACTACTGCCACCTCTGGTGGTACTCTTCAAGCTGTATAATAAAGAACTAACTGTGTTTGTGTGTTTTGAGTCTAGTCTAGTACTGTGGCTCCTCACGGGGTTCCTCCCTGTGGGCGTGGTCATCTGCCACAGTATACAAGGATCCACCCAAACACCACTCAACCATAACAGTTCCTTCGCCTCACTAGTGCTTGTTCCTGTTTCTCCGGATCCATGGTTCCTGCCTTGGATCTCCATCTGCTGATCTGGACTCTGGCTCTGGTACCCGCTCCTCAGGGGCCTGCTTGTGCTTTCTATGAGAGACCTGGTCTCCAGGCTTCCCCGCTCCTCAGGGTAGCTCCTGCACTCCTCACCAGAGGTCCTGCCTGCTCGCTTCTCCGCTCCTCGGGGTTGCCTCAAGCACTGCCTATCAGAGATACCATCTCTACGCTTTCCCGCTCCTTGGAGCAGAGTCTACGTTACCACACCGGAGACTTTGACTCTATGCTTCCCTGCTCTTCGGGGCAGCCCCTATGTCATCACACCAGAGACTCTTGCTATGCTGTCCCACCCCTCGGGACAGTCTCTACATCACTCCTCCAGAAAATCATGTCTTCGCAGCTCCTCTGGGCCTGCCTAGCGCTCCTCTGACTTGGAGGTTCCTGCTTTAGTACACTGTCTCTTCACTCCTGGCTAAGTACTGTGACTCCTCTGAGCTGTGCCCTTCGCCCCGCTCCTCGGGATGCCTCACAGTATATCTCCGTGCAGGTACCTGCTATGACGTGGCCGTGATGCAGGATGTTCTCACTCTGCTGAACTACAGTCATGTCCCCTGCTGCAGCTGACCTCGCCTCCTGACAGTGAGGACCTGTGGAGCTCCACCCCTCAGGTAGTATCAACCTCCACCTCAGGCCAAGGGTCCACGAATCCTAACAAAGGTAATTCTATGAATGTAACACACACACACAATATCTTTTAGTTCTATGTTTGATGCTTCAAAATACTGGTTTTTGGAATGCAGACCATTAGTGAAGCACATCATTGGATCCACTCACAGGATACAAATTAAAAAGGTCCTAATGACTCCGTTGACCATTTTGTTCATTCTTTGAAGATTGTAGTTGTTCCAGAGGAGATTGGAGGTGTGCAGATGTCCCACTTCACAAAAGTGGATGTACAGAGGAGGCTGGAAGCCCTAGTTCAGTTAGTGTGAGCTTGGTGGTGCATATATTCGTGGAAATGCTACTAAAGAAAAGAATAGTGGAATACCTTGAATTTAGCTGATTAAGGGATCTAAAGAAGCATGGTTTTGCAAGGAGATGTATGACATTTATCAATGGAGAGAACTGGTAATGCTGTACTTAAGTTTCACTAATGCCTTTGAAACATTTTGACACAGAATGTTCATAAAGAAACTCAGCAGCTTAGGGGTGGGTCCTAAATTGGTAAACTGGGTTAGAATCTGGTTTTGATAAGAGGTACCACTAATACTAGAGAGAGGAAATTATAATAACCTCTGTACAGGTATCTGGTGAGACTCTACCTTGAATACTTTATACAATCCTGGAGATCACATCAACAGAAAACTTTGATAAGCTGGAGGTAAGTTAATCAAAATGATGCACGGCCTGCATGGTAAACCATACATAGAGGTACTGAAGGAACTATAGATTACTCTATAGAAAAAACAAACATTCAAATATCTAACAGGCTTCACTAATGTACCAGAAGATAGCATTTTCCATAGAAAGAATCTCCATGATAAAGGGTCATTGTATGAAGGATAGGAAGCTCAAAAGGAATACAGGAAAGTACTTATTTACTGAGTTGTAGGCAGTGTTTCCTGCACACACAGGGAAACAGCACGCCTGAGAAAAGGAAAATAGAATGGTATTTCAAAGAACACTGTGCACACATTTATTCCCTGCTTCTAAAATGTTGCACACAAGAACTCTTTTGCACATATAGCCCACAGAAAAGTAGATGGAACATTGGTGGTTGGAGTTAGTACAGTGGAAGAATTGAAACATACTTTGTACAGAGTGCCTTCATGATGGGGAGTAAGGGAAAAGCCCACAGATCAAGCTGGACTTGTGACCACATATTAGGCAGACACAAGTGGACAGACTGGATGGGATGGACCAAGTAATCCTTGGCTGCTGGCATCTGTTTTTAACACTTCTATTTCCTCCTCCTCTTCCCCAAATAACCAGAACTGAGTTTTTGTTTTTAAATCAAGAATTATATATGTTTATCCTTGAAATAAAACTGCATTGTCCAGCACCAGTCTAGTAACAGAATGCACTCATGTAGCAGATGACTTGTCTCTTCGTATTTTGTATTTTTAAATGGTCAAACTGATGTCATTTACCTCTATGTAGGTATTTTGGCATGGAGTTTCCCCACTTCATTTTTATTATCTTTCTGGGGTAGTTCAGAAGAAATTTTATGTCTTATATTGTCTGGTCTGTAATATGGTTATACTTAGAATTATCATGTTGATTATGGCAGAATATACAAAAATTAAAAAAAAAGATAAAATATTTTTCAACTATATGGGTGTGTGTAGAAAACACATAATTGGATATAAAGTATGGTGGCCCTCTTAGAAAGTATAATTCATGGAAAGCAAGCCATGCTTCCCTTAACTTTAACTTATGTCCCCTGTTTCCACCTTTCCAAATTTCTTTATGCCTAAACTTATCTCAACTTATAACTGCAGGAGTGTCTATGTAAGATGTTTTGTATATGCGTTTGTAGCTTTTTATATGGTTCTCTAACATACTATTGCTTTATTCCAGTACTGTTCCCCTAGGCCCCGATCAAATTCTTCTACGAGGAGCACAGCTGAGAAATACACAGTGGGTTCATGGAATTGTTGTCTACACAGGTCATGATACAAAACTCATGCAGGTAAAGTATATCTTTATTTTAAGTGAATATTCTAGCTCTGTGCTGTAGATTAGCTAATAGCGTTGTAGTTAGATTTTTTAAAATTCTGTTGAGGAATATTGAAATATATATTACAGTACAAATGTGAAAAATTAAGATACCAAAATTACCAGTATTCATAGTAAAGATTGCAAAGGCAGATAAAGACAAAAATGGTCCATCAAGTCTGCCTACCAAGATGTTTAGGGCTGTAACTGCTGCTCTGTGCAGTCAGGTGGCTCCATCCAAGCCGTAAAAGCAGGTGATGGCCAGACCTTCTCCTCCTCTCAACTTATTCGTTGTTTCTTGTGGTGCACAGAATGCCTGCCTAATCATTGAAGCACAAGAGATGACTGTCCCTGTCCTATCATCATCATGAGTGAATTTGATCAAACTTTGGTGCAGTAAGGTAAACAGCCAAATAGCTAAACCATACGTAAACTGTAAGATATGCCCAGATGGATCCTTTGAATGCACCATTGACTGGTTGTAGCTGCTGTTCCATGCAGAAATGTTACTGCAGGTTACCATGCTTTTTCATTTCCATCTTCTAGTCACTGAAGCTATTGTAAGTAGTAACAAGGATGCCACAGCATAAGTCTATATTCAAATTACAGCTCATGATTCCAAGCCACTGTTATACGTGTGACGGTACCTAATTTAAATCTCTTAGCCAATTCACCATGATACATGGAGGAAATTGTTTTTGTTTGAAATAGAGGATGATACAAGACTGGCTTTGTCTGGTCTTTATAGAGACCATTCCAGTATAGTCTGCTGTTCTAGAGAATATTTTAATAGAGTTTAATATAATACAATAAGTATTAAGGAAACACATTAGTTATAACTTGTAAGGAAATGAAATAAGTAAACAAGGTGAAAAAAAACAAGAAGCAGAAAAAAAAAGGGAGAGAATTAACAGCCAAACATTCTTTCATTCCACTCAACCCCTCATAAAAAGGGAAAAAGAATATATAATAAAGTTATATTCCTAATGCCTCTTATCTCACAAAAAAGGGTGAAAATCCATATAACAAGGAGAAAGAAGGAAATTAAAACAAATAACTAAATAGGCCAACGCTGTAGCAGCATACCACCATATTGAACGATTGCAGGTTATTACAACAATCCCATTTTAAGATTCCAAGGGAAGACCTGCAGGAGACCTAACATATTTCTCAGAAATAATTTCAAATGAGAGGGATCACAAATGATGAATCAAATACCTTGAGACATTTGCTGTACAGGAATATCTAAGTATAAATTACATTTCAAGAATCAAAACATGTTGGCATAGCTGCAGAAATTGTTTGATATCTGGCAAGATCCAAATTTTATTGTCCTATAAAGTGTTTTCTTTGATGAAAATACCTCTTCTGGTTGCAGTATGAAAGAGACCAGCAATGTGGCCAAAGAAATATTTGCTTCAGTAGGTGTCTCTAATAATTTACTCACATCCAGGTTTTCTTCAGTTATTTGTCCCAAGTGAATCCTTCCTCCTGTCATATCCTTTTTAGGCTTCCTCTATGAAATGTACTGTATCTTTTAAGTTGGCAAAAATAACTCCATCCAGCCATAAATTGAGACTCAGAGTAAAATTCTTAAAGTAAAATTCTTAAGGCAAAATGGTAATAAATCAGATGAATTTGCAGCTTGTAGGTCAGGAGCCCAAGATTCCTGAGCAGATTTTATTGCTTCTTAATCTCAGACAAATATATCCTAAGAGGATGATTTTATTTATAAATCTGTAATAGACCCAGAGATATCCACTAAACATTTATAATACAGTTTCATCGAACAAAATGAAGTCCTTAAAGTTATTGTGTGTGGTGTTAACCAGGAACTGCTCTGAGTCACTTGTGGAGTTAGTATAGCAGGGAAGAATCATCTTAACTTGCTGCTTACCAACAATCTTATTCTGGGGCTCTCTGCTTGTCATTCCAGCTACCTGCTCCATGATGCCTGAACACATAGTATTTTTCTGTTTTTCATCCATTTGTTCCAGCAAGTCCTCCTCACCACTGGCTAATGCTAGGCCCTTCTTGGGGACTACATCTGGAGCCAATTCACTCCCACCTGTCTGCTTTTCACAACCGATCATACGTCATCCAACAGGGCTACTGTACTAGAGGAGTTAATGCTGTATCCCAGACGGCACAGGATGGAAGCTGCTCCCTGAAGCTTGACATTGACAGCAGGGATGAATTGGTTGGAAAGGAGCCCAGAGAATGAGTCCTCAATCTCCCTTTTCTTTTACCCATATTCAATCAAGAAACCGATTGACCAGGCTGGAATAAAAACCCACCAGTCCAAACTGGTATTTAGCTGCCTCCACCATTTTGGAATCCTTCTTGTAGAGATTATCTATAATTATTCTCTAAAGATGGTATTACAATGAGTCATTGGATTCATCTGCCTCCCCCTTTTTGAGTTGTTTTTACTTCAGTTGAACCATTCAGTTATAAAGTAAAGCATGGTTTATCCAAAGAGCAATTAGACTCTCATAGCATTCTACCTGTCCTGTCTAGCTTAGCAGATTAATTTCAAGATAATGGCAATGGTATATAAAGTTCTTAGATAGGATGCCCAACATTATCTGGCTGTTTTACTACAATCTTATGTTCTGTCTCGAATGTTTCGTTCAGCAGATAAACATTTGCTGATGCTTCTCTCCCACGAAAATGCTCACCTGCAAGAAACATGTACTCAAGCATTTTCTGTGATAGGTCCTACTCTGTGAATTTCTCTTCCTTTAGAAGTTCAGGAAGAAGTGAATTGCAAATTCATCAGAGAGAAGCTGGAGTTCTTCTTTTCTCAGGCCTATCCTACTTGTTCAAAAGTCTTTTTTCCTATCCCTTTTCTTTGTTCATAAACATGTACGTTTTTTAAATATTTGATTTGTCTTCTGGTATTGTATATTTTTCTACTGCTTGTAACATTTTTTATTCTGTCGCATATCTTTTCAGTTATATGTCTTATTTTTGTGGTCCTCAGGCTGTAATCTTTTATATAGGAATAAGCTTAATTCTCTGGAATTTCCATGCTGAGCAAATGTCATAAGCCATTGCATCCATGGCAGAACAACAACACATTATGTCTCCTTTCCTGATACCAGCATTTCTGGCAGTGGTGAAACCAGCAGAAAAGGAGCCAAACAAGCCTTACTCTCTGAGTTTGGAAAGTGACATATCAGTCCAGGAAGCAGTATGTGCCATTTGTTCAGCAAAAAAATGGAGCTGCTCATAAAACTGGATCATGGGGCAAGCATTGATAAATTCCAGCTAGAATGTGATGTTGGGCAAATGGCAATCTATTATTTAAGAGCAGAGTAAGCATCCTGAAGTTTTGATGAATGAATGAAAAGCAGCTACTCGCAAAACATTCCAAAGACCTTACAATTTAGGTTTGGACCGCATTGCTATATGAGTAGATTCTTCCAGCATCACAATGAAGGTGTTAATGGGGAAGGCCAAGTTTCCCCATACACAAGGAAGATTCAGAATGAAAGGTGTTAATGGGGATTCAGAATGAAGGTGTTAATGGGGAAAGCCAAGTTTCCCCATACACAAGGAAGATTCAGAATGAAAGGAAGATTCAGAATGAAAATGACTATACCATTAGTTCATCAACTGTATGCCCTTTCTTTGGCCAGTGGATCAAGGAATAAAGACGCAAATGCTGCCTTTTCTTATGCACTCTACTTTCTCTCTTCACCCAGTGGATCAAAGAGCAAGGATTCAAGCTCTGCCATCTTCAGTAGGGGCTCACAGAATGGCTAACTTGATGTGCTGCAACACAGCTGCTATGGTTTAGAGGCTGTGACCTGCGTACTTCTCTGGAAAGTACACTGCTTCGTGCTCCTGAAGAAGGCTTACTGCCTTTCAAATCGCTTCATCCGCCTTCTCTAACTGTATGCCGGATGCCTTGAAGTCCTCACACATACACTAGTCTTTAGTTTCAGATAAATATAAACATTTAGGAGCAGCAGATTTTTTTAAAAACTATTTTATTAGGATATACTTTTTGAGCTTTCTCTTTTTTTTAAAAAAAAACCAAACAAACATATGGTGTTCTTATGTTTTAGCAAGTGCAACCAGTCTGGTAGAGATCATCCTAGCTTAGAGACCCAGTGGGAGCTTGATGGGTGTGAAATCAATACAGTCATAACTGCTAAATTGGAGACTTGAGAAGAGCCTGAGGAGAGTAGTGTCACACTGATAGAAGGCATTTTAGCTTGAACATGATAGACACACAGTAGTTAAAGGAGCCAGTCTAGCATTGTTTGACTATACGAAGATAAGTAAAATATCTGTATTAGTTTTTTGTTTTTGTAAAATTTTTCTCCTTCTCCAGAACAGTTTGGTTATCTTCCTTAACATTGGCAGCTTGCACATACACCAGGTTTTGGGTGAAAATCAGGCCGCAGCTTTTATTAATTATTAACATAAAACATGACGTCATTGCACATCGACGCACCGATCCGGATGACGTCGCCTCGTCAGGTCGGGCCGCCCCGGAGATCCCCGGACCCCTCCCGAGATAAGGCGAAGCCGGGGAAGGGGGTACTCGCTCCGGCAAGAGCCTGTTAAGGGGGACCTCCCTGCAGGCGCTTGTCGGTCTTTTATAATTGTACTCTCTCTCAGGCAAATAAGCAAAACCATTTCTCACTTAATTCACACCCCTCTCTTCCCATGTCTAATCACATAACTTCAAAACTGTTCTGGATAAGGAGAGAGATTTTACAAGTGGTCAGTCATTTATTTTATTAATTTTAAATTACTTTTAACCCACACCCTCCAAGGTTCAGGGTGGGTTACTTAAGAACATACATAATGGGGACGACAGGACGAGACATCATGTAACATACAATTGTATACAATTACAGATAGCAGTTAAAAATGTCTTTTAAAATGCAAGCAGTAAAAAATTGAACATAGGAACAATGAGTTTCCTTGCATATCTCAAGGATGACACTCTTGTTCAAAAAGATCTTTAAATGCAAGCTTAAACAAGAAGGCCTTGAGAGATTTTTTTTAAATATTCCTTATCTACAGTACTACATGCTCTGTGACTGACAGCTAAGAGATATTCTTGCAGTGTGGTTAGGCTAGAGGAGCCATTGGTCTTTTTCTGCTAACATATACTATGTTCATATGTTGCTTCTACACCTGATTGGTTCTTTGACTTTGGATGAAGTGCACTGTGTGGCTTCACATTTTGCCTATCAAGCACTTCATATAATATATTTCCTTTTGGGCAGATTAGATAAGTGATACGGTCTTTTTCTGCTGTCATGGTTCTGTATTTTGAGAACCACAGTTGTGTTCAATGTCTCATTTGACTTATTAGCTGGAGTTACCTTTTGTCAGTAGAGGATCTTGGAGATCAACTTCTACCCCTCCTACATAGACACATGACTCCCCGTATCTTTTGTTTTGTAGTAAGTGGAACTGGGGTTACAGATATATCTCTGCATATCTGCAAGATTTCCATAAAGAACTGGATCACTGCTAAGTAGTCTCTGTATGCCCATTCATTTCATAGGAAATATCCAGAAGATTTTTCACATTGCATAAAGCATAAAAACACTGCAGGACTTAATTTGATTTATATGGTGAATTATTTTACATAATCAAATTTCACAGTAATAAATCTCCCTATAGAGCTAGAAACTCTCAAACTATACAAACTTTAAATGAATCAGCTCAGATTAATTATTTGGAAGTATCTCAGGCATTTACTCTGGTTATAAAAACTGTGCAAATAAAAATAAAAATAAATCAGCACTGCTTCACCCTGTTTGTTGCTTTCTTTTGCACATATACGGCCAAATTTTAAATGCCCGGCGTGCGTAAATATCGGTACTTACGCGTGTACCTGGGCCCTGCGCGCACCGCACGCATTTTCAAAAGGGCCCGGTCACGCGCACAAGTGCCGGGCCTTGAAAAGGGCGGGATGGGGGCGTGGTCTGGGTGGAACGGAGGTCGGCCAGGACAGTGGCCATTAGCCACTGTCCCGGGGAAATGCGTGCCTGCAGCCGGCCAGCACGCAAAAATTACTTCTGCTCTTGAGGAGCAGTAAGTAATAAAATGAAAAAATGTAGGAAAAGTAGGTTAGGTTTTGGGGGCTGGGGAAGAGAGGGGAAGGGGAAGGAAAGTTAGGCAGGTTAGGTGCCGGCACACGCATGTTATAAAATTGATGTGTTCATGTGCGCTCGCGCATCTTTTAAAACCTACCCCATACTGTACATCCCCAAATTACTGTTTTCTCAAAAACAATCAATATAACCTTGTGATTCTTCAAGATCCTCAGATGTTTGAGTCTTGTTATAGTGGCTTTCATCCTCACTGGATATAGCAATATTTTGCTTTCAATTTTCTTATTTGCTCTAGCATTGCTGGAACTCCTTTTTCTGTGTTGGGACTTTAGATCCTCAAGAATCAAAATTTGTTGTCCTCACAATACTTTTTTTGTATTTATTTACATTATTTTGTACCCCAACATATCCAATTTAATTGAGTGCAGGTCAAAGCAATATAATCCTAAAATCAAACACAAGCATAATATATAATGCACATTAAAATATCTCAAGATGTAAATCACCAGTTGTCTTGGCATTTTTCATTGTTATGGGAACCTATTCCTTGTACTCTTTAATCTTAAAATCCTTCATAAACTGAATTTTCAGTGTTGGCAAACATATATCTCTATATATTTCACTAGATCATCAACTTTGCTCTAGCATTGCTGAATGGTACTTCCAAAAGATCATCAACTTCCAGAACCTCTGGACTCTGCAATATTATCACATTGTTTCTCTTACTGACATTTGCCTCTTTTGAAGGCCCATTTCATTTTAACAATGATTTTGAATTTGTCCTGTGAGTGTCATGGTGTCTTCCAGCAAGAAAGTCCTTTCCTCCATCCTGTCTTTTGTGCTGCTGTTGGGGGAAACTAAATTCCAATTTAAATGTCTGAAGGAAGAAATTGCCCCTTTTTATCACAATTAGTGAATTTTTCCCTAAATGAATGAAACATCCCTGCCATCCTAAAAATGGCATATGTTAAGCCAATTCTAAAGAAACTTTTAACAACTATAGACCCATCTCAAATCGACCTTTTATAACTAAGGCCCTTGAAAATATTGTCTTAAAACAACTGTTAGATTTTTTAGATTTACACGTGTGTTTAGATTCTCAACAGTTTGGCTTCAGAGTAGGCTATAGCACAGAAACATTATTGTCATAGTTCAATGTCTTCAGATGTGGATTTTACTCAGGTAGTGAATTTTTTCTAGTCCTCCTTGATTTATCAGCAGCATTTGACACAATTGATCATATAATTATGCTACAGCATTTAAGAAAAATTGGAGTAGGTGATGTAGTTTTAAAATGGTTTATATCTTGTCTTGAAGATCATGGCTATAGGGTGGTATCTTCAGGTGAAATCTCTAGTTCCTTCAAATTGAAATCAGGTGTTCCTCGAGGATCCTCTCTATCGGCAATTTTATTTAATAATCTATTTTGCCCCTATTGGTCACGCCCTCGCTGATCTGGAGGTTGGATATTGAATTTTCACTGACATACAGTTCTTTTTTACCCATGAGTGGGACCAAAGATGAAGTCCTGCAGAAAATATCTGTTTGCTTAAAGTATTTGAATCAGTGGTTGACAAAGAACAGACTTGTCTTGAATTTGTCAAAAACAGAAATTTTGTAACTTGCAAGGTATCCCACATGGGGTTTTCCAAGGAATTTAGACATTGATTGGGGCATCAATTACTATAAGTGATAAAGTGAAAAATCTGGGTTTTATAATGGATATGAAGGGTTAGATTTTATAATGTGCATGCATGCTTCCTGGCGAGCGCACTTGGATGTGCCGATTTTATAACATGTGCGCGCATGTTATAAAATCGGGTGGTTGCTCGCACATGCATGCCGCATGTGCCTGGGGGGGGACGACGACTTTCGCAGTTTCCGCACGGCAAAGCAATCGGGCCTTCCCCAATTCCCCACCCCACGTACCTAAACTCCCTGCCTCTTCCCCTCTCCTCTCCTCCCCACACCCTAAACCCTACCAATCTACCCTTGTTTTTTGTTTTCATACTTCAAGGCCCAACCTGAAGCAAGTTGCGGGCGCTGGCCGGCTGCCAGGGCGTGAGTCTTTGGGACAGCATTCACCCACGTGCCTTTACTAAATGAACCAGCCGAAATGATGGTACTTCCAAAAGATAACAAAATGTAAAGCAAAGGAAGGAACAGACTGATCATACCAGGTTATCCTTTTGATGGTCAATTGGAAGGCTTCAGGCTGCCTTAGGGAAAACTGGTGCAGAGCAGGCTTGGCGTGGGAGAGCGAGTTAACCTGAAGGCATATCTCCTTTGGAATGTGAGCTCCTGCAGCTCTGAATTGAAAAGCTGCACGGATGCATTGGATTTTTCACTTGATGCTTAGCATTTGCTAACATTCAGAGACACACTAAGCATACATTTCACAGCCCCACTCTCCATGCCACCTTTTGTCAGTCACAATCTGTGGGCTGTATATCACACGTCTGCCTCAATTCCTGTATCATTACTGTCCTAGCATAATTGATTCTGAGGAGAAAAATATGCCCATAATGTAATTTCCAAGTAGAACCTCCATTCTGTTTCTCAGTCTTCAGTTTCATTGTACAGTTCGAGATGTAGCAACCAGAATAACCCCAGATCTTTCAAATCAAGCTTTATTTTAAACCTATCATGGAAAGAAATATTTATGAGCCAGGACATTCTGTACGTCTAATAGCATTATTAGTGCTGTGGGGAAGAAGGTAGATTAGTACTGTTGTCCCTGGTGGAAATGTGAACGAGGAATAAAATAATTCCCAGAAGAATATATTAACTTGAGTCCTGGTTAATTATTGCTTCTGAAAAGCTGTTTCCATCCAATTAGGATGCTCCTTTGATAATGGATGAATCATAAAAAATACTCCACAATATGTAATGCTCTATATGAGGGGGAAATATATCTTTTGAAAATATCCTGATATCCTGTGTGCATAATACTTGCTTGGGTTTAAATAAAATCTTAAATATGCAGTTTTGGTGCTTGCATTCATATTACTCTCCTTTGGGAAGCCAGCCATTTGAATAAGCCTCTGTGTGTGCTGAGCTGCATAAAATTCGTTGATATGCTTGTAAAATGCTGCGTAAAATCTTCAGTATTATTTTGTTATCCACCTTGGGCCTTCCTTTTGAAAAAGGCAGAATATCAAATACTTATAGATGTCTGAATGTAGAATTACTGCTAATAAAAACAATGAAAGATGGTGGTTTAATTTCTTCTTTCAAAAATATCTTCCTTTAAGGCAGATACAAAGTGAGTGTAAAATTGAAGTGTTTTAATATAAATGTTATATACCTGAAATGTGTTTGTTTTTTGCATTCAAAAATGGATTTATTGTGATTGCACTCTAACGGATTAGATTAGTAAACCTGCTCTGCTTTAAAAGCATGCGGATTGTGAACAGGGGAACGTTTATGTATTGTTAGAAATAGGTACTGGTATTTAATATATCAGTAACTGGTCAATTTTCCAGTTTTTTGTTCCTGACTCTTTTCTGAAAGCCAGCAAACTTGTCTGTGGCAATATCAGGTAGTGATAATATTTTTAGGTTTTAAAAATAAAAAAAGCAGTGTCCATAAACAATTTGTTTCAGCTTGTTACTTCCTGGTCCATTGCTTCCGTGACTGTCACCTAGCCTGCAGTTGCAGGGAAAATGCAGGGCAATAACGAGTGGTGGTGGTGGAGGGGACATGCTGCTGTGTGGTTGGTTTCTGCGTGCAGGTTAGCGAGCAGTCACAAAATGCATCATAAGGCATAGAAAGCATTATTTGTTTCAGTAATTATCTTCAATGTTAAAGCTCTGTGGGCCTAATTTTAGACCACTTTTTCCATTTTAAATTGAAAAAAAAATACAAATGTAAGGAACTATGCACGTTCATGACTTTTACTGTATTTCTTTCCATTTTAATCAATTACTTCATGCGTTTTAATTTTTTATTTTTTTCCTGTATTCTTCCCATACTTATATATTGCATTGCCTTCCCTTAACATTCATAACTTTCTACAGTTTCAAATCTTACTTGTTCTAGCATGTTATCATGATATATTGTCTTACTAAATTGCACTGATTGTAATATGTTCCTTACTTTCCTTTCAGTATTATATTCACAACCATAGAATACAGTAGCTTTCTGCTTCAGTACTGCCGACACTACTTCATATTTGACTTTTGCTATCAATTCCCACAGCTTAGGTTACGTATTTATCCCCTGCTTTCTTGAATTACTTTACCTTTTTTTGCACCAATAGTTCATTGAGAATCTGTTTTTTATGAAATGACCCTTTGTGCTACTTCTGAATCTATCCTTTTTTTTTCGGTCTCATATCATTAGCCATTGATCTTCTAGGACAGTGGTTCTCAACCCTGTCCTGGGGACCCCCCAGCCAGTCGGGTTTTCATGATATCCACAATGAATATGCATTAGAGAAAATGTGCATGCACTGCCTCCATAACATGCATATTTTCTCTCATGCATATTCATTGTGGATATCATGAAAACCCGACTGGCTGGGGGGTCCCCAGGACAGGGTTGAGAACCTCTGTTCTAGAACTTCCTTTCAGCCAAAATATGTCTTGCCTCACAGGGCTTTTGGTTAAGACTTTGCACCTTTTTGGTTAGACCTCCTCTGGGTTGCCCTTACCTACTAAATCATTTTGGAGATATGGACTCCAGATTGGAACATAATATTGCATATTGCAAATGAGATCCCACTAGTAGCTGTATAAATGTATTTTACTTTTATTTTTATTTTCTGCTGGTGAGACCTCTTGATATATACTTAGCATTCTGTTAACTGTTCACTGACTTGCTACACTGTTAGTGTTTAGGATATTTGATCTTATCACCCCTTTTCTCCTCCTCTGTTTGAGGGTCATCATTACTTCATCTCCCAATCTTCATGCTATGCTTCCTTAAGTTTTTGCACTCAGGAAAAAATTTAAAAACAAACATGGCTCTTTAAGTGTGCGTATACAGACATAACTAATAAATTATTTCTTTTAATTTTTAGTTTTTTTAGAAACTTTTATCCAGAAGGATTATTTTCTCTTTTAGTATTTGTGACTTATAATGTAAATCCCATTGTTCTTTTGTCTTTTATGATGTTAACCTTGCATTACCTTTTATGAAAGTTTAAAAAAAAAAATAAAAAAAAAATTTTTTGAAATAGGCTCGCGGGTCGAAAACTGGACACTCAATTTTGCCGGCGTCCGGTTTCCAAACCTGTGGCTGTCAGCGGACTCGAGAACAGACGCCAGCAAAATTGAGCGTCGGCTGTCAAACCCGCTAACAGCCGCCGTTCCTATCCGAAAAGAGGCGCTAAGGACGCGTTAGTGTCCCTAGCGCCTCTTTTTACTGCCGGCCTTAATTTTAATAAATTAAAATACTGTATCGTGCTCACAGGAGAGTGGCCTGTGCGCGCGCCGGGAGAGCAGGCGCTCGCCCACTCTCCCGTGATTTTACTGTATCGACCCCATAGCGGGGGTTGAAAAAATGGTTGACAAGTTCTTCAAGGAAAAGTCCATAAACATTTATTTGCCTTGTAGTCTGAAAAAGCTAGCGCTTATCCCTGGGAGTGAGATACAAGAAATAGATAACTCTTGGGGGTCTGCTGGGTACTTGTAACCAGAACTGGCCACTGTCTGAGATAGGATGCTGGGCTCGATGGATTTTGATCTGACCCAGCATGGCACTTCTTATGTTATGTTAAACCTAGTCTCTGTGTGTGGTGGCTGTAGGTGAGAGGCATATCATCACATGTTATCTTTGAATTTAGATGTGTGGGGTCTTTTTCCATGCTCATAGTATTTCAGTCTCTTGTGGGTTGAGTTTTGCTGATGCCAGGTAGAGATTATTATTATGTTGATTGTTTGTTGGGGTCTGGACAGAGTAAGACTACTAGTTGAATGTCATTTGCATAGTGGATGATCCAGTGGACTCTGAGTTTGCCATTTATTTATACCAGTGGCCCCCTAAGCAGAGTGTCATATATAAATAAAGCAAGGGATACCGAAAATATTCGAACATTCTTTATATGGGTGTTAGAATATTTTCGGCATCCTTGGCTTAGTGGGAGCCATATAGATATTGACAAGAGTAAGTAATAGCATGGATCCTTGTTGTGGTACTCCATAAGAGAGAGGGTGGGAACACAGTAGTTCAGATCCAAGATAAAGAGAGATTCTGAGAGCATTTTGGAAGTTAGTGCTAGGCCTGCTAATCCTAGGCCCTCAGGTGAGAAATTAAGACTTCATAGTCTCCAGATCAAAAGCCACTGAGAGGTTAAAGAGTACCAGTAGTTCATTTTGTTCACAATCCAAAGAGTTGTAGTTCATCCACTAGGTTTATTGGTATAATTTATTTGCTGTGGTGGGGTCTGAAGCCAGATTGGCATGTCTATGACATTCCAGTCAATTATACCAACTAGATCCACAAATCCACTAAAGTATAATGGCACATGAAACATAGATTGCCAAAAATAGAACATTAACTATATGACCATCATAATAGGCTTCATCGTGTAGTGAACCACTTTAAGACTCTGCCTTATATTTAATCATTGGTCAGACAAGCTCTGCCTCTTTTTTTTTTTTTTTTAATTTCTTTGAAAACTATAGTGAGTAACTTCAGTGCACATTTAAATTTTACTTTTTTTTCTTAAAACCAATGGAACCACTTATCTTCTATTATGAACTCATGAAATGTTGCAAAGTTCCATCTTGTTTTTTCCGAAACCTGCGATGGTGACTCAAACAATGTTTATAAGTCTTATCCGATACCCGACACGGGACCGTGTTTCGGACTGCTATCCTTTTTCAAGGGTTTCTCAATATTAGTGACTCTCTTCCATAATCGCGGTACGGCATTTTTTTGTGACACACATGCGACATTATACTTTAGTGGATTTGTGGATCTAGTTGGTATAATTGACTGGGCTTTGATAATCCAACGATCCTGACACATTTTGAGTTCACCTGTCGACTAATTTTCAGTGAATGAGTCTATGACAGAGGTCTGTAGGAACTCAGCTGTAGGAAGACAGCTTTTTCAATGATTTTGCATTGAAATGGAATGTTGGAGACTGGTAGTAATAACTTAGGTCAGCAGAGTCTAGAATGGGTTTCTTTAGGATTAGTCTGCATTTTTCTGTATTTGGAGGAGCTTGGTGCTGCAGTGAATGGTGTATTACATTTTCTGGTGAATCCTTGTTTATAAAATGTCACCTGCATTGAACATGATTTTCCTTAAATCCTTTATTCTACATATTTTAGTATTTCTACGCATCAGCTTCATATTAAAATCATTGGTTGCCATGTGCCGGTAGATCAATTGGTCGGAGTTTGTTTTTGCCCTGAGTTGAGAGGTTTATAGTTCCGACGCAGGGTTTTCAAATCTGCAGTGTTTACTGAACTGCCTTAGAGACCAACCTTGTTTTGTCAGTCATTTTGGGGAACTGTCTCAAAGTTACAGTAAACTGCAGAACATTCTCTTGTACCTCCTTTTTAATTTTTGAAGAAAAAAAAAAACAGAGAACCTTCCATTCATGTTTATACTGCAGACCTACATATTTAAAGATTTCTTTACGTTCTAAATTTATATCATTTTACTTTCTCTTGCAGAACTCAACAAGACCTCCCCTCAAACTATCAAATGTGGAGCACATTACGAACATTCAGATTTTGATCTTGTTCTGCATTCTGCTTGCTGTTTCCCTGGTCTGTTCTATTGGTTCATTTATATGGAATAAAAAGCATGAGCAAGGAGACTGGTATCTCAGCTTGAACTGTAAGAACTATTGTCATGATCAAATGTGCTAATTAATTTGCTCAGATGATCTAACATTTTTACACCATTAAATGTGTCCTTATTTACTATATTTGTTGACTTTTGAGAGGCTACACTTAGGGGAACGTATTTTACAGAAATGAGGATGTTGAAAATATGCTACCAGAATGTGGAACTTTGGAAGTAGTTCTATAACTTATTTTATATTTTAATAGTTTAGTCATAGTTGATGCATATGACTGAGCTAATTTTTTGTTGCTGCTAATAAACTATATCATATTTCCTTTCCAAACCTATTTTGCTCATTATAAGCCATTTCTATACCATATTTTCTAAATCTGGTAGTACTTTGCTTTTACTATTTTCATTCTGCAAGAGTTTGAAAATTCTCTTTCCGTGGAAAATATTGATGACTCACATTGTTCTGTTCTTTAAGGGGAAAAATCTTACATTTTTAATAAATGCAGTAGTAAAAAGCAAAGGTAATTGAAATGGAAGAATGATTATTTATTTTTTATTTATTTAACAGCTTTTTTTATACCGACATTAAAATACACATCATATCGGTTTACATCATAATGAAAGGTTGAAATTACATTGAACGGGGAGGGGGGAAACATGAGAACAATAAACAGAATAGGGGCTATGAGGAGGAGCCAGAAATCAAGCGAGGAAAAAAAAAAGGGGGGGGGGAGGAGAGGGATATGAACATATTTACAAAAATTGAAAATGATAATACATAACATTTACAAAAATTCAGGGTGGGTATGAGAATGAACATATTAACATCGAAGAAGGGGGGGGGGGGTCGGGGTGAATAGTGGGGGGGAGAGGGGGGGCTAGTCCGGGAAGTCCTGGTGGAAAAGCCATGTTTTGAGCATTTTTTATTACTCTAAGATAAGATCAAACTTGGTTTTCTAGATATATTTGGAAGTTTTTTCAAATTTTAGTCCTCGTTTAACAGGCAGGACTGAACTAGATATGACTCATGGGTGATGTCATCTGTTGGAATCAAATGGACTTGTCTCTCATAGCACAGTAAAATCTTTACTGAGAATGTGTTGTGGTTCCCATGCACTCGCTGCCTTGTGAAACCCTCAGTCTTTTTTTTTTTTTTTTTACCTTCTCTATCTTTTATATTTAAATGTTTGTCTACTTTTTCTGCCTCTTTGCAGACTCTGGCTTTTTACCACTGCCTTGGGAGCCCCTCAACAGCACTTTTAAGTGATATTAAAAAAAAAATATATATATATTTTTTTTTAATAGGATAATGAAGTAAAAATAGAAGTCCAAAAAGCATTTCATTAAGCAGCTTCAAGATAGTCATTTGTGGCACTGGATGTCCATCACCAGTGCCCATGAGGTTACAAATTCTGGGCCTGGATCATGATATGGAGAACAGTTACAATTGTGGCTACATGTCTCCCAGAGCACAGAAATCCTGGGCTTGGAAGACATGTGACCTTAAAAAGATGTTGAAGGGTAAGCACTGACATGAATCCAGGCATTCTCCCAGAGTGATATTTCAGGCTCACAGCATATGGAGCTGAGTTGGGGTTTCTCACCTTGTATTTCCTGCTCAGTCAGGAGATTCATCCCACCCTGGTGTGGTGGTGGTTCCCAGATCCATCTGGCCAGATGGATCTGGCCAGATGGAGCAAAACTAAAAGGCCTATGGTTCTGGAAGAGGTGCAGAGCAAGGCACCTTAATGAGGCCCATCCCTGGGGAAGCCCTCGTTAGAACTGAAGAGGCATAAGTTGGCGCCCAGGCAGGTCCCAGAGCTGGACTGGTTGTCTTTGGACAGTTGCAGTCAATCACCACAGTGATTCTGGTTCACAAATGGTTTCAGGATCTTCAGACAAGGATGTGGCAGTTTCCAAGCTTGTCTACTGGTGGCCTGTATGCTTGACCTGAAGTATAGGGTAAAATATGCCCATTGCTTTGGAATAGTCCAGCTTCCTCATCACTTAGTGGTGGTAGATTCGGCTCTCACATGATACAAGAAAACTCAAAAGTACTGTGATTCATCTTCCAGGGAAGGACCAAAACCTTTGAATACTTTTGGCAAGAAGGTGTTCCAAATTTCATCTCCAGGTCCACCTAATTGTAAGAAGTAAATAGCCTTGAGTTCTATGTTAAGCTCTCATATTGCCAGTTATATATGGTTCAATATCTGCATGGAATTTTTAAGATGCTAAAACCCTTGGAGTCATCAGTCCTAGAGCAGGCTGATATTTGTAGGTCAGCAGAGGACACGGAAGAGTATAAGAAACTCCTGTTTTACTCAGTTTATGAAGTGTTTTACACAGCGGCCAGAACTTTGACTTCAGCCATTGGGGTGCAAAGAATGGCATGGTTATGTGCTAGTGGTCTACATGAAGATGTTAATGTTCACCTGGCAGATGCTTTCTGTACTGGTGATAATATTTGGGAACAAACTCATAGTGGCCCAAATTAAGGAGCATCAAGTCATGATACAGTCGCTATCTTATGGAGGAGGAGATCAGCCACATCTACCCTGACATCTTTATTTTTAAGTGTTCTTTCTTTCAGAGATGATTGTGCCACTTACCAATGTCATTTGGCCCTTCCTGCTCTGCAGCAACTTCCTGCTAGGGGGGTATCAGCAGGAAAGGCATTATGCGAAGTCTCTGCAGCAGGTGCAGTTTAAACCAGGTCCACATTTTTTACAAAACTGAAATTTCACTCCCGACTTCTACTAGTGGGGGTGAGGAACCAGCCTTCCTGATGGAGTTGTGGAAGATTACCAAAAACTGGTGGGTTTTAAGTATTGTGGAGTATGGCTACTGCTTACAATTTTTCTTGTGTACCCCTCAACCCAGCATTTTTTGGTCTTCAATTCACATTCATCTCAGTGTGCCTAGGTATACCTGGGAGTTCAGTTGCTCCTTTGTCAGGAGGCAGTTGAGCTGGTGCTTTTTCAGGAGTGTGTTCAGGAATTCTACTCCAGATATTTCCTCATTCCCAATATGAGAATATTGAGATCTATTCCGGATTTACAAAGCTGAACAAGAGAAATTCAAACAAACTCTCTTCACACAATCCTCACCTTAATTCAACTAAGAGATTAGATGTGTGCCCAGGATCTGAAGTCTGCATATGTGCACATTCTCATTCATCCATTTTACAAGAAGTGCCTCTGATTTGTGGTCTAGGATTGCATTAGCAGTACAATGTGCTTCTTTGGCCTTTTTGTGGCTCAAAGGTGTTCGCAAAATGCTTAATGGTGGTTGCGGCAAAGCTTCAATGACTGGGTATCTACATATTTCCTTATCTAGATGATGGGCTAGTGATGTGCCCAACCCCAATGGGAGTTTGAGTCCCTTGGAAAGTCCATATGGCTTTTCCAGACCTTGGGGATGCTGATCATCTTCACCAAGTCAAGCTTTTCTCCAGTTCAGAAGATTCAATTCATAGGTGCTTGGATAGACTCTATACAGGAGCAAGCGCTTCTCCCAAAGGAGAGATCCCCAGTACTAAATGGTGTGGTGAAGACCAAACTCCAGCAAGAGCAGTCTTGATCCTCCTTGCTAGCTGAAGATTCTTCAATAAGGGAGCAAATAATTATACTTTGGAACCCCCAAAATCATCCTGGCCATGTGATTTTGTAAGAGTTGTAAATATCTGACCAAGGTCAAGGTTATCCCTACATATAAAACTATTTTATTGATGTTTTATTTTATTGTTTTTTATATTTGTTGTAAATCACTTTGGGTTGAACTTTGTTTAAAGAAGGCGGTATATAAATGTAACATAGCATGTAGTTCCCATAACTCAATTAAACATGAGGCAACTTTGGTGAATGCTTCAAATCTGTGGGACCAACTGGGTCATGCATTGTTCCATCTGATATCCATAACTGCCAGAATGAATATAAGAATATAAGAAATTGCCATACTGGGTCAGACCAAGGGTCCATCAAGCCCAGTATCCTGTTTCCAACAGTGGCCGAACACCAAGTGGAACCCATGCTACTGATGCCAGTAATAGCAGAGGCTATTTCCTAAAGGCCTGATTTTTAATCCTCTGCGCGGGAAAAACGCTCTTACAGTGGTAGTTGAGACAACAGTCCTGAGTGTGGATCTCTCTGTGGATTCTGACTTGAGATGATTCTGTCTTCCGATGCCTCCACTAGGAGGTGGAAGGATCATATCAGTGTGGCATAGACACAACGAGTTGAGGTACTTGTTGATGTACCTTCAGATCAAATTATTAGGGCTGCTTGCCATTCACTGCCTCTTGGAAGCTTTTCCCAACCTACTGTTTGGAAAGATAATCTTAATCCAGACAGTCAATTTATACAAACAAGGCCCACCTGCAGGAGATCTGTCTTTCAGGAATTCAGAACATACTAGTAGACCATCGCAGTGGAGTTTTTCTACTGCATGAATGGTCCTTGGATCAAGGAGTGGCAACCAGTGATCAACCTATTTGCTTCAGAAATCATCAGCAAGGTGAAAGTGTTCTGCTCCGTAGTTCCAAGCAGGTACACTTCAACTCAGGATGCGTTTCTGCTAGGTTGGAATGTCAACCTATGGTATGCTTATCCTCTGATTCCATTAATTGCAAAGATAGTCCAAGACCTGGACATGGATAATCCTCATTGCCATGGTTTGGCCATGACAGATGTGGAGTCCAAGTTTTGTCCGATTGTCAGTTCAGTCTATGATTCTTCTGGGACCTTTGTCGACTGTCATCAAGAAGATGCAGGGCAGGCTTTGCCACCCAAATGTATCCTTCCTGGTCCTCACAGCATGGATGTTGAGCATGCAGTAGTCTCTTATTTGCTCCTGCCAAAAAAGGTGGAAGGTATACTAGTATCAGCCATAAAGCCTTCAAGTAGAAAATCCTGCAATTTCAAGTGGAAGAGGTGGTTCTCCTGGTGTCAGTCCAACTTTCTAGTCTTTTTCCTATAGCCCAAGTGATTTGCTCCAGTACTGGCTCATCCTGCCTTAAGTTCATAGCGCCGAATTGAACTTTCACTGAAGAGGTACTGTCGCAGTGTATCACCAACAGGTGGAAAGAGTTCTAATCCATCCATCCTTTGGTCTCCAAGTTTATGAAAAGACACTGGTAATCAAAGTCTCCAGTCAGTAAACCTCCAGTGCCTTGGAACTTTAATGTAGTACTAGCACAACTCATGAAGTCTTCTTTTGGATCTCTGGAGTCAGTGAGTTTGAAGTTTCTCATTTAGAAAGTCTTATTCATCATAGCAGTTACCTCTACCCAAACAGTAAGTGAATTACAAGTACTGGTCTTATATTTACTATGCCTTCAATTCTTCCACAACAGGGTAGTTCTCATACTCAACTTATATTTCTGCCAAAAGTGCTGTCAACTTTTCACATTAAACATGCTATTGTGCTGCCAATGTTCTTTCCGAGACCACTTGCACATAGAAGAGGAAAAAGCTCTTCATTCATTGGATTGCAAGAGTTCTTGAATCATTGTCAAGTTTCTCAGTTACTTGTGTCCTTTTGATCCCAACAGACTAGGAGCAGCAGTAGCCGAAA
The DNA here is from genome assembly GCF_901001135.1 of Rhinatrema bivittatum. Taxonomy (NCBI): domain Eukaryota; kingdom Metazoa; phylum Chordata; class Amphibia; order Gymnophiona; family Rhinatrematidae; genus Rhinatrema; species Rhinatrema bivittatum. The sequence continues at coordinate 153,907,489 of NC_042615.1, forward strand.
GAACTTTATCCAGTTGATCTGCGGATCATATTGTGCACTGGTTTGTGCTAGCTGGCATACAGATTACAGAATCTGTCAAGACTCATCAAGTGAGAAGCATAGGGGCTTCACTGGCTCACCTCAGAGCCGCTTCCATTGAAGACATCTGTGTATACGTTCACATTCCACTGCTGTCTGGATACCATATCAAGAAATGACAGTAGTTTGGGCAAGCAGTTTACACAGCCTTTTCACTTCATTGGTGGGGTCCAGATTGGTTTTTTTTTTCAGTAAATACTCGGCTGTGTAACCCTTAGCTCATGACTCCCCTTGAGTCATGGCTACTCCAGCCCTGCTTGTCGATGGAAAAAGCAAGTTTGCATACTTGTAAATAGGGATTTCTGTAGACAGGATGAATTAGCCATACATATTACCCATCTGCCTCCCTGGAGAGTCATCTACCTTGCTAAAGCTTAAGTTCTGTAAACAATGGGATGGGTTCACAAGGCAGTACGTGTGCAGGAACCACCTTGCAAGCTCAGTAACATTTTTACTGAACTGTGAGAGAGGGGTCCATTCGGTGTTGAACAGATCCATCACCCATGAGTCCTGGTTTATTCATCCTGCTGTCTATAGGTGAGCAAACAATTGAGCAAAATATCAGATAACTAACATGACTTGTCTGTATCTTGACTAGATAGTCCTTTCTTCAGGAAGCTTACAGTCTTTTGTATCTGTTCAGCACTGCATATATCTAGTAGTGTGTTAGAAATGAGTGATAGTAGTAATTCTGTCTGTCAATGGGACAATTTAATTTAATTATGGCTAGAAAGACTAGAAAATGTATGACAAGATATAGATACTATTGTAAATGGTTAAACAGAGCAATAACATTCAAGCTTGCATTATATAAAGTAGTTATAGTTATTTAAAATGTTTTGAAAATGCAGCATTTTAAAGATTACAGGAACAAAATGTAAAAATATTACAATAAAGATGAATCTTACTATGTGGGAGAGGGGTATGTATGACAGCATGCAAGTAAATCACAAGGGAGTCTATATTCAATTGCTATCCGGCTAAGTAAGTTAGCTGAATAGATTTATCCAGCAAATTTGGTCGTTATATTTGGCAGTGCAGTCGTGCCACTGAAGATACTCAGATTGAAAAGTTGTGTTGATAAGTTGCAGGAAGTTCTGCATAGCAAAGTGTAGGGGCATGCTTTAAGATTGATCCTTATTGTGTAATTTCCTCTTAATTGTGTGGTCATGCTTTTTTAATATAATATTTATTTTCTTTCATGGATATTGTATTTACTTTATAGCTTATAAACTTTTGTTATCTGCAATGTAGATAATGCAGTATGTAAAAACTTTTCAGTATTTTCTAATCTCCAGCATTCATTCCATTCATTTGTGGGGAGAACTTTTCACTTATTTGACATTTTGCTTAATGGAGGTATTCTACTTTATGTGAAGGGAGAAAATAGAAGAGGCAAGCACAAGAGCAGCGAAGGAAAAAAAACTCCTTATTCACAGTGCTAGGAGTTAATGTTAAGATACAATTCATTCCTGTTTTCTAACTGATTAGTATTTCTAGCCTTGAACTGGTATCTGCTTCCTCATATATATGTCTAGAAAATTGATTTTGACCTTTAACTATTTAGATTAGTCAATTTTTCTTTTTGAATCTCTGCACTGTTTGTTGTAGCCTTTGGCAAAAATGGTGACTCTCATAGGTGTTGTGTTATCCATTTCTTCCCGTGAAGGATATTTTTCAGACTTTCCTAATAAAAATAGTAAAGCCAAATTTAGCAACAGTAATCCATGGGACAGTTCCTATAAACAGCTGGAATGTCGGCTGTCCTAGGTTATAATGTTAGTAAATACATGGAGCTCTCATTCTCTGCAAAGAGTTCTTTTGTTGCTCACAGCCTTTTCATTCTAGAATAAAGAGCAACCATTTCATGCAGAAATGCTTAGTCCTCTTCCGCACTGTGAATTGAGGACCTCGGCTTCTTTTTCTGGACATGCTGGAGTTAGGACTGCTGCTAAAGTAGGACTTGTAGCCCTTGAGAGGGGGAGAGCAAATATTTATTTTAATAGCTTTTAAGCAGTCAGCCAAAGAAGAACATTCAGTCCTCTCACATGACGACATTGCAGTAGTGCTTGGCCCATAGGCCAAAACTGGGAAATAACTACAAAGTCAAGCACAATGGCTTCCTGATAAGAACTGGATGAGAATAGTTCAGTGAATCACCATATAAACTTGAATAAAGTAAACCTAATCAACAACTAAAGCAAGCCAGCATCTACTGAAATATTAGTATTCCTGCATTTTATAAGGAAAATATGTATTGAAAAAATATATTGATTTGTCTTATTTCTATATTTACAATTGACTTTTTTTTTTAATAGATGCTGGAGCGAATAACTTTGGACTTAATTTTTTGACATTCATCATTCTCTTCAACAACCTCATTCCCATTAGCTTATTGGTTACTCTAGAGGTTATTAAATTTATCCAGGCATATTTCATCAATTGGGTAAGTATTAAAGATTACTGGAATTAGTCTCATCTTCTTTAAGAAAGAAGGTATAACATATACTATATAAACATTACATACTGGTATTTTCCTTGACCTTTTTTTTTTTTTGTGTAGAGTGGGGTTTGGAATCCGCACTCAGCTGGATTCAAATATATAAAATAGTATTTAAAGCCTATTATTTCCCATAGATAATACAGAGAAAGACATATCCATCTTCCTTGAAATACTTTAGGTATTAATAGCCGACCCTGTAGCAAGGAAGGTAAAACAGCATCAGAAAAGAATGCTATTATATATAATATGATGGCAGATATTCACCTGCCTTGGGTGAATGTTGTATTCAAAAAGGCGTGTAATAAATCCAAATAAATCCATAAATAAATTATCATTAAGATCTTTTAGTTTGCTTCATTTGCTGCCTTTTGCAGTGTTTTAGATTCCAGCTGAATATGCTGACTTTCTCTTCACTTCTTGGCAGATAGGGTCCTCTTTGCTTATTCCATGCCTTCTTGAATTCTGTAGCTGTTCTGGCATCCACCACCTTCCTTGTGAAGCCATGCCATACATCAATCTTTCTATAAAGAAACATTTTCTAATGTTAATTCTGAATCTACCATTTTTTTTGAGCCTCATATCAATAACCCTTTGTTTCAGAATTTACTTTTCACAGAGAATGATAACTTTTAATAGTGATTGCTACACCTTGTCTGCAAACCTTGTCACTATTCATTTGGCACGAGAAGGATTTTGCAGTCAGTAATTTGTTTAGTTTAATTTGTCGCTAGTCATTTTGCAATATGAGTTTATAGTTTGAAGTAGTAGCAAAGATTATAAATTGGAGGGAGCAAGGGCAGCCTAGTAAAAATGGGAGGATTGGTACAATTCCTTGGAAGGAACAGGTAAGGAACTAGAGAGGTAGAAAAACAACTTGGATAGTCATGTGCTCATAGTCTATCCAACAAACTCATTGACCTAAAAAAAAAAAAGCCACCGGAATGGAAGAGGACACAGTTGTGGTTCAAGTAACAAGTCAGTGATCAGATCGGTGAAGTGAATATACCATGGTAAACTCTTTTCAGAATTGACAGATTAGGGAATGAGATGTTCCACCCAGAACCAAAGGAGCCTACTTTTTTTCAGTTCAATATTGATTTTTAGAAACAAAGAAATTGTACTTAAAACATAAGGAAAAAATATTACAATTAAATAATCATAATAGCCAAGATTCGGTATACATACTCCCAAATTCACCATAGACAAGCAGGATTACATCGGTCATAACCAAAGGGTGACAACATCTGATGGTGATGACATGGACCTTAGCTGTCAGACAGAGATTACAATGTTTTTGAGCATGTACAAGAGTTCTCTTGCACAACCACTGCCTCATAAGCCCCTCAGTCTTTCCTCATTCATATTACCACATGGATGGATTCCTTCTTTCTCTCATTGCTGAAGATGTTGTTTTTCTATTTTTTGAACTCACAATTCTTTTTTCTTGCCGCTACCTCAGCAGCCCCTCCAACAATGTGCTGCTGAAGTAGTGGCAATGAGTTTGGAAGAATATAAAAAGACTAAATAAATAATTTTTTAAGTCCTACTTTCATCTCACCGGGAGTCAGCCTCTTCCTCATCCTACAGGTCTGTTGAGAAATCTCCCTTCATGTTGGTACATCTCACGGATCCTCTACAGATAAGGTTTCAAGCTTAGTGTGAAAATCTAAGGTGCATAAGAGGCACCAAGAAGAGCACCTAAATGGTGTGAGGGATCCACTCCAGGGTTGTCTTCCTTTGTGCCAAAAATGACATCATCTTCGGTACAGGGCTGAGAAGAGTGCTTTTTTTTTATGGTGTTCTCCATAACACAGAGGTTCCATTATGCCAGGTGGTTCTTTCTAGATATTTCAGACTCTTCGCTGTCTGGGCAACTTCAGTTGCTTCCAATTGGAGTATGCTTGCCAAGGTACAGTCAGCTTCCTTGCATGGAATGCAAGGTTTGGCCAGTTTCAGCCAGCGGAGAATATTGTTGCAGCCATCACAGAGCACATTGGCACCTAGTGTGTCACCCAGCCCAAATGCCCATCCACTGAGTTCCTCTTCAGTACCCCTAAATACTGTGGATCTGAGTGAAGATAAGCCCATCTCAGAGTCAGAAAAGGATGTTTCCTTGCCTACTCCAGCTCAGAGGGCCTCTCCACAAATGGCAGCTGAGCTATCCAATATGGTGAGGAACTTCTTTGCCTCATTACTTCCCAAGGATCAGAAAAGAAGGATGGAACTTCTCCTCTCCAAGGAGTATTTCCAAAAAAGCCGGGTTCCTGGGAGTCACGGAGATATCTAAGTGTCTCCTTGAAGTGTTTCACCAGCCAGTGTATATCCATTCAACATTATGGCTAATTTTACCCCCTCCACGGCATCCTTCCCTAGTGATTCAGATGAAGAGGGATGGGACAAATGGATTCAATTAGACTTCCTGTAGATTCTCTTTCCGTTAGAACATCAGAGATTCTCTCCTTGACTGCCTTCCTCTTTGAATCACGGATCAGTATCTTATAATAGTCAGATGATGAAGGGTCCATAAGAATGCTTTCCAACGTTTCTTCAACTTTATCAAGGCATACTTCATCAAGGACCTGAATTACACTCTGGGGTAGATTTTCAAAGGGTTATGCGCGTAACCCCCAAAAACCTACCTCTGCGTGCGCCGAGCCTATTTTGCATAGACTCGGCGGCACGAGCAAGCCCCGGGACACGCGTTTGTCCCGGGGCTTTCCAAAATGGGTGGTGCAGGGGCGGGGCTAGGGGCGTGGTTGTGGTCCGGGGGCGGTCCCGAGTGCTCCGGCAGCCAGCCGGCGCGCACAAGTTACGCCTGCCTTGGGCAGGCATAACTCCTGAAAAAAAGGTAGGGGGGATTTAGTTAGGGCTGGGAGGTGGGTTAGATAGGGGAAGGGAGGGAAAGGTGGGGGGATTGAAAAAAAAGTTCCCTCCAAGGCCGCTTCTATTTCGGAGTGGCCTTGGATGGAACGGGAAAAGCCATCGGGGCTCCCCTTGAGCTCGGCGCGCGCAAGGGGCACAAGTGTGCACCCTCTTGCGCGCGCCGACCCCGGATTTTATAACATGCGTGCGGCTGCGCACGCATGTTATAAAATCGGGCGTAGATTTGTTTGCGCCGGGTTGCGCGAACAAATCTATGCCCGTGCGCAGGTTTTAAGATCTGCCCCTCTGTTTCTGGTGAAGATGGCAAGCATGTTGTCCATTGATCTTAAGAAGGAAATAGGATCCAAGAGCTGGTGTTTTATCAGGCTGCTGCAGGTCTTCCAGTGTCAGACGGAATCTGCTTCTATCCCAGTCCATGGCCTTTTAAGGGATATCCAGCTGAGGATGTGGCAGACCTACCTGTCTTGCATACCCATGATGCACAAAATTAACTTGAAGTACAGTGTCTAAGTCTGTCCTGGTTTTGGAGTAGTTCAGCTTCTACAGTACTCCAGCATAATAGTTTTAAAATATGCAAAATGCTCCAGGGTGCACTCTAACATGTCTCCTGGGAAGGCCCAGAAATTCCTGGATTCATTTTAGTAAAAGGTTTTCAAGGGACAGAGCTCTGCGTGAGTATTGTGAACCACCAAGTTTTCATCATACAGTACCCACACAAGTGTGTGCAGAAACTTAAACCTCTGGTGAACACAAAGTGAGTTCCAGTATACTATGGCAGATACAGAGGAATGCAATAAAAACCTAATCTGATCCACTTATGAGGCCTTTGACACTGTGACCAGAAGTTCAGCAGTATCTTTTGGAGCCTGGATGCTCACCTGGCTTCGGGCGAGCGGGCTCTGGGAGGACATCCACAATTACCTGGCTAATCAAGGAATATAAATCCAATCTGCAGTCACTGCCAATTATGTGTGAACAGCCTTTTACCAAAGGAGACCCTTCCACCATTTCCAGTGGCAACATATCCCACCTTCTTATATGCAGCATCTCCCTGCTCGAAGCCCAAGCCTGGAAGCAAACTTTTTATGCCCCTAATACCCACTTTCCAGCTTCCTCCAGTGGGGGAAAGAGTCCTATCTTTCTTGCCAAAATGGGGTGCTTCATAAATGACAAGTGGGTCCTCAGAATTGTAGATATGGCTACTGTTTGCAATTCTCATGCCCTTCCCATAACCAACAGGCATTGGGCTCCCGTTATGATCCTACATAATCAGCTCAGCTACTGCTAGAGGTGACATCCTTTCTACATCAGAAGACCATAGTATCTGTCCCTCATCACGAGTGAGACATAGGTTCTACTTTTGGTAGAATTCCCCCCACCCCCCCAAAAAAAGGTATGGATTAAGGCATATCTGGGATTTGTGGAACATGAACAAATTATTAGTTCGGGAAGAATTCAAGATAAATTTGTTACAGATGATTTTGCAGTTCATTCAGTCAAATTGGCAGTGCTCTGGACCTGAAAGATGCAAATGCTTGCATTCCCATTCATCCTATCCTTTGACGATTCCTTAGGTTTGTGGTGGAGGGCATGCAGTATCAGTACAAGTTGCTCCAGCTTGGCCTCTTGGATGTCTCAAGTGTGTTCATGACGTGCTTGGTGTTGTAGTGGAATAGCTTTGAAAACAGGAGTCTGTGTCCCCATACCTGGATGATTGATTCATGACAGGTTCCTTCTGAGGAGATGTTCTTGAGTCCCTTTGCACAATAATTCAGCTTCTTCAGTCACTAATTTAGCCTTCCAAAGTCCAACTTGATAATACCATATCAGAGGATCCAGTTCATAGGGACATGTATCGAATCACTTCAGAAGAAAGCCTTCCTGTTGACAGGGTGATGACTATGATGGGCCTTGCGAGGTATATGCTACGAAGGGACAATAATTTAGCAAGGGGTCGCCCTTACTGTCAAGCATCTCTGCTTACAAGCTCTGTCAAGTCATGGTGACCTCAGTGGTCCATTCATAGTGCCACTTCTATTGAACACATTTGCAAAGCTGCTACTTTCTTGTCTATTCATGCCTTCACATCCCGCTGTTGTTTGCACAACAGTATATCTCGAGGAGAGAGTACCTTTGGACAAGCAATGTTGTGCTACCTATTCATTCAGTTGCCCACTCTCCATAGGGTAATGTTTAGGTTGTCAGTTAATTGCTCAACAAGATGACCCTCAGTTTGAGACTCCCCTCTGGTTATGACTGATTTAATTCTGCTTGTCTGAGAGAGGAAGTATGGATGTAAATAAAAAGGAGTATTGATATGTTAAATCATTGTCTGATATGTTAGCAATGGGAGGAGAATGAAGACACCGCTATAATTCAGTAAAAAAAAAAAAGAGCGAGCAGAAGGGACAGGATATACTCTAAAAGAATGAAGGGAATGGGGAAGTATGATACAAACATTCACTTATGTAGCAGGTTTTGATAAAAGTTCCAGAAGGAAGCATTTTTCTTAGAATGAAAAGTTGAAGGACAAAGGGCCATCATATGAAATTGAAAGAAAGGAAACATAAAGATAATGTGAGAGAAGACTTTTTCACTGAGAGGATGACGGACACCCAGATCAGACCTCCAATGACCAAAGCAATGGCAGTATTCATGGCATGGATGTGAAGGGATCTTAGGGAGAAAAATAACTGATCAAATAAGATCTGTAACAGCACAGTAGGCAGGCACAAAGGGCAGATTGGTCCTGACATCTGTTTATTTTAAAGACAGATTGTTTTCTTGGACATAGGTTCATAGCATATATAAGGATCATTTATTTTACCAATGCAAATTACAGAAAAGTGACAAAGTAAACAGAAAAATTAAAATGTGGATAAAGTATGAAGAAAGAAGTGAAGTTTTAAAAGAAAATGAAATTATGCATTTGCCATTTTCATCACCCCTTTGTTGTATTAACTTTCTTACAACTGTGCAGGTGTGAAATCTCATTGTTTCCCTTATTTACATAATTAGCATGTGCTTCATTTGGTTTTGAGTTACAGGTTTTCTGGCAAGAGCTTGTAGATGAGAAAGAGTCTTAAGTGTCACATAGGAGTCCATAAAACTGAGTATGGGAGAATGGTGGTGCCGTATACTGTCGTGTGAAGGGGAGAGGGAAGCTGAGCAGCTCATTTGTCATTTTTATACCTTTTTGTGTTCGAGATGACTGAGGGGAAAGTTCTAAAGAAAAAGCAATACAATTTGTCTTAAAAGCAGAACAGGCAGATAGAGAGCCATCAAAAAAGATATAATTGCGATGGAGAAGGTACAGAGAAGGGCTACCAAAATGATAAGGGGAATGGAACAACTCTCCTATGAGGAAAGACTAAAGAGGTTAGGACTTTCAGCTTGGAGAAGAGACGACTGAGGGGGGATATGATAGAGGTGTTTAAAATCATGAGAGGTCTAGAACAGGTAGATGTGAATCGGTTATTTACTCTTTCGGATAGTAGAAAGACTAGGGGGCACTCCATGAAGTTAGCATGGGGCACATTTAAAACTAATCGGAGAAAGTTCTTTTTTACTCAACGCACAATTAGACTCTGGAATTTGTTGCCGGAGGATGTGGTTAGTGCAGTTAATATAGCTGTGTTTAAAAAAGGATTGGATAAGTTCTTGGAGGAGAAGTCCATTACCTGCTATTAAGTTCACTTAGAGAATAGCCACTGCCATTAGCAATGGTTACATGGAATAGACTTAGTGTTTGGGTACTTGCCAGGTAAATGTAGCCTGGATTGGCCACTGTTGGAAACAGGATGCTGGGCTTGATGGACCCTTGGTCTGACCCAGTATGGCATTTTCTTATGTTCTTATGTTAACTTTCTGAAGAAAGAGCATATCTCTTTATACGTCTGTCATGTTACAAGCTCATAAAAGCTGAGGGATCGGGTTTTGATAGCATGCATGACTAAGAGTTGCACACATTTTAAGTGTGCACAGAACCTGCCTGATTTCAAACATACATGCACAAGATCAGGTTGCTGTGTGACTAATTATACATGCAGAGCCACCCAGATATGTCACGTATGTACGTAACAGTTTGAAAATGTAGGCTGTTTGCGTAAACCTTTAAAATACCCCTCTTCTTCTCTTGTAATGCTCCCTATATGTGTGGATAATTTTGTAATTCAATGATGCACATATTTTTAGGCTGCTCAAAATTTACACGGACTCAAGCTGTTTGTTTAACTCCTTATTTTTTGTGCCTAAGCTCTGGCTAAGCTTTTGAAGACTTTACCCCTGAGAGACTTGGCACGTTGATCTGGTGATTCAGTGGGTGATGAAGGCTGAGGACAAATGACCTTAAGCTTCTAGATGATAATTAGCATAAATTCTCTATTCTTAGCAAAAACATTTCTCATAAAACTGATGCTAACCCTTACTTTAATTCAGTACCTAATTGACTAGATCCTTTATTTTTCCCTATTGACTGTTATCCTATTTTACTTTGATAAATAAAAATTTTGATATGACTTAAGTATTGATGTGTTTCATGTTTTTCCTCACAAGCAAAATACCCTGTGTCAGTGTCATGTTAAAGTCTTTAACTGAAGAATTAAGTTGGGTTCAATATTTATATAAATTGAACATTTATCACAAATATATAAACTTGAATTGACAGTTTCTTTCAGTGTCAAAAGTTAAGGAAGCTTTCTTTTCTTTAGGACACAGACATGCACTATGAACAAACGGATACATCTGCCATGGCTCGAACATCAAATCTTAATGAAGAACTTGGTCAGGTAGATAACCTTTCTTGTTTCTATTAATAGTGAAAGAAAGGTAAGCAGTATAGTGTTAGTACTGGCATTGACATTAGCTTTATCAGAACAAAAGAGATGTAAAATTGTTTAGTTTTAAGGGCTCCCCTCCCCAACATTCATACAGGGTAATTCTGAAAAGAAAATGTAAATGTAACATACTGGCACAATTTCAAAAGCCCATTTATCCATATTAAGTGCACTTAATGGTAAAATAAATAGTACGTATTGTAGTTATGTTACATACATATCTTTTTCCTGCTGACCATTCCTCTCCCTGTGCATTTGATCATCTTTCTGACTCTTGCCATCACCTTATCCATCTATTTGACCTCCTCGAGAACATCAGATATGGTCACCCCCAGATCCCACTCTGGATTGGCTCCATCTGGTTTATATCTACTTAAAAGTGTGGTTTCTTGAATATATAAATTTCATCCCCAAATATACTGTACCACTCCCTTGTAATTTTGTAGTCCAAATGCCTGAACCCAAAATATTTTAGCATTAAATCTGAAATGACAGAACGTACACTGTTCCTCAAGCTTTGCTAGATCTCTCCTCATGTTTTCCACATCTTCCTGGATTTCTTCCCTGTTACAAGTTTTGATATCGACAAACTTTTCCTGATGGGCCTTCTGTAATATCACTTACCAAAATATTGAAAGAATTAGTCTGAGGACTGATTCCTATGGCATACTACTAGTAACACCCCTCTCATCAGAATGACTGCCATTTACCATTATCCTTTGCTGCCTCCCAGTCAACCAATTTCTAACCCAGATAGTCAATCTAGGATCCATACCAAGGGCACTCAGTTTAAGTATAAATCACTTATGTGGATCCCATGTCAAAGGCCTCACTGAAATCCAAATACATTACATCTAACAGTCTCCTCTGATCCAACTTTGTGGTTACCTGGTTGAAGAAATTGATCAGATTCATCTGATAAGACCTACCTCTGGTAAAACCATTCTGCCTTGGATCTTGTAATCCATTGGATTCCAGAAGCTGCACTATTTGTTTTTTCAGTGATTCCATGGATTTCCCTGCCACTGAGGTCAGACTAACTGGCCTGTATTTCCCAGCCTCCTCTTTACTTCCATGTTTGTGCAGAGGAACCAAAATCACCCAACTGCAGTCCTCCAGAACTACTCCTGATTCTAAAGTAACACTTTATCTACTTCTAATTTAGCTAGCATTTCATGAACACAGTCTTCTGAAAATTGTTTGCCACATTTGTAATCTGAACTCAGACTACGCTGGCAAGGGTATCCCTTACAATCCCTGCCCTCCCTGTCAAGAACTTTCCTACAATCTAAGATGATACATTTTAAATGGGTGCGCATGTGCACACATTCGTCAGCCCGCACCCAAGGATGCAGCCGTTTTATAAAATAGCCTGACCACGTGCACATGTGCACATGTGCATGCAATTTTAAGTGGACGAGTGCCTATGCATGCAAATGCTGCTTCTACCACATAAGTGGGGGGATTTTAATAGATATGTGCACAGACATCATTATCAGTTTTCCCAGTTCGTTACCAGTTAGCCCAGGTAAGGGATAGGACTTCCAAACCCCCCCCCCCCCCCCCCCCCGAGTTTAATAGCCTCCCATCTACCCTGTTAGCCCTGACCTTTATAATCCCGCGGATTTATCTAGAGGTTTTTTTTTTGGTTTTTTTTTTACAACTTACATATCATCCATAGCAGAAGTAAAGTTACGTGGCAGGGGACGCTGGCGTGCGCCCGTGCGCGGAAGTACTTACATACTGATCTCAATGTGAAATCCTGGAATGCCCATGTCCTACCCAGACCATACCCACGCCCCAACCCTTTTTCTGGTACTTTTCATTTGTGCACATAGCGGCTGTACTCGGGTGGCTTTTAAAATGCACTCAACGCAAGCCAGCCCGACTTGCACCCAGTTTCGGTACTTTCCAGTCTTTTAAAATTCACTTTTAAGGATTCAATGTGAAGTTTTGGAGTTCACCTTGATCACATCTTACAATGGAATCTCCCATCACAAAAGTAGTATTGGTCTCCTTTACAGAATATATCTGCACCACATTCACCAGCATCTCAACTACTTTGCCAAATTCAATCTTGCCACCATGATCTCTGCACTAATAATTAGCGGCATAGAATATTGTAACCCCCTTTTCCACGTCATCTCACAATATAATCTCAAATGCTTCCAACTGTTACAAAGTACAGTTGCAAGAATTCTAATAGGGGCCAAAGCAACTGAACACATAACACTAATCCTAAGACAATTGCACAGGTTCCCTGGTGAATACTGGGTACACTTCAAAACTCTGTTTTGTCTTCAGATTTATAAACAACTCAGCCATGGATTATCTAACCCAACTTCTGCTATCATACATTGGGCCTGGAGCTAGAGCATGCTCAGGGTCACCCCTAGACACCAGGGATTCTTTCTTTAGGTAAGGGGGGAGTCTGGGCCCCCCCCCCCCAGACCATCGGTGTATATTTCCTATTAAGGGGGAGGAGGCACCACTAGATGCCAGGGATTATGTTGTATTTTTTTGGGTGAGGGGAGTTTGAATAAGAGAGGAGACTTTAGTTAGAGTGGGGGTAAATATGAACAAAAGGGGAGGTTTAGGAAGAGGGTGGGGTATTGTCATGTGACTCTAAAGTATGTTTAAAAAAAAAAAAAAGTTACCTATGGGCCACCTGGACAGGCTGTGGGGGGAGGGGATACCTAGGGTTTTGCAAGACTCTCAAGGGGATTTCAGAGCATTGCACGGTGGATTTTTAGGCCTTTGGACCCTTTATAACAAAGGTGTCCGTGTGCAAAATGGGCCATGTTCATTTTTCTCATGGGATTTCCTCAATAAAAAATAATGCATCTATAATGCTGTGATCATTTTTCCAGGGAGGGGCAAAATATTGCAGAAACACCCCTGCCATGATATTTCACCCCTCCCATGGTAAAATATGATAGCTTTAGAAATCTCCCTTTAAATTTGTTAAAATGGGGTAGTACCCCAAGGAGTCGTCAGCTGGATTGGAAAAACTAGTGACAGTAGAAGAGCAATGGGCAAAACTAAAAGCAGATATTGTAAAAGCGTGGGCCTGAATTGCACAAATGTAAAGGGCCCGTGGCAGGAAATCCCTCACAGTGCCCTCAGATAACATCAAAAGCCCTGGCCTTAAGGCTCGTTCTCCCTCCAATGCTGTAGGCAAGTTTAGGGGTGCAGGGATCTGTCTGCTACAGAACACTTTCCAGTTGCTCTCCCACCTTACTCCACAACCCTAAGTCAGGAAAAGACAGCATGTATTCTCCTCAGAAGCAAACTTTTATTTGTCAGATTTGGAATGGTTTAGCATTTACAAAATAACAATTCTTGTCTCTAACTTCCTGGCCACTAAGCACCAGTTTTCCCCCAAAGAAAGTTTGGTATCATAGGTGGTAACATGCCTGCTTAATATAATAATACTTGTGGCTAACTTACTTACCCCTGATCCCAACTTCAGGTGATATCTCTCTATTTTATCTCTGAAGGCAGACTCTGAAGGTCTGGAGAAGGTGAGCAGGAGAGAGGCTTGCTTCCTGGGCTTGGTACTGGCAGAGCAGATAGATAGTCCTGGAAAGAGACTTGATTCTGGCTCTGGTACTTGCTGGGCTGTCTGGGTTTGCTTTCGCCCCTCAGCGTCCCAGACTCCGTGTCACTCTCTGTACCTGAACAGGGTATCTCCTCTTTCTGGTCTCCTGCCCCGGTCTCTTGGCCACACCTAGTCTTCTCCCTCCTCGATAGCAGGACTGCTGGTATGCTTCAGGTTCTCCTTTCTTTCAGGGGTCCCTTCTCTGGTTTCAGGGTTTTTTTTCAGGATTCCCCGTCAGGGTTCGCTTCCCCAGGGGGTCATTCACTTTTTTGGGTCTCACTCCCTTCTTCTTTGCCCCTCTGCCTTATACTTTCCATCTGATAAATATGCATAAGCTCATGCATAATCACATGGTGGGTGAAGGGTCTTTTGCTGCATTGCAGGTCATTTTCCCCTTCCCTATTCCCTCAGGGGGTTCTGCCATGTTGCAGGTCTTTTTCCCTCTCCCCATTTCTTCGGGGGGAGAACTGCCACATCTGTATGCCAAGCTGTGTGTCAGAGTGTTTCCATCTGCCTCAGACTGCCCCCTCTCTTCCAAGGGTGGGGGTCTTTGTGACCTCTGGACTCTGCTTTGGCTCATCCATGACTCCTGCTTATGAGCTTAAGTTGTTGCATTGTTTCTGTCTTCTTTATATTTGCCCAGGAACTGACAAACAGGCACATCTTGATAAAGTATCTTTTAGTGTATTATGGCAAAGTCTCTTTTTCCACTGAGACAGTGCTGTTTTGCTAGGGGCATAGGTTCTTTCTCTTGCTGTAACAGTGACTGGAGCCTGTCAGCAACTGTCCTGTACATTTCTTGGCTATTATGATTCATATATGGTGATTCAGTGGTAAAATATGAGATATCTCCCTACAGTCCTCGCCTCGGCAACAGGTCTCCTACAGCCTTGTAGTGTGAGTTGGCTCAGCGTTCCCTGCCAGAATTCCCAAGTTCCTGTCTTCAGTTCCTGGTCATCATATTTATCTTCAGTTCCAGTGGTCTTTGTCTTCAGGTCCTTTTCTGTTCTTGTGGTCAGCCCTTCAGTGCTCCATGTCTCCTTGCCTGCCTGCCTGTGCTGCTCCATGTCTCCCTGCCCTGCCTATCCATTCTGCCTTTCCTCAGACGGATACTAGGTTCTGTTCTCGGCTCATCCTCTGGACACCCTTGAGTGCCACCTGCTACTGACCACTGCCTGTTACTGAACATCCTTGAACGCCTCCTTCCTTGACAGAGTCTGCTTTTGATTTCTCCTACATTTCTCAACCTCTATGGATCTTCTGTTTGTTGGCAGAGGTCCCCAACTAAGACCTGTTGACCCGGGCACCCAAGGGCTCAACCTAAGCGGAATGTCGGCTGATTTCAGCGAAGTTCCAGTTAGGCCTCTGCCTCATCCAACTCTGCCAGTTGACAATGGGGACCTGTAGGGCACCACCTTGCAGGTTCCGTCAACTCACCTTCTGTCCAAGGGTCCACGCCCACAACATGGGCTAAATTTAAAGTAGATAAAGCAATGGGGCTGGATAGGTACATCTAAGGGTTTTAAGGAAACTTGGAGAAGTTCTGGGAGCTCTGCTGGATGACTTTTTCAGTGCTTCTTTAGAGTCGAGAATAAGAATGGCAGGGACTCCGGCTCTTGGCTCCAGAGCTCAGAGCCAGCTCTAAAATCTAGAGCTGGAGTGGAGCTGAAATCAGACTGAGCAGGGCTCTGGATAAGTTGGAGCTGAGGTTCTGAAGCTTCTACACTCTGTGATACCTTAAAATAGTGAAAGTTTACTGAAAGTAGCAAATTGCAGAATATAATTCATTTCATAAGAATAAAAATGTCAAACCTCATTTCTACTATTTGGAAAAGAACATCTTTACTAACGTAATATTATAGTTTCCTTCTTTTTCTTGGTTCTAGAGTTGCTTATATAATCTCACTCTGAATCCCTAAGCATGTGTGGAGATTGGGAGGAAATTAGGTGATGAGTGACAAAAAAAAAAATGGAGGTGAATCTTTGTTTAGGAACTTTGTTTTAGTTGTTTTAGTGTGCAAGTAATGTCATTGAGATGTACTTTCTGTGCCAGTTAAATGTTTAAAAGATAAATATTTCACTTTCCCAACCCTATTCATTATGCCATAGTTGTTGACTTGTTATGCAAATAAAACAATTCAGTTTTAATAAACAGCTTTTAAGTATCTTTTTTTCACTCAAATGCATAATTGCCTTGGGATATTTATTATCCAGTAGCATCAGGTAAAAAAATGTTAAGTTTATTACAGTACCATAATTGTATTTATTTTTACATTTTTCACTGTCTCTCCAGAGCTGGAGCCTGGTAAAAAGCAATTAGTGCTGGTGTAGCAGTTTGGAGCTGGAGCAGGGGGTTGTAGAGCAGTCTGGAGCTGGAGCTTAGGGTCACTCTCGACTCAGCCTGGAGCTGGAGCTTAGACTGTTGGAGCCACTCTGGTGCTGGAGCTGGCAACCCTGGAGCATTGCCAGGAGTAGTTCCAGGAGACTGGAGACAGATAGATGTGCTTCCTTTTCACAAAAGTAGAAGTAAGGAGGAAGCTGGGACCTATAGGCTGGTTAGCCTTTGAAATGCTTCCATATAGGCGACTTATTAAAAAAAACAAAAACAAAAAAAAACTTGAGTGCCTGTGATGTGGGCCTTAAAGTGACTGACTGGATTAGATACTGATTAAGTGGAAAGTGACAGAGTAGTGTTCAATGGAGCTCCCTCCGAGGAAAGGGGTGTAACTAGTGGTGTGTCATAGGGATCAGTTCTTTTTAATATTTTCATAAGCCTTAATGTGGAAGCAAGGTCAGGTTAGGTTTGTCTTTTTGTGAATTATACCAAAATCTGCAACAGGGTAGATAGCCAAGAAGGTGGAAAACATGAGGAAGGATCTAATAAAGCTTGAGGAATGATCTAGATTCTGGCAGCTAAGATTTAATGCTAAAAAAAAAAAAAGCGTAGCCATGCATTTCAGCTTCAAACTTCCAAAGGAGTGGGGGCAAAGTTTTAATAAGCGTGAAACAAGAGCAAGATCTGAGCATGATTGTATCTGATAATCTCAAGGGCGCCAAACAGGCGATGGCCAAGGCCAGAAAGTTGCTTGGCTGCATACGGAGAGGATTGGTCAGCAGAAAAAAAGGAGGCTTTGTTGTCCTTGTATAAGTCCCTGATGAGATCTCATTTGGAATACTCTGCACAGTTCTGGAGACCGCATCATCAAAAGGATATAAACTGGATGAAGTTGGTTCAGAGGGTGGGTATTTAAATGAGCAGTGAGTTCCGCTTTTGAAAGATCTATACATATATACCCTAGATGAAAGTCAAGATAGGGGAGATATGATAGATACATGTAAATATCTCAGAGATATCCATGTAGGGGATTTTTTGAGTATTGGAGTGTTGAGCACTTTTTTTTTTTTTTAGGACCTATTTCTTTATAGAAAGGGTGGTGAATGCATGGAATAGCCTCCCAGTGGAGGTGTTAGAGATAAGGACCGTATTTGAATTCAAGAGATTATAGGGAACCATTGAGGGAGTGGTAGAAATTGTGGAACTGAACACTTGTGTAGATGGGCAGACTCTCTGGTTTTGTTTTGTTTTTTTGCCATCATATTTTTGTTTTTATGTAGCTGTTTATCTGTAGCCGCCAGGAAACTGAAAAATATGATGAAAGAGTTAGTGGATGGCATTAGATGAAGATATTGACATAACAGACAACTCAGAGATCTGGTAGAAAAAGGATAACTACTGGAACATGGTGATACCAGGGTATAAAATATATCTAATGACAGAGCAGATAGAAGCCGTGGTGGTGTGGCACTGTATATCAAGGATTCCATGGAAACTGCACTCGAGAATCTTTATTTATAGAAATGCCATGCATAATGGGGAGGAGAATAGTACTGGGATTTACTAACATGCACCCAACCAGAATGGTGAAGCAGTTTGTGAAATGTTAACAGATTAAACTACTAAGCATGAAAATGCAATAATAATGGGAGATTTCAGTTACCTCAATGTTGATGGGTGATTGACTCATCAGGACATGTTACGGAGTTTAAGTTTCTAAATACTATAAAAAAAAAAATGCTTCATGGAACAAGTGATCCCAGAACAAACAAAAGGAGGGACTATTTTATATCTAATTCTCACTGAAATGCAGAATCTACTACTACTACCACTACCACTTATTTTTAAAACACTGGCAGATATACATACGAAGTGCTATACAGATAAGATCTGGTGCAAGAGGTAACAGTGATAGAGCCACTTGGCAACAGTGATTATAGTGCTATCAAATTTGAGAGTCTATGGAGGAAAAATAAAATGTAACTAATGCACTAACATATAGCTTTAAAAAGGGAGACTATGATAAGATGAGGAAAATAGATAGAAGACTAAAAGAACCAGTTACAAGTCTGCATGGGAACTGTTTAAAAAACACCATTTTGGAATCCCAGATAAAATGTATTTCCACATATTAAGAAAGGTCAAACTAAGAATAAGCATCTGCCTGCATTGCTAAATGGTACTATGAAAGTGGTTGTCAAAGCCAAAAAGGCATCTTTTAAACAATGGAAAGCAGGGCCTAATGGAGAAAAATAGGAAGGCACATAAGCACTGCCAAATTAGATGTAAAATATTAATAAAGCAGGCCTAATGAGAATTTGAGGAGGTACTTGCCAAAGAGGCAGAAGTTAATAATAAAAATCTTTTTAAGTACGTTAAAAACAAGAAACCTGCAAGGGAGTCATTTCCATTAGATGATTGGGGAATGAAAGAAGCACTTAGAGAAGATAAGGCCTTAGCATAAAAACCAAATAGATTCTTCATTTCATTCTTTAATGTGGAGGCTATTGGGGAGATATCAGCAGAGATGTGATTCGGCCAAACCTTTCGGTTCAGCCTTCGTTATGTCCGCCGCGGGAAATTTAGTTTCCCGCGGTTCAGGCTGATTTTCTTTTTCAATTGTCCTGAACCGAAAACCCCACCCCCCCACCCCAACCCTTCAAATTTAATTAATTGCAACCCCCCACCCTAAAGAACCCCGCCCAAGATTTATCGAAAGTCCCTGGTGGCCCAGCGGGGTCCCGGGAGTGATCTCTCGGGCCGTCAGCTGCCAGTAAACAAAATGGCGTTGGTGACCCTTTGCCCTTACCATGTGACAGGGGCTATCGGTGCCATTGGCCAGCCTCTGTCACATGGTAGAATCAATGGTTGGCTGGCACCATCTTAAAAAAATGGCGTGGATGCAAAATGGCCCACATTTGGGCTATCCATTGCTCCTACCATGTGACAGAGGCTGGCCAATGGCACCGATAGCCCGTCACATGGTAAGGGCAAAGGGTCACGACACCATTTTGTTTACTGGCAGCCAACAGCCCGAGAGGGGGAGATAGCTCTCAAGACCCCGCTGAACCACCAGGGACTTTCGGTAAATCTTGGGGGGGGGGTTCAGGAGGGTGGGGGTTGCAATTAATTAAATTTGAAGGGTGGGTTTGGGGGGTTTTTTTCATGTGCGCTTTCTCCCCCCCAAAAAATAAGAAAACCACACAAAATTTTGTGGGTTTCCCTATCATTTCGGCCCTCGAAAACGCAACGAAATAGGAAATATCGTCTATAGTTCCTATTTCGTCGCAATCAAATGCACATCCCTAAATATCAGTGCCTGAACTGCTTTTTTTTGTTGATGACTCTAGGAACTAAATCAAATCGGTGTGAATCTAGAAGAGGTGCTAGAGCAAATTGACAAACTAAACAGTAGCAAATCACCAGCACGTGATAGTGTAGACCCCAGAGTTGTAAAAGAACTCAAATATGAAATTGCAGATCTGCTACTGATAATCTATAACTTATCATTCAAATCTGCCTCTGTACCTCAGGACTGGAGGGTAGCAAATGTATCACTAGTTTTCAAAATGGACTCTAGAAGGGGACTTGAATGATTACAGACCAGTGAGCCTGACATCTGCACTCGGTTAAATGGTGGAATCTACTAAGAGTACAATTGCTGGTCATATAGATAAAGATGGCTTAATGTGGAATGGCTAGCATGGATTAGCAGAGAATATCATAATGCTTCAGTATAGATGTATAGTGCAATTGCACCTTGAGTATTGTGAGCAGTTTTGGTCACCCCAGATCAAAAAAGACATAGCAGAATTAGAAAAGGTACAGAGAAGGGCAACAAAAAAAACCAAACAAAAACTGGATGGATCAGCTCCCTTATGCAGAAAGCCTCAATAAATTAGTGCTCTTCAGTTTGGAGAAGAGACAGTTGAGAGGTGATAGAGCATTATATAATTCTGAGCGGGATGCAACAGTTAAATAGGGAATAGTTATTTATCCCTTCAAATAGTACTTTAACCTAACAGCAGATTTAAATCAAATTTGAGAGAGTATTTTTTTTCACTCAACGCATAAACAAGCTGTGGAATTTGTTGCCTAAGGGTGCAGCATAATGGAGTTAAGTAAAGGTTAAATAAAGCCAGAGAGAAAGAGCAAAACCTTGGGGCTCAGGTGCGTCAGTGAAGTCAAAAAGATAAATCTGATCTTCTTTTTTTATCTCTTGTTTGTAAAGTTAGTTGTTTTAAAATTTTGTTTTATAACTTTTAATCTTTATTATAATTCATGATTGTATTTTTTCTATTTTTTTTTATTTTTGTTTATGAACATTGCACACAGTTTTGATCAATATTTTATTGTTAAACGGTATGCAAATAATTTTAAATAAATAAATAAAGAGTTGATTTGGACTTGAGTCCTTTTGCTGAGGTTTGAGGAGAACCAGGCGAACACAGAGCCAGTTCTACCAATGGAACACTGTCTCGAGAGTAGAATAGCATGATTAACAGTGTCAAATGCAGTGGAAGTTTACATACCCTTGGCAGAATTTTGTGAGTTGTGTAGTATTTTAAGCGAAATATGAGTGATCAGACAAAACGAGTATGTTATTTTTAATGTGTTTGTTTCAAAGTAAACGATTATCACAGAATAGCACAGTCATTAAACAAACCAAAGCAATAAGGCAAATAAAAATAAATAAATAAAGGGGCGCGCACCGACGCCTTTCCCAGTTAAGAGAGAGAGGGCCTCCAAACCCCCTTGGTTTGGTAGCCTTCACTCCTCCCCCCCCCCCCCCCCCTCCCAGTTAGCCCCTTAAAACTCTGCCAATCTGCCTAGTTTTCTTTACATTTTAACTTACATGGCATCCCTATCAGAATTAAAGTTATACGGCAGGGAGCCTCAGCACGAGCGGCTCATGTCAGCATTTACGCGCATATCTTAGGTGCATGGTCCTTTATGAAAACTTGCTGTGGCCTTTAAAATCCACTCATGCGCACGAGCCTGTCTTCACACATCCCCTAATTAATGTGCGTGTCAAGCTTTTAAAATTCTCCTCTGAAACCACTTCCAACTTTCTGCAATTTGACTTCAGTTTTAAAAGGAAAAATTTCTCCTGATCTTTTCAGTTAATAAAAACTTTTTTTCTTTACTACAAAATTGAAAGTTTGTTTTCAACTTGTATTTTTTTGCTACTTCATCAGCTTAGATATATGCATACGTACTTCAGAGTGCAGATTGTGACGCCATCTCTGAACAATCAATTAAAATAGTTATCTGTAAATGCATTTGTTTTATTCAAACAAGTTATAAATAATTGTTTGAGTAATTTGCAACTGAGTAAAATTAAGGCATTTATAGTTCTAAATTTCATAAATACACCAAATATTTTAATGTTTTGCTAAATAATGTATAATTTATTCTTACAGTAGAAAACTAAATAATAACCTGATAAGAAAAGAAATATTGCACATATGTCACTTTTTCCCCTAAGTACTTTCTGTAAAACATAGTTCGTATTGCTTCAACATTTCTGTAGGCTTTTTTTTTTTTACACTGTAGTTCCAGAAGCCACCTGCTTTCTGATCAGTTTAAAGTAAAACCTGAACTGTGAGCTTTACCTTCTAACTGACCTGAGCTTTTGCTTTGATCAATACTTTTCTGATTGGCTTTCCTACATTTCATTGAGCATACATTAGAGATAATATAGTCTAGGGATTTAAACTCTATTAACTTTATTAGCGTGACTGCAAACTTGGATAGCAATCTTTCTTAATGGAATCTGATGAGAATACCTATATATCACCTACTGTACATTCATATGATTTCTCTGCAAAATGTTAATGTAAACTTTAATATTGCTTCTGTAGGTCAAGTACATATTTTCTGACAAAACGGGTACCTTGACTTGCAATGTCATGCAGTTTAAGAAGTGTACAATAGCAGGAATTGCTTATGGGTAAGTAACTTCTTATGTTCAAAAACCCTGGTTTTGCAATTATTTACTGAAATTTGACTTATTTATTTTAAAAGATTTATAATCTCACGCTCTACAATATTCGAGGCAGGTTACAAAACCAGCATGTATAATATTTCGATGCACTTACCAAATATGAAGGAATGGTTGGAATATTTCTGCTCTTTATGAAGCATTAGTGCAAGTAGTTTAGTCACTTTTGTCCAGCCTGCACAGTGTTTGCTTGGCTTTCCTCTCTAGCCTTTCACATTATCTAAATTTTCATCATTCTGTACCAATTAAGAAAATATTTAATGAGAAGAATTTTTCATCAATGTGTGAAGGGATACAGCAGAGTTGATCAACATTTATTTATACATGGTCACTTCAGTAATTTTTGCTTGCACCAGAAGCTGTCATGTAGAGAGCCTATCAAGGAAGTCCAGGGAGATCTTGAAGCTCCGGTCGGAGGGCTGTCAGAGAGAACAAATAAAAAAAAAGAATACCTTCTTAAGCTAGCAAGTTGTGCATTACTTAAAAATATCTGGGACTCCTCACTTTTTATATTTTTTTTCTGTTTTAAGTAATTCTTGAGGTATTTTTTTAATGCAAATAAAAAATAACTAAAACCCATATCTTTTTTCTCCAGATTGCTGGATAAGCAACAGAATAAAGAAAAAACTGGTTTGCATAGGATAGCTGCAATTTTTTTTTATTTTTAAGAAACAAAACACCACTCTGCCTCACCCTTCACCACCACCCTCACTTCTGCTGCATCGGCAGCCATATGCTGTGGCTACCATTCCCTCCCCACCCCCCCCCCCCCCCCGGAACAGCTGATTTGACTGGAGGTGAATATCACCATCATTTTAGCCCAAAGAACTGATTTGGACTCAGGTGCTAGGGCCTTATATGTGACCCTGCTACACGAACTGGCTTGAAATCAGAGCCTATCCCCTTCCTGCTTATGCCAGCATGACTCACTGCTAAAAGCTGGTCCGGGCCTTCAAACAGATGCAAGAAATGGTCTTGGGCAGTGTTTGACAATGGCAACAGGATGAGATAGTGGAGAGCCCAGAGAAATGAGGGACACTGTATCTCTGTGGTTATCCTTGATGACATAATCAGAAAGGGCTTGAACGGTCTGCAGAGGTGCATGCAACCTCAAGTCGTTACTGATAACAGGGAGAACTACAGTTGTAGTGTTTCAGTATTGTGGAAAAATGGAATAAAAATGATTTAAATGTAATTTTGATTTAAATGTAATTTTGATGTGATTAAAACTCGTGTGTGGGAGATCTGGAGAAGCAAGGTGGGATCATAGCAGTTGTGTCATAGGTTTCCCAGGCCTTCATGGGGGTATCAAAGTTGGTCTCCAGCAGATCTTGTTGCCCTGCCTTCAAGGATGCAGTTGTGCTACCACATAGTTTTAACATGACCTAGTGTTTTTGCTTATGGGAGTTCTATTCTGGCATCTGACATAGGCAATGCTCCCTCATTTCAGATTGTATGCTACTGATGCGGCCTGTCTTCATCTGTTTTTCTTCAGTCTTTGAGTGCATTCAGTTTTGGCTAGAGTTTGCTTCGGGTCCTTGGGTGCAGTGTGTGCTATTCACGTGCAAGTAGATAGGTGCTTATTGGACCCCCTGTGGGTCAGGCAATTCAGAGTTACCATACTTCCCTCCAATTATTACTGCATGTGACCTTGACTGCATCACTCAAGCGAACAAGTACGGTTTCAGCAATACACAGTGGGGTACATATTCAGTGGGCAGCCAGCTAAGAAATTTAGGGCCTGATTAATCAAGGTATTTTCCCATAGACACAGAATGGGAGAAAAGCCTTAATGAATCAAGCAGTTAGCCAGATAACTCTTATCCGGCTAAGTTACAAGGATATTCGACAGCATGGCTATACCGCTGAATATCTGCACACAAAATGCTACTTAGCTGAATAAGTGTTATCTGACTAAGTCTAGACGTGCTCAATAGCAAGTCTAGACTTAGCTGGTTAAATTATCCGGCAAAGTATCAATATTGCTACTTAGCCGGAAATGTTATCTGGCTAAGTAGCACCACCTCCAATCCGTACATTGTCCACCCACTTTTTCTACAGCTAAAAGATAGCTGGATAAGTGACTTTTCCATCTAACTAGCAGCCGCTGAGATTACCCAGATATACAGCCATCTGGCAACCGCTGAATAAGTAGTACTTATCTGGCTATATGTCATTTCAATATTGGACTCAGTATGTCGATAGCCATGTACCACAGTTCTTGGCTGAGGCTAAATTACACTGAACACTCTTACCGGTTCCAATCTGTATTTGATTTTAAGCACCCAGCACATCCTTCAGATCACCTTGCTAAGACTGACCCCTTATTCTCCTCTCCTTTATTTACAGGAGCATCTTATATATAAGCAGCTAAGGAGATGGTGATGGTAGTCAGTTGATTTGACTTCCATATGTTTGTATTGCAGTGTGTCAGATATGGGCAGCTATGGGTGCAGAGAACCCCAGGAGGAGGGGCTTCGTTCTACTCTGTCTCTACATAAAGGAGTAAATGACATAAAATAATTTGAGGGGATGGTGGTGATAGTCATTTGATGTGGCCTCTGGGTTGGTGCATATTTATAGTTTGCATTTCAGTGTGTCAGATGGATATTGTTAAGTGTATTGTTATGAGATCACAAAAGGTCTCTGCTATACACATCACCACATTTCAAAACATGGCTGTAGCTAGGTTAGTGGAGAGACCTCAGCAAGCGAGGTTCACTGCCATGTGCTGTGGCAGGGTTGACTATGGCCATAGGCTCACAGCAAGTATGAATTATAAGGTAGTTAAAGAAGGAATACCAAAATAACCAACCTTTGTGTCTACATTTCTTGGGAGTGGGAGAGTTGTGATGAGTTGCCTTTTAGTCTTCGACTTTGATGGCCAGAACTGGCCTGCTCACTACCCTAAAGTATTATGTTCTATACTGTTAAGTGAAACCTGCTATTTTACAGACCAGTATATCATTGCAATGCAGACATTTACCCAATAGCCAACAAACCAATTGCAGGACAATGAGAGGAGCAAGGCTTTGATAGCCCTGCATCTCACTACTGCAAAATGCGTAGAGGAGTTGGCTTCTATGGCCAACCCTGCAGCGGCATGATGCTTTATGGAGGGCTTGTCATGATGCTTCTTGAGTATTTATGAACTGAGATGCAGTAGATGAGGGTGTGGTCGCTCTACAGGTATTTTGGGAAGTTAGAGTGTGTATATTGTTGTATCATAGTTGACTTATGCTGCGCCCATGTACATCCAATAAATAGCTTCTTCCTTGAGCAACAGGCCGATGAATTTCCTTTTGCAGGGGCAGTTTAAAAAGATGGGGTAAGGGGTGGGGAGTGGTAAATTGCCTCCTCCCCCCAAATAACAAGCAGCCTCAATGGATTCACACAAATAGGTCACATAATTCTGTTTCCCAAACTAATAGTTTGGAAACTTAAAAATTTGACAGCTTGCTGACCCACTAGGCAACCCTACTGCTAGCTCCCTGCTCGAATTCCCAACTTATTTTTCTTTTATAATTGCTAAAAGGAGCCTTCCTATTTCATGTTGTAAAATCATCTGATGTCTATAAAGAAGAGACAGTAAGGCAGAAAACATCTCAAGCATCCATGTGTTTTCAGATTTTGAATTTCATTTGTCCTAATTTTCAAATGTATCATCAGATATTTCCAAACTTCATGAAAAAGCTACACGGTCCCCCAACACGGACTGTGCTTCGTATAGAAAACTGCATTGGGAGCAACCCCAAATCACAGCTTTGCAAGGTATTAACTGCTTAGAAAAACAGTATGATTCTAGGTAACCTCATTGCTTTGATTGGATCCCTTAAGTATTTTTAAATTCCTTAATGCATCCATATTGCATATCTTGAATCCAATGTTCATGCAGTTACCTCTTTGAGCTCATGGTCAAAATCTGCACTGTTGCCCTTCAGCTACCAGAGCCAGCACGTGTCACCCCTTGAGTCCATACCCCAGAGGACACATGCACTTGCTCCTCTGTGCCCATGGTAAAGGCCCACCATCTTGTCCTCCAGAGGTCCCATGTTCTTGACCTATACATTCATCCCTTTCAGCCTGACCGATTTCAGTGCACTAAGCATCTTAAAACTGCTAGGAGACCCAAACTGATTTGTAATGTCAATGTGGGTATCATGTCCTTGAAACCATACCTTAGTTACAATCCTCTTTGAAAATGCATCAGAGTTCATGTGTCACTAAAAAAATAAAAAAAATAAAATAAAAAATCCGCTTTGGCCAGCATGCACTTTGAAGCCGCACAGTACATCCATGTTTGAAACCTGTCTTGGCATTCACAGCCCCGTGTATGTAACATGGCTTTGGACTTCACCTTCTAGACTCATTCTGGTACTTCTGTCTTCCAGGTACATTTCTGCACCTGTGGCCCTTGTTAGGTATTGTGATGGCTATAATACTGGCTGTAATACTTCAGTCGTATCTTGTCTCCATTGCTTTCAAGGTTTGTTATGGAATTTTTGGATATTGTGGTGCATTTAGACTATTATGATCCTTGATACATATTGTGGATTTTGGACTTTCGGTCACTTTGAGACCAGAGTTCATCATTTTCAGATGATTCCAAGCAATTTGATGATTTGCTTCCAGGCACTAAAATGTGACTAGGGATTTCTAGGCACATGTCTGAGTACTTTTGCTACCATAATGTGATATTCTGAGTTTCTTGGTGATAGAAATATTGGAACTATTTGCATGCATATCTCTGAAAATGAAATTCACTTCAGAGACCACAGTTTCTGAATTACCAGAGTTAAACACTTTAAATCTCAGTACTTTTATTTACTGAAGGACATCCTAATAATGTGTTTTTTCATTAGTAGAGGGTTTTTGTTATGATGGTTCTTATTAAGGAAATCCCTGGGTGGGCCCTTAGCTTGTGTGGCCTGTGTTCACAATGGACCTAGTTGCTCAGTGCTTTCACAACCAGTAGGTAGTTTTAATGCTGCAGCACCAAATGAAGTTGTTTGCATGCTCTGGTGCCCTGTATTCATTTATCAGAAGTAAGTCTTATCTTTACTCCAAGGGAAATATTTCTGACCTGAAAAGAGACTGAAAAGAGACTGATGATGATCTTCAAGACTTTTCAGTTGGCACAAGTCATTTTTGGGATCTATATTCATCTTATGCAGAGTAAATCTTCAGATACCAGGTCTGTTCCAGAACCAACATTCTTTACAAAGATCTGCATATACAACTTTGATGTACATATATGTAGCATTAGGATACTGAATGGGACTGAGGCCTTGTGATTTCCTTCTATCTGATTTGTTCCTAAAAACAAGGTTAGCAGAGGGGCCATTCCTAGAAAACTCTTCCAGTTTGGTAGTCTACTGCTTTTGTCATGGTACTGTACTCGTAGACCCCTGAGATTAGGGTGCAATCTATTGAGCATTGTCAAGTCTTCTACTATCGGTTGTTTATGGAATAGGGATGAATTTTAAAACCGCAAGGAATAAGGGAAATTTGTTTCATTCGGGAGGCCCCTAACCAAATTGGAGACCCCTGAATGAAATGAACCTTACTCATTGCATTTGTTTTGAAATTAATACATCTGGCCTAAGTCTAGGCCCAAAACTGGGGCTTCACCTAAGGGGTAGGCTGAGGCCCAAAGTAGGGGCCACAGCCTACACCCTGGTGAGACACCGGTGCCTTGGCCTAGGCCCGAGCGCAATGCCAGGGTCTCTTACCTGATCCATTGGGGGTATCCGAAAGCAAGGCTGGGCCTTGGGTCCCGAAGTCTGGGCGGCCGATTCCATTTTGATGTATGGCAATTGTATGGTAATGCCATATATCAAAATGGCGCTGTCCATTGGGCTGAATGAGCTGGAGTTAATTAACTCCAGTGCAAACCCAGCAGACGGCGTCAGAAAAAAGAAGAGGATGATGAGGGAGCAGTAGTGAGACCTGGGCTTCTTGACTTGGATGTGACTCGAGGCTGAGACCCAGGCATTATGACCCGGTCTCCAGGCCAGGCCCAGAGTTCGGCCTAGGTACGAGCCTAGGCCCTGACATCAGGACCTGGTCCTCCGGGCCAGATCAGGTGTTGGTACTAGGTCTGGGCTCTGGCTTAGGCTGAGACCCATATATCGGGATTGGGACCCTGCCTCTGGGCCAGGTCACAGTGTCTGGTCTGGATCAGAGCTTTGGCCCAGGCATTGGGACCTGGCCTCCAGGTCGGGTTGTGATATCTGGCCTGGATTCGGGTCGAGGCCCCATCTTCGGGACCCAAACTCCGGGCCAGGTTGCAGTATTTGGCCTGGATGGGTTCTGGCCTATGCTGAGGCCCAGGCATCTGCATCTAGCTTCTGGGCCTGGCCCTAGCATCGGGCCTGGGTTCAGCCAAGGCGTCGGCCTTGAGTAAGCTGAGAGTGTGCAAAGTCTTTAGACCTCAGCCTACACAAGGCCAAGGCCTCGCTGGTGAATCCCCTCCGGACTGGGTAAGTGGGGGACCAGGGAGGATCCTGGCCCTAACATTTTTTCTGTGCCGGCAGGAAAACCCAGGAGCCCCCGATTTCGATTTTTGGTCGTCCTTTTTTTCTCATGAATTAAACAAATCAATCCACAAACCGAAATTTGTAGGGAAAAAAATCTCCTGAAAATGAATTGAAAAAGAAAATGAATATTTTTCCCCTACACATCCTTATTATGGAATTCATGCATATGAGCAAATTCCCCCAGAACTTAGTTTTCCTCTGACCAGGGTTTCCCCAACATTTGTTATCAGAGTTCAAGGTTAAAACTTGCACTGGATCTCAATATTCACTTTTTTCTAAGACTGCCCATGCTTCTGAATCGCTTTATACTTGGATTAATTTTCCAGTGCTCTAGGCAAGGCACCTTTACCTTGGAGTTCTGTATGGACAAAATGCTTTGCATCAGAAATCTGACAATTTTTATATCAATATATCCAGAATTATGGTACCCTGATTTCAGTTTATTTTCAGTCCAAAAGATCCCTCTCTGCCGATTCTTGATGTTTCAAAGTGTTTGCCTATATTTCTAGACTCAGTGATTTTCTTTAATTCTCCTGGCATTAAGTAATAGGTTTTTACTTAAATCCCTTT
The DNA here is from genome assembly GCF_901001135.1 of Rhinatrema bivittatum. NCBI lineage: Eukaryota > Metazoa > Chordata > Amphibia > Gymnophiona > Rhinatrematidae > Rhinatrema > Rhinatrema bivittatum. Next base: position 153,936,837 of record NC_042615.1, read on the forward strand.
TCACATAACCTTTCCAGTGGTCCTTTGTATTAGCATCTAAGGTGAGGACAGTGTAAGTTTTTAAATCCTAACTTAAACCCTAACTTCATAATCTGGCAAAGGTTACTCAGGTATCACAACTCTTCTGTAGGAAGGAATACCCTTTTCCTTTGATTAAAGAAAAGTCAGGTCCCCTAACCCTTAATTTAAAAAAGGAAGAAGAGAAAGATGGCAATTCATGTTTTATTCATGCTCTGCCTCTTGGGTACTTGTGCACTAAAACTATTCAGCTTTGTTGTGCCAGCATGGCCTTGGACCTGGGGCTTCTGGGAACAGTGGTCTACCCTGGACCCAGGAGACCTGGGTCCAGGATTCTTCCTACCTCCCCATCCCCACCCCTACCCAGGAGCTCCAGGTCTGGGTTCATGCTCACAGCTCCATTGACTAACACTAGCCCCAGAAAAGTGAGTTTAATTTTTCACCTCTGACCCAGGACTTACATTCCCGGCATTAAAAAGAAACCATGAGTTTAACGCTCCTCCCTGTGTTAATGAAGTAATTAGCTATTATTCCCTAACATGGGATTTACATGGAAATATGCTAATATGTGTACATTTTTATGCATATTTGTGTATGTTTGATCATCCATTGTACCTGAAGACTGGAGGATAGCAAATGTAACCACAATATTTAAAAAGGGCTCCAGGGGCGATCCGGGAAACTACAGACCGGTTAGCCTGACTTCAGTGCCAGGAAAAATAGTGGAAAGTATTCTAAACATCAAAATCACAGAACATATAGAAAGACATGGTTTAATGGAACAAAGTCAGCATGGCTTTACCCAGGGCAAGTCTTGCCTCACAAATCTGCTTCACTTTTTTGAAGGAGTTAATAAACATGTGGATAAAGGTGAACCGGTAGATATAGTATACTTGGATTTTCAGAAGGCATTTGACAAAGTTCCTCATGAGAGGCTTCTAGGAAAAGTAAAAAGTCATGGGATAGGTGGCGATGTCCTTTCGTGGATTGCAAACTGGCTAAAAGACAGGAAACAGAGAGTAGGATTAAATGGACAGTTTTCTCAGTGGAAGGGAGTGGACAGTGGAGTGCCTCAGGGATCTGTATTAGGACCCTTACTTTTCAATATATTTATAAATGATCTGGAAAGAAATACGATGAGTGAGATAATCAAATTTGCAGATGACACAAAATTGTTCAGAGTAGTTAAATCACAAGCAGATTGTGATAAATTGCAGGAAGACCTTGTGAGACTGGAAAATTGGGCATCCAAATGGCAGATGAAATTTAATGTGGATAAGTGAAGGTGATGCATATAGGGAAAAATAACCCATGCTATAGTTATACAATATTGGGTTCCATATTAGGTGCTACAACCCAAGAAAGAGATCTAGGTGTCATAGTGTATAACACATTGAAATCGTCTGTTCAGTGTGCTGCGGCAGTCAAAAAAGCAAACAGAATGTTGGGAATTATTAGAAAGGGAATGGTGAATAAAACGGAAAATGTCATAATACCTCTGTATCACTCCATGGTGAGACTGCACCTTGAATACTGTGTACAATTCTGGTCACCGCATCTCAAAAAATATATAATTGCGATGGAGAAGGTACAGAGAAGGGCGACCAAAATGATAAAGGGAATGGAACAGCTCCCCTATGAGGAAAGACTAAAGAGGTTAGGACTTTTCAGCTTGGAGAAGAGACGGCTGAGGGGGGATATGATAGAGATGTTTAAAATCATGAGAGGTCTAGAACGGGTAGATGTGGATCGGTTATTTACTCTTTCGGATAATAGAAAGACTAGGGGGCCCTCCATGTAGTTAGCATGGGGCACATTTAAAACTAATCGGAGAAAGTTCTTTTTCACTCAACGCACAATTAAACTCTGGAATTTGTTGCCAGAGAATGTGGTTAGTGCAGTTAGTATAGCTGTGTTTAAAAAAGGATTGGACAAGTTCTTGGAGAAGTCCATTACCTGCTATTAAGTTCACTTAGAGAATAGCCACCGCCATTAGTAATGATAACATGGAATAGACTTAGGTTTTGGGTACTTGCCAGGTTCTTATGGCCTGGATTGGCCACTGTTGGAAACAGGATGCTGGGCTTGATTGACCCTTGGTCTGACCCAGTATGGCATTTTCTTATGTTCTTATTGTGTGAGTGTTACCATCAGGTTCTGTCCATGAACTCTGCATGCCCTGCCTACTCACTATATTTCAGTTTCTCTACAGCTCAGCCCCCAGGGATCGCTGTTCCAGTATCTGAGGGACTACAGCCCAACCGAGCATTCCAGCTCACTACTGCCACCTCTGGTGGTTCAGTATACTGTCTAATAAAAGAACTAGTGTGTGTCTGTCTCCTAACTCTGAGCCTGACCGGTGGTCCCTCTCGGGGTCTTCCCCCGGGGGCGTGGTCATCTGCCACTGGCCCAAGGATCCATCCACAACTCTCCTAAATAATAACATTAACATTTCCTAAATAGTTGCATGCCGTTAAGAGACACGAATAATCAACTCTTTCACAGGCACATACCTAATCTGCTGCTCTATAGTTAGTACTAACTACTATAGCTGCTACAATTTATTACTTCTGTAGTGCTACTCAACATAGGTAGCACAGTACACAATTGCACAAGAGACAATCCCTGCTCTATAGAGCTTATAGTCTAATCAAGACAAATATTCAGAGCAAAACAAACATTTTGGGCAATGGTTACATTCACTTTAAATGGTAACAGTAATTAACAGATTTTAGATAACTAACACACTTTAACCAAGTTTTTATGAGTTCTACATCTTGCATTATTATCCTGACCCTGGTATCATTTTATGTTGGTCCAAGAAAACAAAGAGGTAGGCGATCTATGATAGCCGTCAGGAAAACAAAAACACAATAGATGCCTCAGTCTTATTTCAGTATTTATTAGAACAGAGATGTGCTCAATAATTGGGCAATTATTGAGCACATCTCTGTTCTAATAAATACTGAAATAAGACTGAGGCATCTATTGTGTTATCATTTTATGTTGTACAGTGCTGCAGAAATTAAGCAGACTTGTGCCTCTGCCATTGTGATTCCTCTAAGTATAAGAATTATGGTTGATGGAGCTTTGTGTAAATAGCCTATTATATAACACATACCAAGCTCCCTCTTTGCCACATTGACTCAGTTGAATTAATGAAGTATAGCTACCACAATCCTCTGAAATGCTGCATTTGTAAAGCTTATGTGAATTCTGATAGCTTAAGGAGGATTGATTGGACCCCTTAGAAAAACTTGCTTCCAAGAAATATCTTTTGTTTCTCTAATGGTTTTTAAAAATACAGGTAAAAAATATTCCCTATTTTTAGCTTTTGATAATTGAGTAGGGTAAGAAACGTCCTCAGTGTCCAGCTTATTTTCTAATAATGCAAACATCAAGTTCTCTGCTTGCTGGGTTATATAGTATGACTTTGGACATTGAGGCTTAAAAATGGTAGTTGGCTGAGGCTATTCTGTGATGCTAGACATGTAATGTGATTAAATTATGTATGCGACATCTCAAATTCTTTAAAGTAGAAAATAATGATCTTATTATAATAATATTAAAGCACTACGACTACTATTCCTTATCACTTCTGAAATGCTACTAGATGTACGCAGCGCTATAAAAAAAATCACTCTTCTCAGTAGAGCTTACCGTCTAATCAAGACAGACATATAGGGATACAGGGCAAAAGAGGTTTCGTGAATATCATGTATTAAGAAAATTATTGATATCAATAAGACTGTGGGATAATTAGAGATTAAGGTTTAAATGAAGCCTCAGAAAGGTGGGTTTTTAGACCGGGTTTCAATAAGACTAGAGGGGGAGCATGACGCACCAATTTAGGAAGTCTTTTCCAAGTGTTCGATGCAACCAGATGGAAAGCACGGAGTCAGAAACTGGCAGTGGAAGAAGGGAATAAATAAGAGAGACTTGACCAGTGAGCAGAGTTTAGAGGTGGGGTATATAGAGAGAGGAGAGTTAGTCAGGAGCTGCAGAGTGAAGGCTGTTATAGGTGAGTAAACAGAGCTTGAACTTTATCCAGAAATGGATAGGAAACCAATGTAGTGATTTGAGAAGAGGAGTTATATGAGTGTAGCAACTTTGTAGAAAGATAAGTCATGCAACTGAATTTTGGACAGATTGTATTGGAGATACATATTTCACTTCCAAGCCTGTGAGGGGCAAGTTGTAGTAGTCTAAATGGGAGGTAATGAGAGAAGATAACCTCTATGACAGAGCAGCAGTACTAAATCGGTTTGTAAAAATACATGTCCCTGCTTGGTGACTTCAGGTCAGATCCACTCTGATATCTTCATTTTCACTCTTAGTGAGAGTGAATGTGCAGTTCAAGCTTTGTTCTTGCTCAACTACAGGCAGATAATAGCTTACCGGTGTCATGATTACAGGAAACATAATCTGAAACCAGGCCAGGTAACTGAGAAGAGTAAAAACTGATCCTGTCTTGAAAACTGAGCATATCTAAACTTGAAATTATAGAGCAGGGGGTACATGCAAAACTCATGTTATCTTAATACTATAATACAACCCAAGCTATTACAAGAATTCTAGTATGCTCTTGTTTTATATTCTGCTTCACATTAATGTTTTGAAAGGCCCTGTGTGTTTTGTAAAAATCCTTTCAATCTTAGAGAATATAAAATGGTTTTTGTTTTTTTTAACAATTGTACTGGGTGTTTCATAACCTTAGCTTCCCTGATTGCAGCAGCAAACAGAAATCTGATAGAAACATGCAATATACCATTTTAATCAGCATTTGAAATGTAATTAAACAGCATATAATTAATGGTTGATATGCAAACAGTCAACTTGCAAATCGGCTTTAAACAAGCAGTGTATGAACACAACAAATTTTGAAATAAATTGATATCGTTTTTCAAATTTAAAAAGACCAATTCCAAATTTTGACACAGTTTTGGTGGAATAATGTCCCTGACCATTTTCCTTCAACATAAAACTCTTTACCTCATACATAAAAATGGCAACTATGTTTTTGGCAGTGTTCGAATCTGGAGAGTTCCCCAGCCAAACATCGTTACCCCAAAAATCAATGCCATTTTCTTTAAACAGCTGTTTTGAGGCATTAGCTCATATGCTTGGTGCCGCCTTATGGACAAAAGTAGCTTTGCCTACTATCAAAATGTTTTCTGGACCACTCAAAAATGGGATAACACTTTTGGCTAAAATTTTATTCCAAAAATAGGTGCCATCCCAAGATTCCCCATGTTCTTTGATTACCCACCTCATTTTCTTCACTGTGAACATGACAAAAAGACCCATGCAAGCAGGGTTTCTGACAATTTGCTGATATTGTAGCTCTTTGATAATTTAATTCAAAGTTTTTCTCCAAACTCAATCATTTTGAAAATTTGGTTTTTGAAGTGACCAAATGAAAAATTTGTCGGAAGGTGCTAAATGAAGAAAATCCTCTTCATCCCAATTTCATAACCAATTTGCCAGCCAGAACCTGTCTTGGATAAGGGTTTTGGGTTTCAATGGGTTCAAAATAACATAAAACCCCTGGATACCAGCCCTGACTTGATAACAATAACTGTTTATCAACTTTTTCCCTCCTCTCATCCAAAATCATTTGTGCCACTTTCAACAGCTTTTTTTCTGCTTGTCGCTGGAATTTTCAATGAATTTTGGCTTTCATGCGACAATTATAGTGGTCAACAGTCATCAAATTCTGTAAAACAATCATTGGCAGTCTTGGTTTATGTCCTCTGAACCCAGCTTTTTCCTTGCCCTAATTTTTCGGCAATCCAGTTTTTCATAATAAAGGTTGCTCTAGATCATGTGCCTCACAAAATACAATACACTTAATATGGCCAATCTGACACTGTTTTTTGCTATTGTACGTTCTGGCCATAAATAATTAATGCGAAAGATACTGTTAAATTCTAAATTGAATGATCTACAAAATGGTACAAAAATTATATTAGGATAATCCAGTGGGGTGTTATGGGGGAGGCAAAGGTTATGCAACACTCTATTGAAGGGGGGTGACTTTCAGTAATCTGCGCAAGTCAGCGCCTACAAGTTCAAGTTGGTGTGTCTAAAGCTGTATTTTGTAAACTGTGTGTTGCGAGCCACACTGTCTATAAAATAACACTTATTTCTGACCTGAGAGCTTGGGTCTGTGTTGGCTAAAATCGAATTATGTCACTCACCAATTGTGACCAATTCATCCTGCTCTCTGTGGAGAACCCTTTTTTCAGGTAAGAAAATTTGCTTTCTTGATATTGTTCTTGTCTTCCCCTCAAAGCCTCATACCATGACCTCGTATAATAGAGCAATGGTCCTCAACCCAGTCCTCTGGACACATCCAGTCAGTCTGTTTTTCAGGATAGCCACAACAAATATGCATGAGAAATTTGCATCCATTGCTTCAATGTTATGCAAATCTATTTCATTCATATTCATTGTGGATATCCTGAAAATTCAACTGGCCAGGTATGTCCCAAAAACTTGGTTGAGGACCTCTGTTCTAGAGCATTTTTTTTTCTCTGAAAAAGATTTGCTTCTTCTCAACTATTGATACCTTTCAGGTATTTGAATATCTCAATCATATCTTCCTTTCTCTTTCTTCTTGGGTATATATGTTGATCCTTGAGTCTCATTTCATAGGACTTCAGTGTGGACTCTGAAGGATTTTGGTAGGTTTTTCTCTGCCACACCTTCACTCTATTTGTAGCCATTTGGAGGTGCAGCCTCCAGAACGGGATGCAATATGCTAAGTGAGGTCTTACCATTAATCTGAACAGTCATTATCATCTCCCTCCTTTTGCTAGTTATGCCTTGCCCTATGTACCCTAGTATCCTTCTTGCTCTGACCAGCACCTTATCACATTGTTTCAGTACATAAAAACATAATTTCCATACTGGGTCAGACTGAGGGTCCATCAAGCCCAGTTTCTGTTTCCAACAGTAGCCAATCCAAATCACAAGTACCTGGGAAGATCCCAAACAGTAGACAGATCCCATGATGTGTTTTCAGACTGTCTATATGGCACTTGAAACCACTGTTAGACCCCTTGACGTCTGAACAGTCCTTCAATCTCTTCTTTTCTCTAGCCTCGACTATTATATATATATATATCTGGAAAGGAATACGACGAGTGAGATTATCAAATTTGCGGATGATACAAAATTATTCAGAGTAGTTAAATCACAAGCAGACTGTGATACATTACAGGAGGACCTGGCAAGGTTGGAAGATTGGGCATCCAAATGGCAGATGAAATTTAATGTGGACAAGTGCAAGGTGTTGCATATAGGGAAAAGTAAACCTTGCTGTAGTTAAACAATGTTAGATTCCATATTAGGAGCTACCACCCAGGAAAAAGATCTAGGCATCATAGTGGATAATACTTTAAAATCGTCAGCTCAGTGTGCTGCAGCAGTCAAAAAAGCAAACAATGTTAGGAATTATTAGGAAGGGAATGGTTAATAAAATGGAAAATGTCATAATGCATCTATATTGCTCCATGGTGAGACCACACCTTGAATACTGTGTACAATTCTGGTCGCCGCATTTCAAAAAAGATATAGTTGCAATGGAGAAGGTACAGAGAAGGGCAACCAAAATGATAAAGGGGATGGAACAACTCCCCTATGAGGAAAGGCTGAAGAGGTTAGGGCTGTTCAGCTTGGAGAAGAGACGGCTGAGGTGGGATATGATAGAGATCTTTAAGATCATGAGAGGTCTTGAATGAATAGATGTGACTCAGTTATTTACACTTTCGAATAATAGGACTAGGGGGCATTCCATGAAGTTAGCAAATAGCACATTTAAGACTATTCGGAGAAAATTCTTTTTCACTCAACGCACAATAAAGCTCTGGAATTTGTTGCCAGAGGATGTGGTTAGTGCAGTTAGTGTGGCTGGGTTCAAGGAAGGTTTGGATGAGTTCTTGGAGGAGAAGTCCATTAATGGTTGTTAGTCAGGTTTACTTGGGGAACAGCCACTGCTATTAATTGCATCAGTAGCATGAGATCTTCTTAGTGTTTGGATAATTGCCAGGTTCTTGTGGCCTGGTTTGGCCTCTGTTGGAAACAGGATGCTGGGCTTGATGGACCCTTGGTCTGACCCAGCATGGCAATTTCTTATGTTTTTATGTAATTCCTTTTTCACTGGTCTCCCTGCCTATACAATTTGTCCATTACAAATTATACAAAATTATTCAGCCTGTCTGTTAACTGGGACCAAGAGATGAGAAGGACCAGTGAACACCAGGAATTCTTTATTCTGCACAAACCATCATAAAAAGCCAGACTCAGGCCTAGTTTCACTCAATTGAGCTGCTTCAGGGGCTACTACTCAAACCACAATAGATGCCGGTAGTTGCCTGCATGCAGCAGTTCATATATTGTCCTTAAGCACAGGTTTCTTGAGTGTACACCACAAGTTAAACGCGTCGACGCGATCACTTCTTACCAACCGTCCTTCTCATCTCTTGGTCGCTACTTGCAATATTGAATCGGTTTCCAGTTTGTTTCTTTGTTAACTGGGACCTCCACGCATGAACATATGAAACTGTGTAAGGGCACACAGAGTTCATTCAAATCTCAATGCCTGCACTTCCTCCCTGCTAATTTTGTGCATTAGAAGAACAAGTTTTAAATGTGCTTACTGAGTACCAGTACTCAAGTTTCACAGTGGGTGGCAGCAGGTAAATGCACTTGTGTGAACTGAATATTGGAGAAAGTGAGGGATAGAGGAGCCAGATGCTAGGAAAAGGGAGGGGAAGGTAAAACCTAGATGCTGGGGAAGGGAGAGGAGAAGCCATATGCAAGGAAGGGGGAAGCAGGTTCCAGATACTGGGGAAGGGGAGGGGACTTAGGAGCCAGATGCTGGAGAATGGGGGAGGCAAGAACCAGATTTTGGGGAAGAGGGCATGCAGGAGCCAGATGGTAAACAAGGAGTGGGAGATTAAGAAGCTGGATGCTGGGGAGGGTTGAGTATAGAAGGTGGAAATGCAGGACTAAGAAATGATTGAAAGACAGAAAGATAACAGTAGTAAGGGGAGAATGGGAGGGCTGGAGAGGGGGTGAAAGTTAGAGCAGATAGGTGAAAAGTGGAGAATGAAGACTGGAGGGCATAAAGAGGAGAAGCAGGGGTGAAATCTAATAATGAGTAGCTGGAAAGGCAGAGTAGCAAGAAGATATGAAAGGGAAAGATCAGTGGTAATCAGAGATAGGGAAGAAAGGGATGGAAAGAGGAGAGAGAAGAAACGCAAAATGGACTGAGACCTTGGAAAAGAGGTTACGAGAAGACGAACAAGAGAAAAGCATAAAAGAGAGACTGGAACCAATATGATTTGAAAATTAAAATTTATAGACAACAAGGGAAGAAAAATATTTTATTTTCAATTTTATAGGAATATATCAGTTTTCAGAATGTGCACTTCTTATCTCTGTATTTTGCCTATTTTGAAATGGTCTATATCCATTCATTTTTCTCTTCATTTAAATTATTAGATTTTTACTTTAATTTTCCCCAAATAATTCTTTCACCATTATATGACCCTTGGTATCGGCTGAAAAAACACCTAGCTTTCTTTGGACTCTCTCTCCCCATTCATGGGCTCAGTGGAGGCCCCATAAATCCCTGCTGGGGGTCCAGTTATGGTCTATGGGAAAAGTTGGCAACCCTATGACCAGCATGCCAACGGTACTACAAAAATCATTTGAGTGCTGGCATTAGCAAGGAACAAGATAGGCAGTGGTTAAAGGAATAGAGAAAGGAGAAGATAATGAGAAGACAGATTAATAATGGGGGAGGTAAAATAGACTACAATAAACAAATAGGTATGGATGATTATCTTCTTTCAAGTGATTAGACATCTCAGCGTGACACAAGCTGATCCATACCCCTAATGCAGAATTGGCTTTCAAAACATGTGTGTCAGGACTTTGGATTAATATTAAGATAAGTAAATGAAACTAGTTTGAAACTTTTATTTGCAAAAAAAAAAGACAACCAATGATTAAATATAACTTAAAGAAGGTGTAAAACTGGTAGTGCTTATTATGATGGTCCACTTATGATTGATAACCTATTTGTTTATTGTAGTTAGCATTTCTTGTGGTATAACCCAATCTCTTGGAGGTAAGATAGAGATATGACATAAGAAGAAAAGGAAGGAAGAGAAATGAGAAACTGAACACTGAAGAAAGTGTTTTGGAGAAAACTACAGACTAACACAGTACTCCCCTTGAACAAAATTAAATAGTGAAGCAAAGGTTGGGAAAACATGGACTGCAATGTAATTGTACAGTATTAGTCTTCCTTTCTATATGTCCTTTTTATATTTGATTGCCTACCATTTGATCTCATTAGGACATTGTCATGAAATGTTTTCAGAGGGAAATTCTGTATTCTTGTGAGCTTGTGTTAAATTAAGATTCCAGAACGCTTGTCTTAGAGAAATATAAATTTTATTTGCATTGAATTACATTATACTGTAGCAACACAATTTTTCAGAGTTGTGAGAAGTTTGCATTTAACTTGTATTCCTACTTTTTACTTCAATGGTTGAATACTTTAAAGTGAAAATAATTTTTTTTTCTGGTCATTTGGATAGGAAGGCAAAAAATAGTGGCCTCCAGGATAAAATGATAGACCACATTAAAAAAAATCTGCTCTCATACCATAAATATATAGATGAATAACTTATCCAGCTTAAATTAGCTGGATAACTTATTCTAGATATTCAGTGGGATAAAAGTCAGAAAGGAGATAACAGTAGTAAGGGGTGAATGGGAGGGCTGGCGAGGGGGTGAAAGTTAGAGCAGATAGATGAAAAGTGGAGAATGAAGACTGGAGGGCATAAAGAGGAGAAGCAGGGGAGAAATCTAGTAATGAGTAGCTGGAAAGGCAGAGTAGCAAGAAAAGAAATGAAAGGGAAAGATCAATGGTAAACCGAGGTAGGGAAGAAAGGGATGGAAAGAGGAGAAAGAAGAAACGCAAAATGGACTGAGACCTTGGAAAAGAGCTTAAGGTGAACAAGAGAAAAGCAGAAAAGAGTTTGGAACCAATATGATTAGATGAATAACTGTAACTTTAACCGGCTATATTCAAAAGAATATAGCGTATTTTTTGCTCCATAAGACGCATTTTTCCCCCCAAAAGTGGGGGAAAAATGTCTGTGCGTCTTATGGAGCGAATGTAGCGTCTCTTCCTCTCGCGCGCCGTCCCCCCCCCCCCCCCCCCCACCTTCCTCCTTCCAACTCAGCCCAATGAGTATGGCGCAGGTCAAACATCAGCTGTTTGAACCACGTGCACTACGGAGGCCCCTCCAGTTCAAACAGCTCCCTGCCGGTCTGCTGTTCCCAGGGTGCCATGGGGTGTATCTTACTATGAAGGTCGGCAGTACCCCAGGAACAGCAGACCAGCTGGGAGCTGGTTGAACTGGAGGGGCCTCCGTAGCACATGTGGTTCAAACAGCTTATGATTGACCTCACTACGCTGAGCTACGCAGAAAGATGCACCCCGGGAACAATAGACCGGTAGGGAGCTCAAACTCTGCTGGCAGAAGACGATACATGGCATCAAAGTTAGTACAGGCCATTTCCTTCTCATTTGTTTAGATATATTAGATGTTTCATGCATTTGACCTGTGCCACCATACTGATTGGGCTGAGTGGGGAGGAGGTGGTGGAGGGGGGACAGCGCACGAGAGGGAGAGACGCTACATTCGCTCCAGGGGGAGCTCTGTTCAGAGCCCGTCATGGGGACAGAATTTCTTTTTTCTTATTTTCCTCCTCTAAATCCTAGGTGCGTCTTATGGTCAGGGGAGTCTTATGGAGTGCAAAGTACGGTAAATGGTTTAGTGCTGAGCTGACTTAAAAATATAAACCCCAAAACACTCAAGCGGGTCTTGCGGTCCAATTTCCCCCCATAGCTATATTATAAATATAGGGTCTGTGACCCGATCCTCTCTTCAGCCCCAAAATGACAAAAATAATCTTATAAGAACCTGATCAGCACAGCAATCCCCTCTCCCGGTTCTGCCATAGTTACCTCTGGTCTGCTCCTCTTTCCCCCCAGTAACTCAAGCCTAATGTTCCCACTTCACCTATCACCATCAAATGTCCTCAGTGTACCGGTGATCCTGGGCAGACTGAAAGTTTTCAGAGGTGCTGGGTGTGGTGAGAGGGTTGGGGGTGCTAGGTGGGAGAATGGAGAAGAGGAGTTGGCCAGAGGTAAGTATGACCAAACCTCGGGAGGGGGATCTGCAGTGATCAGATCCTTTTAAGAATATTTTTGTCGTGTTTGGGGGGGGGGAGAGAGGGAGGACCAGGTGAGCAGGCCCTGTGTTTACAAAACTTGGTTTGGGTGGGGAATTGGGTTGCTAGGCCTGCTTGAGTGGGTGTGGTTTCTTTATTTTTTTTACACGCAGCTCGGCACATAGCTAGCTATATTGTGAAGAATATAGCCAATTAAGGTTAAAGTTATCTGGCTACCTGTAGCCAGATAACTTTAAACCTGGTCTCAGCCATACCTTGTTAGCCAAATAAATTATTTAGCTAACTCCAGATATCGTATTTAACCAGATAAATTATTTGGCTAACTCAACCCCACCTGAAAACACTTATCCAGCTAAAATTTAGTCCCGTAGAAATTCAGAACTTGACATTTAGCTGGATAGTTTACATGTTATCTGGCTAAATGCCTCTGAATATTGGCCTCATATTTTTTTCAGACTATTAATATCCCTACTTGATCTACCATAGACCATTGCTTGCTCAGTTTTCATCTTAAATGAGGAAAAGCTCAAGAACATATCAGCAATCCATATATGCAAAACTAGTTGAATAACCATATTGCCTAAAGGAAAGCAAACCTGGATAAGTGTTTGTAATTTGAGTACATCTATGTGAGTAAAGTTCTTTGACATATTAGTACAGAACTAATAAAATGCAATAATGTAATTTTTTTACTTCTCTCTCACTTTTAATGTTATGAAGATTTCTGTTGAATTAATGGTCTTGTTTGAGTATCTTCTTTCTCACTTTGTCTTCTTTTTTCTGTGGTTATATCTCCCTTTTATTTCAAACTTTTTTCTTGTCCAGCCATTGCCCTGTGCCTGATGACTATAGCTATTCTGAAGATGATTGGTAAGCATTAATTGTCTTCTCTTAAATATTTCTCCTAACTCCTGATTTCATGTATGCTTTATTGTATTTGATAGAGTTTCAGGAATTGTGTACAACAGCCAAATATATTGTGAATTGCAGAATACTGTTAGTCATATACTGTATTTGGTAGGCTGTGATTTCAGTATTTCATTTAGTGATGACATGGTAAGCTGCTAGAATGGAACTTGGAAACTTTTTTAATCATTCATATTTATTGGTTTTTAAATTTAAATAGAATACATGAAAACTATAATACAAAAATGTAATTACTGCATGTGAGTAGGCATAGGCATACTGTAGCTGTCAAACTAGTCGTTTATCATTTCATGATAGGGCCTTAACGTGCGCGATAAATACCCCAACGCAATTACATGTGCAAATATACAATTGAGTATGCATGAGGGAAGAGTAAATGCAAAAGAGGGTCTTCTACTGCTTCACGTGGTCAATTCACAATAACGCAGGATTTAATGTCAGAAATAATTATACCTATTTTTTGGCGTTACGGGGGAAAAAAGGTTTTATCGCATGTGTTCGGCCAATACCGCGATTCGCAGCTATTACCGTGCGTGAAAATTTGGGGCCTTATTGCAAACACACCTACCAGGCCCTCCTGGGCCAATAAAAGCAGCTGTTCCCACCTGGCCTGCCTTCCTAAATCCATTATGTTTGTGGCAAGTGTACTTGTGAGGGGATACTGGATGCTTGAGGGGGATCGCCACAGACAACAAAAAGAGGAGGAAGAAGTCCCAGCACACAAGTATGAGCCACTGGCCCTGCAGAGAGAGCGTCAGGGCCCTCGACAGCGTTTTCCTTGCAGACGGCCGCAGCACAGGGGGTGCATATTCCTTCCACAAACTACTTTGCTGGGCATGCTAGCAGATTATGTGGTAAGCAGGTATCACCTCATCTCTTGGACTTTCATGGAATTATATGATGAAATTGGAGGAGATCTGGATCCAGTCACGGAATTATCTCATGCTATACCTGGCCTACCAAACTATTGGCCATCCTGCATTTCCTGGCATCTGGCTCCTTCTAAATGACAGTAGGAATAGTTGGGGGAATGTCCCAAAGCACTTTTTTCCTGCTGTCTGGGCTAGCTCATAACAGTTGTATCCGACTGCCTTGATCGCTGCATAGTATTCCCTTGGGACAGACAGCACTTGATGGATATCAAGAGAGCCTTTTATGCCATAGCACAATTTCCAAATGTTATAGGAGCTATTGACTGCACTCATATAGTCATCATCCCACCACGTAACAGGAGATCTACTGCAACAGAAAGCTCCTCCACTCCATCAACATGCAAGTGGTCTGTGATGCATGACTATATCCTTGATGTTGTGGCCAGGTACTCGGGATCTGCCCATGATTCCTTTGTACTTAGGCAATTGGGCCTCTTTGAAGATTTTGAGGATGGCCTCTATGGTAACGGTTGGCTTGTAGGTAAGACACATGCTTCTTTTGCTAATTACTGTCTGGCTCTATTTCCATCAGCCCATTAGGACAGAGG